>NC_052506.1:71878266-72227016 GCF_014356525.2 Nilaparvata lugens
TTGCTCCCACAAGTCACTAGTTTGAACCTGTTCATTGGAATAGATCGCCAGCATTCGTCCAATTCACTGAACAGTTACTGTATTCATAATTGAATTGCGTTGACTCCAGGCTATACATTCACTTTATTAATCTTGCTTGAAATAAAATATATTTATTTACATACAGCCTGTAAAATAGGATAACTGAAACACCATAAAAGTTATCAAGTAGGTAACCTATTATATCATCACAACACAACTAGTTTCTACTCATCAAGAGCAATTTTCAAGTGATACAATAAAATAGTATCTGATAACTTTTATTATGTTTCAATGATTTCAGTACTAAAAATAAAAGTGAGTATTTAAAATAAGAAAACATTTTTGTTATGGCACAAGCTGCATGAAAATTCACCATACTTAACGATTCACCTGTACCATGAAATACCAGTTTTTTGACGCTTCATAATATGGCCTAATCAATAATATTTTCCAACTAAACTTTGAGGTTAATTTTTTTACTTTTATAGTACTTTTAACTTACTAGTTAAATCTGGACGCGTTTCAGGTTGCTGAGCCCCATCCTCAGTAGGCAAAGAGTCCTTGATACTCCTAGCATCAACGTACTCCTTGCCTGCTGAAGATGGAGATCAGCGCACTGAAACACGTGCAGGTTGAAAGTATGAAATCCTTAGAAGAAATCGAATCATTCACAGAAGAATTATAACGTTCACATGAAATAGATTTAAATACAATTACCTATTGAGGATTTCCTGTAGCGCGATTTATGAATAATTTAATGTACATGCCTACTCATTGGTTCTGTTTCCTTTTAACGTAATTGTTCAGTCCATGAAAATCAGTTCATATAAGACATTCGAATACAGTTAATAGGAAGAACATCCACAATACATCTAAAGAACCGATAAACAATCCAAAACAGTAGACAACCGTTGCTTTGAATAAGTTGAATGTAAATTACATTACCTTGGAATAATATTGTCTATGTCATTTTCATAATCTCCCTCATTTTACACTACCTGATCTCTCATTTTACACTAATCTCTCAGCATTTTACACTACCTGACTTCAAAAGTGGTTCAATGTACAATAAAAGATGAACAATTTTTCCAAACATTTAATTACACCAGACACCGTATTACATGATTTATGATAAATATATTCAACTGTACATAACATGGTATTCAAGAGCGATGATTTTCTATCTGATAATACATTCAACTGAAACATACTGTACATGCAATCAATTTACAATACTATGATATACACTACTGTGAATTATAATGTAATAGCTATATGAATCTACATTATTTTAAGCCTCAAGATGAATATTAGCTATCTACTTTTAATAATTCTTAACAATAACAGATTGAACAGTGATCACCACAAAACACAATATTCTTTCAATTGTTCTAAGTTATCAATGTTTAAAAATTGCAATAACAAGATTGACAAAATTAAAACTATAAAATACATGAAATGTGTGAAATTCAAAATTAAACTATGGTTATTGAGACAATCGCAGTATAAAATTATACTTTGTCCACCGGATTGCTCAAAAGCCCAAGTTTTTGGAACAAGAAACACTGCAAAATTAAAAATAATTCACGAATAAATTGAAGCCATGGAATGTAGAAGATATGTTGGGGATTTCATTTTCCAGATGATATAAGAGTTTATATAGTAGAAATAGCATCCATTCTATATATCATGCTTCAAAAATACTGCCAGGAAACTGATTAAAAGATTCATTTTGATCTTGGTGGTCCTTCGTCAAATCAATCTCGCGCAAAAACAAATCAAATAATAATGATCCCTTCAGAATTTTCCAAATAGATGAGAATTAAAAATATATTCTACTTACACAGTAAAAACAGTGATATTATACGAATTTAGACACATAATACAGTATGATAGATATTTACAATAAAATTTTCATAAGAGAGAACAGATAACTATTAAAAAAACAAAAGGAGGGAGAACAATTATTCTGGGCAATTTTGAAAAATAAACCTAATAATTATTGTTGATACTTTCGATAGATATTCCAGGATTTCTGGAAATGTAAATGCAATTAGAAAATTGGAATATAGTTGTCGATTTTTGCTCTGTGTTTTTGAGCGACGCACTCAGCGATCCACACAATGTTTCGACATTCCTGCTCTTTCAGCTTCAGATAAGAGTAGAACACACCGAAGTGGAATTGTTGCAGGAAAGCATTCACGTTCAACTGCACCTGATTAACAAATAATAACCAACTATACCACCAAAACTAAGAAGCATTAATTCCATGGTCATATGTCATAATCACTCAAGTCCAAAACTGCAGTTTTGAGAAAATGGAGTCCAAAGTTTTCTTGTATGTGCAAACATAATTTTCAAGAATATTTTCGATCCTATCACAATAAAACTTACAAAGTAGGTTCAAAATACACTTATTCATGATTCTATTATTCCAAAATAATGAATAAATAAAAAAACTAATGATTTTGAGTTGTTTGGTCCATGAAAAAATATGACATAAGTGGACTTAAGTCATTCTACCAAATGATACTTTACACCATCCAAACAGCAAGCTATTCACATTTTTAAACTAACTACAGTAAAGTGTTTATACCCAAGCATAGACTCCAAAAATTCATCAGCAATACCTGACTTAAGATGTTATAATGGTCTTGATAACGGAGGTAGGACTAAAGTGGTTTTACCAAAGTGTAGATCTCGAAAATTCTACATCCAGATGTGAAATTCTCATTTCTTTAAAAAGTGGACTTGAGTGCTTGTGTCAAATGACCAAGGAATTTTTAAATAGATAACACAATTTGTTTTCACCAATCAACTTATAATGAGCTACACCAGCACTACACTTGAATATTGCAATCAAAATGTTTTTATTACATCCCACAAATGAAATATGAATAAGTTGTAAATAGTCTGATTTGAATGAAAAATACGAACCATAATAATCAATGCCAATTTCTGAGCTTCGTGATCTGATACTACATTGACATATATATATATATATATATATATATATATATATATATATATATATATATAATATATATATATATAATATATATATATAATGTGCATACATAATATAATATAACATAATTTATTTATTTATTTATCTATTTATGGAGACAACAGGTTACCCCTAATGTGTCTCCTTCACAAATACAACAATACAAGATACAATACGTGAAATACAACAATACAACAATACAATGAAAAAAAAAATGAACAAAGTAACTTTCAATTGCAATATTGTTAAAAGAAAAAAAAACTATAGAAATACAAGAGAAGGAAAAGAAATAGATGTATACAATAAAATAATTATAAAACGGAATATAGAAATGAAAAGGTTCTAAAATTAAAATAAAAATGTTACAAAGAATGGATATAACTAACAAATGAATGTCAGAGGACTGGTACCTGCCAATGAAGCAACAGAATGAGTAAGATGTACGAGCACATAGTGCAATAGATACACACCTATATACAGCAACAAATAATCGACAACACGACTGAGCAAGGATATCTCACAATAGACTGTTTAATATTCTATAAAATTTTTCACGAGAGAACCAGAAGATGTCCAGTTACCCAGAGAAAGAGTTGAAAAGTCTCTGAATTCTGTTGACTGGAGAATTATAGTGACTCACAGTTCTGGACCGGGGCACAAAAAAAGAGAAAGTGGAGCGACGTGATATGGTAGATATATAAATATTTACATATGAAAGCAAATATGGGGAATCTATTTTATTATCACTTGATCATTACAATAAGGGTTCCAAATTTCAGACGCATACTCAAGAATACTTCGGACAAGAGATTTATACAGAAATATTATGGGTGAGACATCATTGAAAGGTGAACATGTTCTCAGGATAAACCCCATCTGCTGATTGGCCCTACTACACAAAAGGTCTATATGTTTATTGAATGTGAAATCAGAGCTGTAAATCACACCCAGGTGATTTATAAATCACCCAGGGTGTGAATAAATCACACCCTTAAAAGACTCTACCTCCTCCAACGGTATACCATCAATACTATAGATGCATCTGTGTGAAGCTACCTGCCGGGAAAATGATAAAGTTTTGCATTTAGCTATATTTATTCTAAGGCCATTATTCATACTCCATACACTTAGTTTATCAACATCCATTTGAAGGCTAAGGCAGTCATCAGGGCTCAAAATCGCTTTGTACAGCTTCACATCATCTGCATACATCAGACAGGATGAACCATCAAAGACAGCAGGGAGATCGTTAATGAATAGAAGGAAGAGAAGTGGTCCAAGGTTAGAACCCTGAGGCACCCCAGATGTACAGTTGAAAGTTCTAGACTTGAAATTATGTACTCTAACATATTGCACTCTTGAATTCAAATAGCTCTCAACAAGATTTGCCAGGCTTGTACAGAAACCAATCGACTTCAGTTTTTTAACTAATATTCTGTGATTGATTGAATCGAATGCCTTTGAGAGATCCGAAAAAACAACATCAACCCGCCCTCCACCGTCAAGAACTCTGGATACCTCATTGCTGAACTCCATTAGATTAGTCACCGTAGAACGGCCTGACAGAAATCCATGTTGCTCGTCCGCGATTACTCCCTTCACCTGCCTGTATATAACTGCATGCAAAATTATTTCAAAAACTTTGGAAAAGCAATTTAAAATTGATATGGGCCTATAATTACTTATATCAGTTCTCTTACCTGACTTGAAGATAGGAGTAATTCTAGCGACCTTCCATTTAGAAGGGAATTGGCCAGTCCTAATCGATAAATTGAAAATGAATTGCAATGGACTAAGGAGTACCTCTGCACAACCCTTCACAATAAAAGTAGGTATCAAGTCAGGGCCCTCGGAACAGCTAGATCTAAGGCTGTTAATAGCAGACAGGATCTCGTCAGAGGAGACAGAATCAATACCAACACCTAATCCCAATCTCCCAGACATCTCCAGCTCATTCTCATGCATATCAGGGGCGGCGTGTGTATCAACCTCATACACTGACTCAAAATATTTCGCGAACCCATCTACAACCGCAGAACCGCAGTAGGACTCCCCATTCAGCGACATCGTCGACTCCACAAACGACGTTTTTCTCTTGGAATTTACATAATTCCAAAAGTTTTTCATACTTCCATCCAAGCCTGACTGAATCGATGTCAAATAGTTTTCATGAGACTTAGATATTCTAGCCTTCAAGGATGTTCGTAAACTTTTGAAAAGGTTATCATGATAAGGGGACACTCTTCTTTTTCGTGCACATCTATTCTTAATCCTCAAATCAGAAATTATATCAGGAGTAAACCAAGGAGGGTATTTATTTTTTTTTTTCTTCAATACGATCCTTGGAATACACTCATCCAAATATTTGTAGAGTAGACTATAGAACACGTCCACTGCAGAGTCGACATCAGTACAGCCAAACACAGAGTCCCAACAACAGTCTCGCAGCTTACAATAAAGTTGAAAGTAATCCCCTTTAGAATAATTATACCGGGATTCAAATGGATCACCCGGAGATTCATTTGCCTCCGGAACAGAATACGAAGCATCAACACACAATGCCGGGTGATGGCCGTCTTCAGGAAGCAAGGGATCATCGCTTTGGAAGACTTTGGCAGGAAAGTTACAAAGGACCAGGTCCAAAGTCCTACCCAGTTCGTTTTTTACCGGATTTAGAGAAACAAGATCATAGAATGACATAAAATTGTGAAGCATTCTTGCCTTAATTGTCCCCACAAAAAAATCATAATCATTTGAGCAGATTTCAGGCAGATTAAAGTCTCCGATAACCAAGAAATTACCGTTGATTAGGCCATTGAGTGATTCAAGGTGGTCACAATAATTGAGAAAAACATTTGTTGAAATTGTCGGCGATAAATAAACAGCATTAATGAAGAAGTGAGTGGAATTAGATCTTATTTTTATTATTAATTATTAATGTCACTTATTTTGAGCTCCTCACAGAGCTCAGATTGCAACGATCTCTGAACGGCGACAAGTACTCCTCCTCCCCTCCGAAGACCATCGCCACTACCCCTATCACTTCGATAAACAGCATATCGTTCATCAAATATTTCAGAACTTTTTATGCCATCATGTAACCATGTTTCAGTTAAAATTATCAGATCATAGTTGCTGCCCAATAACGATGCGTACAGACTTGAAGTTTTAGTACGAAGTCCTCTAACATTCCGATAATAAATGGATAAATTAGAATTCAATGACATAAGATACAATAATAAAAATTAATGAGAAAAACATATAAAGCCTAAACAAGAAAAAGAGAATAGAAATTTGAAGTTGAAAAAGAAGAAAAAAAAAGTATAAACCTAATACAAATTTTTAATAACTTTAAGCTATGCCTCAAAAAGATTACACACTACTCCGCACTTTAATTAATCTGTGAAATTGAATGGCTGCTAACAGAAACCGCATCATTCATCACCATTCAATACAAGAATCATAGACTGCGAAAAGGGCAAGAGCATTATCACCCAAACACAAAGCACCAATAGAGGAGCGAAAAATCTAGATTAACTCAATATATCCCGTTTCATCCCAAATTATTATTTTTTCATTTTTTCTTAGTTTATACGAAAAGTTTACTTTAGTATTACATATTCACTATAGATATACTATAAAATATGCAAAATTTGTAGATACAAACAAAA
Organism: Nilaparvata lugens; assembly: GCF_014356525.2. Taxonomy (NCBI): domain Eukaryota; kingdom Metazoa; phylum Arthropoda; class Insecta; order Hemiptera; family Delphacidae; genus Nilaparvata; species Nilaparvata lugens. The sequence continues at coordinate 71,884,966 of NC_052506.1, forward strand.
TACAGCATGTCGACATATGTCGACAGTGGGAATGATCGGTCCCAGGTAGATAAAACAGATGCATGTCTACATTTGTCGACAGTGGGAATGAACGGTGGGGTGTATTCTGGTAGTTGAAAAAGTACTATTATTTATTTTTATGTGTTTTATTTCATCATTAAATTACAAATTACTTGACAATTGATTATAAAAAAGTTTTATTACATCATTACATTACAAATTACTTGACAATTGATTTTTAAAAAGGTTTATTGCATCATTACATTGTTAATTATGTACTTGATGAATCATTAGCGGGTGTGGAATGCCTCTGCACACAACACATGGCAACCAACTTTGCATATTTTGCATTTTTTTCTGGTTGCTTTGGAACACAATGCACAGCGTACTTGTTTTTCGACAGTTTCCAGAAAATGATCCTTACCACTGAAACGAACTTCCGGCAGAACCCTATTAGACACTTTCATACTTGGTCTTCCTGAAGAAGGGCGAGGGGTTGTGCATGTTTGTAAATAAGTGCGGACAATGTATCTTGTAAAGCCAAGGAGATCAAGTTTGTTTTCCACCCCTCTTTGTGTCATTCTGTACAATAACCAAGCATTGTTCATACTAACATTCAAGAGGTATGCAATGATCGGCCAATACCACTTCTTATTACGGATGTTTATCCGGTATGCAGCAACATTCTCGTCTAATCTATCCACCCCACCCATATGCAAATTATACCAGTTCACACAATTAGGCTGAGGAATAATTATGTGCTTTTTCTGATGACTTGACCAACGTTTTGCTTTTCCCATTGGCTGAACACCTGTTGCTGTTGATGCCATTGTAAAGACACTATTATCCATGTATCTTACAAGGGTTATATTAGTGTCTGTATCAGTGACTTGATGGAAAGTTCCTCTTGGCTCTTTTTTTAGATCTTGAGGCTGGCGGAGAGGGGCACCCTGTACTCTGTCTACTCTGATTGTTCCTGTTCCGTAGTGTCCATTATTTCGCAATTCCTCCAGTAGTTTGAGAGATGTGAAGAAGTTGTCAAAGAAGAAACAGTATTTCCTATCTGATGGAAGTTCGGAAATTAGGTCCATTACAACTGACCCTCCCACACCGAGTTCTGGATTTGTTGCACCAGTCGATTTGCCCTGATATGGTTCCATTTGAATTGCATATCCTAACCTTGTAGCAAGCATCCAAACTTTGTAGCCAAATCTAATAGGCTTTCCATGGATATGTTGTTTTGCGCCATGTCTACCAAAATATGGTACCATGGACTCATCGATTGAAAGATAGACATCACCAGGAAAGTACTGAAGCCATCGTTCGTTCAACATACACATGACTGGCCGGACTTTAGCAAATTTGTCATCTTTGTCAATCTTTACATTTTCACAGAAGTGGATGTAACGTAGGAGATCTTCAAAACGATTACGTGACATAGCACTTGAAACTGCCTCATGATGGGTGTCTTCTGCTGTTTCCCAGTACATTCTGTAACGTGCCATTGTGTTATAGCCAGACAAAAAAAGAATAGAAAAAAACTGACGTATTTCATTTTTCGAGGTAGAAAAATCCATATTTCCCTTTTCTCTAGCATATAGATTAGTACAAAAAACGATGTATTCAACCACTTCATTGTCAAAAAAGAATTCAAATAGCTCTACTGGAGAATAGTCATTTTCCAAGAAATTTGCCCGAGTAAACTCTATAGAAGTCTTATCTGCAATGTCATTTTCTTGCCATTTACGAATTTTCTTGAGCACTTTCACCTTCTTCTTCTTCTTTTTGTTCACATCTTTCTTTTGTTTTCTCTTCTTCGAATTTTTCTCAGTCACATTTTCACTAATTCGTTCTTCAGTATTTTTATTTGTGCTTATTGATACACTCTCTTCTTCGTTTACTTCTTGTTCACATTTGCCTTCTTCTTCAGTATTTTCTTGACTTATTTCTTCTTCCTCTATTTCGCCGATTCTAAATTCAACTAGCCCATCATCAGTTAACTTTCTTCCTATCAATTCACCACGAGCTCGGAGTTGGTTACCAGATAAATGATTTATGTTGCCTGTAGGAGTATCATCATCGGAATCACACTCACTGATGGCTGCATTTTCAGGTGGATCTATGAAAAATGTTGGATCGACAATATCTTCATCTTCTTCTAAAATACTGGCGATTTCAGCGACCGTTAGCCTGAAAACAAACAAATAATTGCAACAACTATCGCCCCTACCAGTCGTTCCCACCGTCGACATATGTGGACATCAATATTTAACCTTAGTATTGATAGATAAAAAACAGTAATTTCCATGTGAAACGCAAATAAGCATAAAATAAATGATTACTAGACAAACTAGTCGACTCAATAATAATTATTATCAATCGATACTTTCAAAACGACTAGGTACCGTACTGTAAACTGTTGCTGTAAATTATCCACGGTAAACATGGGAGAAAACAAAGCAGAAGCGGCAGAATATACATATTATGTCAATGAGCCACCAAATTTTGTATCATTTCAAGAATATACAACATATAACACCACAGCCAATAAATAATACTGATAACACCGATAATAAGCAGGTCAATAATAATTATTAAGTAATCAATGAAATACTTTGGATTAGTTATTACAATATCATAAATAATAACAAAGCAATCTAATCAATTTTCATGTGAAACTGAGAACCACTTTTGAGATTTTTACAGGTTTGTTGAAACTTCTCATAGAATAACTCAAGTGAGACAAGTCGGTCTACAATTCATTTCAGAGGCCCTGAATTGAACCCCGTGTGACCAGAAGAGCCAGCCAGATTACAATTCACTAAGCAGAAGACAAATAGCAGCTTGAGATTTAATGCTAGTAGAGATTATCTCAGAAATTGAAAAATGGACATACAAATGTTGTTCACCAAGCTTTCGATATATCCAATTCTCAATTACTTTATATATAGTTCGAAATACAATTAGTTTTTTTTTTTAATTAATACGATTAGCCTACTCATTTCCTTTTCAGCACAATAACCTCAAAAAATACAAGTATAGATTCAGTCTAGAAGGACAAATTATGATGGAGAGTGCACTTATTTCACTTCAACATGAGCAAAGTTTAAATATTTTCAAAATTGATATAATCAAATTGAAATCCCAAGGAATCTTGAACAGAACGGTACAAAAAAAAAATGAATGTGTTGTAGTTGTAGATGAGAGATTATATTTTGGAAACCAACCGTCTTTCCAAGGTAAGGTAAATAAATCATATTTGTATGGAAAAGTGACATGTTTCTAAAACAACATAAATATCACTTACCTCCTGCTCAAAGAATCGATCCTCCAGCGTTTTATCGCCAGGATTGTTTCCAGCGCCCTCGAACAAAGCACTGTACTCCTGAAAAGTGTAATGAAAATTATTCTCAAATTATTTTTGTTTCAAGAAAATGTTTAGCACCTTTTAACCTTCGAACCTATAATGTGTCTCCTCAAGTAAATTACTTGTACATGATAAAATAAAAAAATAGTGAATGAAGCATATTTCCAGAATCTTGAAGAATTAAAACGTGTTTGGAAACTACGTGATTTAATTATGTTATTATGTTTATTATATAATATATTACTATAGTAATTTATTATATAATAACATACTATCATTACAATCAATATGATCGTAATAATACATTATGACATTACAATATTACATTGTATTAAATATAATCCTATCTGTGATGCTGGAGTATGGAGAATCCGCACCAATCAAGAGCTGCAAGAACTTTATAATTCTTTAGACATTGTAGCTGAAATAAAGGTGCGGCGTCTTAGGGCATGTAGATGAGTGACTCGAGTGAATAGTGCAAAGAAAGTCTACAGGATGAATCCAGGTGGAAGGAGATTGATTGGAAGGCCAAGACTGCGATGGATCAATGACGTTGAGGCTGGCTTGAGGCAGATGGGCATGAGAGGATGGAGAAAGAAAGCACAGGATCGAGATGAATGGAGATGCGTATTACGGGAGGCCAAGACCCTAAATAATTAGATTTAATAATAATAAAGACATTACCTACATTATATTTGGACAATTTGTGACAGAATTATGAAATTGAAGAAGTTTTGGTCTATAGCCTGTTTTTTTCTTTTCCGACTTGTTTTGTTTGCTCTATCAAATAAATAAATAAATGGGTTGTAGAGACAAGGAGAAAGTAAGTATTAAATATAATACAAGAATATTACAAATCATTCAGTGTGGGATGATAGTGAAGAGAGCAGTGACTTACAGCATAATACTCAGCGACAGCCTTGACTTGTTCGTAGTCGTCAGCCCTGGCCAGAGCAGCCAGCCCGTCGGGGTTCAGCTTGCCGCAGCGCGGGTACAGCTTGGCGCGGTCGTCCTTTGTCAGCTCCGTGCCGAACGAGTTGATCGTGATTATTATGGCACGGCGGTCAGCTTCAAACTGCAAACCAAACAATCGATTTACTACTACATACCTAATTAAAAATATGGATTAAAAATATATGAGCTAATGTATTTATTTATTCTGGAAATGAAAAAGCAACAACACAACAATAGCTGACTCAATGAAAATTGAGTTCGGAATGTGTTCATCTCTTTTGTCCACTGATTTCACTAAGTGTGAAAATCAAAAATCATTGTGAAGTGTTGTGAATACAATCAATGGAGTCACTACTTGAGAATTGACTTCAAAAGTGAAAAACGCTTTTATATGATGGAATCTCCATGATATTTTATTGATGTAACCAGATCAGATAAATTTAAAAATAATGAAAATTACTTCTGCATCAAGTGAAGAAGTTGTCAGAGAGACTTTACAATGGTGCCTGCTCAGCATTACCCTCATACTAGGAATTTGGAAAAGGAAATTTATTATTGGTTCTCAAAATATTAGATTAGATTGATTTATTTTTTATGGATTATGCTAGCTTATACACTAAATCAAAATAATTTATAATATACTGTAGGTAAACTATTGTATGATTATAAAAGCATAAGCTAAAGAATTATTATTTGATTTAAAGATTGAATGCAATTTGAATTACTATGGTATACTGATTTTTTATGGCGATCCTGGCTGATAGCTGGACAATGATGAATGGAATGTTGAGAGATGTGAATGAGGCTTGTGAGAGGTATGGAATGAGGATAAACGTCAGGAAGACAAAGTGCATGAGAATTGGTGCAGGGAAAGCAAGAATGGGGAATGCTGTACTGGAGGGTGAACAGATGGAACAGGTATCATCTTTCAAGTATTTAGGAAGCATAATGGAAGAGGATATGAAATGCAACAAAGAAATCAAAGTAAGAATTGCTATGGCAAAAACAGCATTCAATAAGAAAAAGAGAATTCTTGGTAGCCAACTGGACAAGACATTAAGGAAAAGGCTAATAAAGTGCTATGTTTGGAGTGTGGCACTGTATGGTGCAGAAACTTGGACGCTGAGAAAGTAGAATAAGAGGAGGCTTGAGGCATTGGAAATGTGGATATGGAGAAGGATGGAGGGGATCAGTTGGAGGGATAAAGTTACAAACGAGGAGGTGTTGAGGAGGGTTGGGGAAAGAAGGAGTCTGCTGGATGTGATAAAGGGAAGAAAGAGGAGATGGCTGGGACATTGGATGAGACGGCAATGCTTGTTGGTGGATGCCATGGAGGGGACCATTCAGGGAAGAAGAGGAAGAGGGAGAAGAAGATACAAAATGTTGGACGACATCAAGGAGGGATGAGCTACTATGCAACGAAGCGACTGGCAGAGAGTAGAAGAGAGTGGAGGGCTGCTGCCATATAGAAGGACCTGCTTACGAGCAGAAAACTACAGACAGACTGATTTTATTAATTTGTACAAATGACACTTGATAAACATAACTTTGGAAGAGAAATAATAAGGCCATCCTTGTGCTAATTTTCCCTCTAATGTAGGTAATATGACACAGTCCATATTAGTCCAATAAAGGTTAGTCCTACACGCACTATTTGAACACACTTTTCAGTCATAATACAATTTTATAACAAAGTCTACATGAAAAGTCTTATACCTACATACATCAAATACAAACTGTATTTGGCCTTCTTTGCGATGTTTGTAAAGATTGTTTCTTTCTTTCCAAAAGATTGAGTTGACTTAAAGATAATGGCAGATGCTCAATTGATCAGCTGCCGAACAGAAATAGCAGGAGAATGTCTTTTATATTACCTGCACGATTACAGAGCTTTCCAACAACTCAAGTGAATAATAAAATTAAAAATATATATATACCGTAGGCTACTGTACCTCTAATACTAGCAGAGCATTAATTGAGTACAGGATCAACAAAATAGACTACATAAGCTCTATTCTACCTATAAGTGACTTACTACATTCATTTCGTCAGTAAATTAATGCTGATTTCATCACCATAAACAATGAAGAATAGAAAAAAAATATAAATAATTGCCTGAGTCATAATTTGAAACCTTTTGACCTATATTCAAAATAATTTCAAGTATGAACTCGATTAAGTCCAAACTTCAGAATTGAACTGATGTCGGTATTCAAAAGTCGATGCGAATCTGCTGGAACTTGACTTACTGAAGTTCGAACTTGACTAACTTAGTCAAGTTCAAAATTGAAATAATTTTGAATACCGGCCTAATTTCTAGACTGATTCCTGGAAGAAGCAATAATTATTTTATTCAACTGGATTAAATTCAACACTCAAAGTTTACTGTAATTATACTCACAGCAATTATTTCGCACATGGCATCAGCGGTTGTTCCACCGATGTTCTTGCAGAATTCATAGAAGGCTTCCAAATATGCCTTGTAAAGAGTGTTTCTTATGATCTCAATGTTCATCTCATCTAAATCTTGCTCACTGATGCAGTCAACAAAGAAAGGAGCTGAAAATAACAATGGAAGCATTAGAGTATAAATCGTCAATTATTATCAATGTAGGAAAATGGAAGCGATTTGTGTGAAATTTTAGTGGGGATAACAAGGCAACTATTAGTAGTATGAATGAATAGGAGAGCTTATTATAAGTATTATCAATACAAGCAATTTCCAAAAAATCAAAATCATCTATTTGCCAATCATAAAGACAACAATAATAAATAAAACAAATACTTCATACTTATACAGAATAAACCTAATATTTAAACTTAAATTTTTAATTGGCGTTGCCAGCAAAACTTAAGTTTGAGTGCCAGAAGATGTAATTTTTTACGTGAAGTTGAATGAAGTTACAATGAATTTGTAATGATGAAGCCATATTTATATTACAATCACAAAATGTTGTAGCCATATTTTCCAGCCGATAAGGATCGATGACTCATGGTTACAATAAACGCGTAAATTCAAGAATAAGTAGGCTATTTATCCGGTTCGATGACTCATGGTTACAATAAACGCGTCAATTCAAGAATAAGTAGGCTATTTATCCAACAGACTCATTATGATAGCAATAATGCTAATGCTGAACTAGCAATTTAAATAAAATAGCAAATAGCAGGGAGAATTTATTCATGTATTTTTATAACACTTTTATATTTGTAAATATGTCATATTTTATAAATAAACCAATATTTGAATTTGAATTTAAATAATTTATCATGAAACAGAACTAAATATTTTTAAAAGGTGATGTAATAATAGCTCCACAAAATTCTTCAATTCATTTTTTTTAGTATCAAGTGATTCACGATTTCCTATATCAAGCATGAATAACATGGATTAAATTTGCGATGAATATCAAACAACTGTCACTACTATACAGAAAAGAACTAGAATAACTTTGATAATTTTTTCGCTAATATGCCATAGTTCAACTACTGACTAATAGAAACAACGAAATGATCAACAGTCACCAGTTTTCAAAATACCAGAGCTAGAGTTTTATTTGAGTACATGAGTAGCCTATTACAATATTCTTTGGACGATTTTAGTTCAAAAAACCCTAAATGAAACTGTTAAGAGTTGTTGGAATTTACCAAGTGGGGTATCGACAAGAACAGCATTGTAGAGCTCAGCGGGCGTGGCAGCCACGTGGATGGCCTCCATCTGCTCAAAGCTGCCGAGTGGATGGCATTTGGGGATCAGCTCAGAAATGGGCCGCTGGTGGAGAGTACCCGTGATCAGAAGAATTATGTTGTCGATCATGTAGCTATACCTATACAGATAGATTATAATACTGAGTAACAGGAAACAATAAAAAACACAACATAGAATGATGATCATAATCTTTAATATTATTATTGAACATCCATGCAAAAACATCATTCAAATAATCGAAAGTTTCGCATAAACATGAAAATGAGAAAATCAATTCCTAAACATAACATAATACTGATTATATAGTCAAATTCACTTTATTTTACTCATGTATTTCCATTGCAGTAATTACTCAAGTCTTCTTACAATTGATTTTACTATTATAATAATATTTTTCAAATTATGTAATAGTTTCACATATTTATGTGTTTGACAAATTTTATTGGACATAACACAATTTTGCAATATAACTTGTTTTTTTTTTAATTTTCGTTGCAGTTTTATTTTTGAAATATCACCATTGCCCTTGTAAAATGTGGGGCTCAAGCTCAATATGTAGGCCTACTCAATCAACAAGTAACTAAGAGCCAAAGAATTAGAGCCGCAATAGATCATCATCGTGAATCATATTGATCAGTAACTCAAAATTGCAAATGAAACCAGTGTTATACGAAATGCGAAATCATTTCCAAGATCCAACAAAATTGAGACAAAAACGTGGATGAAGCTGATAAAATTTCAAGTTTGTTTTTCACTATAATTAAATAATTAATTACTACTCTATTTGCTTACTCTTTCTCAATTTGCTTTGTAAACCGTAACACTTCTTTTTTATTTTAAGTAGTTTTTTTCTGCCCAAACAGGTTTCTGTAACCTTTGGGATTATTTTACATGAATATTTGATTTTTGGTAATGTTCTTCAGGGTATGATTGTAATTTTTTAGTTATATGGTGATTGTTTCATGACTATGTAATTTCATGCTCTGTATATATTGTAAAAATGGAAAATAAATTGATTTGATTAAATTCATTGCCTAATCTTTTAAGTTTGTCGTGTGCTTGGAAGTGATAATAAACTCTGGAACTGGAACTGAGATTTTCATACACTTACTCTTGCTTTCTCAACAAATCAATTTTAGTATTGTCTCACACTACTTAGCATACGATTAGAATTCAAGGTGATCATATCCCATATTTAGTATTACATTATTCGTTCTAGAATAGAAACATAATTTTTTTCCAAAATATTTGGAGTAATAATGCAGACTGACCTATACCAAAAAACATTAATGGTAGCTTAGGCTACTTACGTTATAAAGTCTAGAAATGTTGATAAGGGTTCAACAGCTTGATTGCGCATATGTTGAAATTCAATCACAAGCTTTTCCCTCAATTTGTCATCAATTACTGATACGGCCAGAGGACTTGGTTCATTTGCCAAGAAGCTGCCATAATCTGTTCCTTGAAGGTGAAGTTTTAAATCTGTAACAAAATTTCAAATATTATCACTTGATAACAAAAAATAAAAAGATTAAGGCTGATCACACACCGATTAGTCAAGACAAGACTAGTCACGTTAAGTCACAATACTTCACATAGTTGCTTATGGAGTCATGTCTAATTGCAATGACTAATTAGTGTGTGTTGCGTCATAAGCAGCAATGTGAAGTATTGTGACTAAATGTGACTAGTCTTGTTTTGACTAATCTGTGTGTGACCAGCCTAACCTTTGATTTGAACTGAACAGACTAAATTTATTAGTTTGATCAAATAGTATATTACTGGTAGGCTAATATTGTTTATTCTACGTTAGATTTGGACTGAATTCATCTTTGTGAGGAACTTTAGAGTAGTGTGATTTAAAATATTTCATTCTACTAGCCTATTTAAGTTAAAAAATACTTGTTCTCTTCCAACAAAGTAGTCTAAATAAAAAATGTCAATACAAGAAAACCTTTTAAATAACGAAAAGGCGAATACATCCATTATAATTGAAATTTGAAAAAACTTACCCTTATAAATATCTTTATTTATTTCATCAAGTACCTAGGTTAGGTTAGAAATTTTTATCTTACGACATGAACAGACTTCTAAGTCAAGATATGATATATTAATCGCACAAAATTGAATAAAATTCACTTATTATTATCATTTTATATGATACCTAGTTCTGAATCAGTTTCAAGATATCTGTCCTAAAATAATGATAAAAGCTTTAAACATAGAAAACATCAGTCATTACAAATGAATTAGGCTATACACCTATTAGTTCTTACTCTCAAAAATATTAATACTATATTTTAGTAAATTATGCTCAAGGTGGGTGGTAGGTAGGCCAATAATTGAAACGCCAGAAGACTTACAGTATAACCTTACCTAAAATAAATTAGATTTAGGCTACCTTAATCGCTCAAAAATAAATAAATTAGTATAATTATGTATTATTTACTCTGATTTTGAAATATTCAACTACCCACTAGAGGAAGATTGCTTGAATCTTATCACAAGACTCAAGAATAGAAATAGGGTACGAGAAACCCTGGTCAAGTTGTAGGCAATGTAGGGGAATCCAGTATCTTATCCCGTTCAAAATTATCTAAATTTCAATTTTTACGATTATTTCAAAAGAGAAGATATATCCATCTATAAAATGGTATCAATATAAATGATTTTTTGAATAAATAAAAGCAAATTTACCTTCCAAAGTTTCACACTGCACAAGGTTCAAATAATCCGTTTGCCTTAGAATTCCACATTTGAAACCTCTGCAAAGTCCTTCCAAGTAGCCTCCATCAATATTAAAAGTACAGCCAACCATTTTTAAAGATTAAAATGCAAAATATACTACAAAAGTTTATAAATTAGGGCTGTAGAATATTGAACTGATTGCACACACACAGCTCCAGCAGACTCGACTCGCCCACAAAAATCATATGATCTGTCGTCAATAGATCTTACCGCCTTCTGTATTACATCGAAGATGTAATACAAGATTTTAGGTAAACTTAACTTCTTATACTTGAAATTTTATGATAGAAATATTTTTAAAACTATTTAAAACACTTTAAAGATAATAACTTCTATTGAATGTGGATATAAATCTGAGAAAATTTAGGAACACATTTAACAAAGTGGCAGTGGCCGAATAGCGGCAAATTTGAAATGAAGGCGAACAAACATTTACATAAATTATAAATACATACTTACTTCTTAAAATCATAAAGTCTAAGTGGGACAGTCAATATTTTTGATTGTTTGAATAGGATTGTTGGGAAGATATTGCAATATGTATCACGATCATCATCTGGAGAACTGACGATTTCAATTAGGTATTTTACTAATAATGTGTATGTTGTACGTACCTTCTTGATAGTTGAATAATTAGCAACTTAACGTAATTTTATTTTAAAATAGAAATAAGAACATAGAAATTTTGAATAAATAGTTTTGTTTATTGAACTTAAAATATCAATGGAATAAAAAGTAGTCGGAACCCAGGAAATGGATATCATGACGACGACACACACACATACTACTTTCAAACGCAAAACCAGCCCTGGCAAGTTACTCCTTTTTCATTCAAACGCACACGACTACAAAAATATTGTATTAAAAAGTGTCAAAAAGCTTAAACATTGACACGGCACATGTCAAAGTGCAAGTCAACTTGCAATAACTTGATATTATAACCAGATAATTGATTTTCATTTATACAAATGATCAAACTTGATTGAGCTATATGGATAAAAGAATTGAATGAATTCTTCATAGTTTCGGAAATATTATAACTTCTATACATTTTAATAAAATATTTTTTGTCCAACCTACGTAAAAGACAAGATAGTTTAATTTGAGTGTTACTCTTCCATTGTCATTATTCATTATTTAAATGATTGAAGCCCAAGAAATAGACTCAGCTATTATGTGAATCATCTTCAATAGTTACGAGGCAAACTATGTGATATTGAAAATTAATCTTCATAGTATTTTTAGTAGTGAAAACTACTCCAAGCAAGATAGGAAAGATAATTGAACAAAAAGTAATTGAGTGCAGTGATTTCTCAGGGACGACAGTAAAAAGCTGAGATTGAAGGTTTTTCAGGGTAATTATTCTCTAAAAATATCTTTTAATTACAGTGACACTTGTCACAATTGGAAATCGCTTCGAGCAGAGAGTCTGATAATCTCAGATTGATCCTGTTTGTAATGACCCCAAGACGGTTGTTAATAACATTGAGAACAATCGGCTTAGCAGATACTATGAACAACCATAATTATTTTTTATGAATATCTGGGAGAGGGTCTATTTGAATCCTTTCTTCAACTTCTTCTTTCTCATTTGGAAAGTGGAGAACAGAGCACACTCTTAACTCTGAACATTTCTTGCCTTGTGGAGTTGCCAATAGGAAATTTAGTATTAGTATATAATTATTTTTCATGAATATCTGGGAGAGGGTCTATTTGTATCCTTTCTTCAACTTCTTCTTTCTCATTTGGAAAGTGGAGAACAAAGCACACTCTTAACTCTGAACATTTCTTGCCTTGTGGAGTTGCCAATAGGGAATTTATCAAGTACAGGGAATAAAATAATATTATGCATTCATGAGCTACTACGAACAGATCGAACACTCTGCTGTGAACAAAAATTTCGACAGAAACTACGTATGCTGAGTTGCAATAAAAGAAAATGGTGAGAATACGGTAATCAATGTAGGCCACTGTAACTCAACTTCAACTTTTTTCTAAATAGCTTTTCAAGTAGGCTACCTACTTTTTTCTAGCGTTAGATTACTTTTGATTTTTGTTTTGAATATGAATTGTATTTGAACCTCATTGTTATTATGTTAAGGAGACATTTGGAGTTTCACTTGTTGTTTACCCTTGTAAATAAGTGAATAAACACTTGGAGCATTTTTTATTAATAAATAATTGCACCATGCTACATTTAACGCTAAACCACGTTTACTTGTAAAATAGTATACACAGTATGGTACCGTGAATTTATCATGTCATCTTTTGATTGACAATGAATATATATGTCTGGCATTCAAACAATATTAAAATGGAATTTCACCTGCCAAGATCTCCTCACCCGAATAAAAACAGTGTTTTTGGAAAAAAAACAAAAAAAGCAGTATTGGAAATAAAAAACACTGGCTTATAAAATAATTTTGTTTGATGATGATCCCCCAAACTCAGGCGCATATAGTCTTACTGGGGAATTCCACTCTCTTCAAATTATGTTCTTTTTTACTGTTCTATGTAAAATGTAATTCTTATTTTGTTAAAAATGAAATATATGTACATGTATTGTTATGTAAAGTGGAAATAAACAATTTATTCAAATTGAATTGAATAAAACAATTCACCAGTATAGCGGCTTATCGCATAATGATAGTAGATTGTATAAATTTATTATTCCTGGAGAAATAAGTTCAATTATGATTGCTGATGAAGTTATTTATATCGCAACATGACTATTAGTACAATATTTTATTAAAATTCGAATTTAAATACATTTCATGCATTTTATTCACGTGAAATGAATAATAACTCTATTTGGTAAGTTGAAACCGCTTGCATAAGAAGTCTCTTATTTTCCAGTGGGGAAGTAGATAGGTTTAAATTGTTTGTAAATCTCGATAAAGTAGGTAATTGGCATAAGAACCAACACATTTAAAAACGGAAGATTCATGACCATTTAAATGTTTATAATATAATATATTATATAGATGACTACAATAATTTTTGATCATAATAGCTACAACAATTTTAATATTTTCTACAGGAAAACAATAAATCATTCGGGAAAATATTTGAAGTTGCAGAGTGGTTGCGGTCTGATGGATTGAAAGCTGCTGGTCCAATCACTTTGGTGATGATTAACAGTTGCATTGTCGTAAGTGGTATGCTAGCGGCTATAATTTCCAACTGGCAAGTTTTGGAGGTCCGATTTCTGGCAATCAAAGATATAGTTCTGGTAATATCTTTGACATTGGTGGCGCTGGAATATGCGTTTTCCAACAACAAAATAATGTCGTTAATTGAAATAGTTGATGGACAATTTTTGTACGAACGATTGCATGGGTCAATAGCTCCATATACTGATGAGGTTGAATTAGGAGTAAGAAATACAAACATTGAAATTTGTAAAATTATAGAGAAAGCATGGAACTCTATCAAGGAGTTGGACCGAAGTATTATGAACTCTGTTCGAATCGTTACATTATTCTTAGATTTGACTCCATTTTTCATAAATATACTCATAATTCTAAACACTGGCATAGAAGAGATTTCCATCAAAGACCTCAGATTACCTTTCTTCTTTCTATATCCACAAGGCTACGATAAAATGCCAGTTTTCCTGTTCATGTATGCAGTGGACTCCCTATTCATCTATTTCATCTACATATTCTCATACTGTGCTTTGGCCACTGTCACATTGGGTGCTCAGAAAACTGCTACCGACTTGGAGATTATTCGCAGATGTTTGAGATGCTTCTCGAATGGTGAAGTTCATCCAACATGGACAGACAATGATGCCGATCAAGGGAAGAGACTCGAACATTTTGGGCGAAAAATTGATAAAACTTATGAGAGACGGACAAATAACGATATAGATATTGAATATCTTTCCACGGTCATAAAGTATCATCAAATGATATGTAGGTAAGAGTAATTTCTGATTAAAATATAATTATAAGCTATTTTTCATGAGGGTTTAGCCATGATTCTAATAACCAAAATATTGAAAAATAAATTAAATGAAAAGTCTTGACTGTATTGAAAAGAAGAGTATTTAATTCAATTTGAGTAATTAATTTAGAGTAATGTATTGAAGAACTTTATCCAGTTTCAATAGATATTTATTGACAGAGAGAGTCGAATCTTCCAATTGATTTTCTTTCCAACTCTAACAGCAGCCTATTGATGTGGAACCATAAAGACAGTGAACACGGTACATCATCAGTACTGCACTAAACTATTTTGTACATCTTTCTAAGTCCTTTTCGGTGAGTTGCGCCAAAAATACCGCATCCTTATCTATTTCTTCATATCAATTCAATAAATGCTGACCACACAATTCTAATAAAGTTCAATTGTAATCGATTCTCCGATTGGGAGCCAAAACGCTAAAGCATTTTTTTAAATATCAGTAATTGGCTGCAATTATTCAATGTTCCTCAAAAATAATTTTTAATGTCTTTGTTTCAACATTATTTATCATGAATTTTTGATTAATTGTGAATTTTAAATCATTTTTCTAATAAATTTTGATAAGAGTAGGATTTGTAGTTCACTTGATTTGAACCTAACTCTGAGGTCGTTGATGATATCAAAAACTCTATATTTCTTGTGAATTAATTTTTTTTCAATAATTGCAGACAAGTGAGAGTTTTAGAAGGAAATGGAGGGTTTGTTACAACCTTGGCTAACATTTGCATTGGGCTACAAACAAGTGTCTGCCTGTTTCTTTTTATAGAGGTAATTAAAAATACTTCTATATTACCTCCTACACTTTCAAAAACATAGCTTTAATATTTGATAGAATATTGTTATTGTCTCAATTGAAACAATCGATCCTACTCCCTTGTAAGATGTTTTAACTTACAAGTAGTTATGATTAAAAAAAACTTTGATTTGTTTATAATAAAATTTAGATCAAGTTACAGTATTGAAATATCATGTATTGGGTAGTATATATATTATATTGTACAAATGTAACGGTAGTCAATTACCTATTGATGAAAATGCATCAACATGAAAATATATCTGTGATATTCTATCAAATGAATTTGACAATAACATCTTATTTATTTAATGTATTACCATAGACTACAACATAGATTCATAGGAAAATTTTATTCAATTCAATTCAAAAATCAATCTATTAAGCAAAAATAATACATTAACTAGAGCTCAAAATACAAAAAAGAATTACTAATGAAAACCACTACTTCTAAATGCAACTTATTTTAACATTATTTGTTTTGCTTTAAAAGACATAAAAGCGAAATAAAGATGGGCACACCTAGGCCTGAGCCCTATTGGAATGCACTCCAATGTTTCACATTTTGAGAAGATTCTTGCATTACCTACTCATCTACGAACGATTTGAAAAAATAAATTGTTCAAACTAATGTTTATTAGCGAGATCTATATATAAATAATCGTTTTTGACGTACCTAATTTAGTGAAAAAATTGGTAAGGTAAAATGTAAAAGCAGCAATATGTCTACGACATATACTTATTTTTACCGTAATACCATAATATGGTAGGCATTCAATACTGCATACATAGTATACTCTTCAAAATGTAGCATGGATCTACAATAACAGAAATTTTGTTTTATATTCATTACTTTGAACTACAGTATGAAAGTACAATATTATGATACCTCCACTCTTTTCAAGGACGACATTATCAATATGAATTTTTCATTTCTTGGTTGAACAATAATTTGCAAAAGATAAACTCTATAATTCTCACTGCTTTGAAAACTTCAAAGAAGTATTCAATATGAAATGTATATGGTACGGTAACTGATTTAATACACGTAACCGAAATGATATTATATCTACAATTTACCATACAGGAGAATTACATACGGTACCTATCTGAAATGAGCTTGTTCACGATTTCAGACCAACAACGTTATTATGAAAACAGCATGCGCTTCAATGATATTCTTCAATGGCCTTCTCTTGTTTTTCTATTGTAGCAGCGGCCAAAAAATCATAGATGAGGTGAGTCGAATATTAGCTTGTATATTTTTTTAAATAAGTCGAGATATGATGGGTTTACGGGATAATGGGGAACACTCAAATAAAAGATGTTTCAACAGATTGATAAAATTATCAATGGTTTATAAAACATACTACCTATCTAATTCTCACCAGACACATTTCCACTTAGCTTTTAGGAAAGAAAATTTTCGATAAACAGTACCGTATCGTAAGTTGTTTATGTGAGGGAAGCAGAAATTATCTTGAATCCTGGATTCTATCAAGACCTGCAATTTATTTTTCATTCACCTGGAACCTGGATAGAGAGTAGCCAGCAATATAGCACCCTATTTCATGAGACTTTCTATGTTGTGCTGTTGGGCTTAATATCTGTAATATATAAAATAGCTTGGAAATGTCAGAACAACCATTGCAAAATAATTTGTTTTCCTCATATCAATATTTGAAGTAGGTTATACAAATTATTTATATTTCAATAATTCGAAAATAATTTGCTGTGATAATTTCATGAAGCTCTACTGGATATTTTTCGAGAATTGAACTTCATGATTCACTCACTTCGACAAGTAGTGAAATGAAATTTTTCAGCAGTGGTTGTAGACATGCGAGAATCAAGCTTATAAAAATAAACTGCAGGTCATTGATCATATCATGTTACAATATCATACAAGAATAGTTACAATCTTATTTCACAGGAACTCTTTCTACAGCTCCATCACTGTTTCTTGAATGTATTATAACATTTCCGTAATTTTCACAGAATGAACTGTTGAGGAAGCAGTTGGCTGAAGTGGTGTGGTGGGATAAGCCACGCAAGTTCCAAACCTCTCTGCTTCTAGTGATGACTCGAGCTAATCATGATCTTTATGTCAAACCTTATGGCATCTATGTGCTCAATTACAACGTTTTTCGCAATGTAAGTTTCAATTTCTGACACAGTTTCTGAGGAGAAGTGGTATTAAACGTATAGCATATTTGTGAAGCACCAGAATATTGTGGACCTTCACTACATTTATTTACACAGAAATGAAAAATATTTAGATGTTTCAGTTCTATTTTATATTTAATATTAGGAGGCCTACAACATATTAGTAGGCCTTCTACATATTAGTAGGAAGGTAGGCCACTACATAACGTATTTTATGTTTAAATAAATGTGATAGTCGAAAATATTCTAGTGCTAATATCTATTGTTTTATATTTATAGGACTGTATATAGTAGCAACCATTCTTTCTTCAAATTAAAAAAAATAATAATAAAAACAATATAAAAATCTTGTAGTACCCTTTATTTATTAAAAACTTTAAAATAGTTCATCAACTATTCGACCCTAACTTAGGTACCGGTAATTTTCAAGTTGAACTATTTTAAAGTTTTTTTAAAAAATCAAGGGTACCGTACTACAAGATTTCTATATTGTTATTAATTTGTTAAAAAGTAGCCCATGTGAGTGAAGTGTTTTTATTCTTTCTCCAATTTTCAAACCAAAAAGTTTCAATTTCTGAATTTGACTCATGAATCATTGATAAAGAACTTCAATTTTTACCAAACATAGCATTATATACGGTAGCCTACTTTTGATAAAGAGCTTTTTATCATCGCATTTGGATTTGAATTAGTTCTCTATGACGTCTTTACCATTGTGTTTTAATAATTTATTATAATAAATCAGTTCAATTGCAATTTATATAAATAAGATTATCAAATTCCAAATAATAGAAATGCATTTTGTTACATAAATTGAAATTTATATAAATAAGATTATCAATCTCCAAATAATAGTGATGCATTTTGTTTTTGTCTAAACATTTCCAGGTTTTGAATGCATCATACTCATACTTGAACATGATCAGAGCTCTAAAATGAAATGATTTGTCCAATGGTGTGAGTTATGAATAAATCCTCTTATGTGTACAATAACCAGGAAGTACAGCAACGATTGATTTAAAACTTGAAGGCCGATCAATCATAATATGAAAGTATGGAATATAGGCTACTTTGCAGAGCAAAGAGCTTGGTATAAAAATAAAATGAATTTTGAAAATAATGCGGAGCTTTTTTCTCTATTCCAAACATTTATTAATTATCTATTTAATCCTCTATCTAAAAATGTATTGAGAATATATTATTATCCGATGCTTTGATGAATTCGAAGAATAAATAGGTCAATCGATAGTGAGTTAATATAGACGCTTTTCAGTGAGGAGAGAAGAAATATAGTAATTCTATTTCCCAGTGATAACTTTAAAAAAATATTGATGCATATTTTAACGGTTTTATGGTAAAAATCACCTAGTTTTTGATTAGGAGATAAACTCTTGCTTCTGTGAATCCATCATGAGTATAGATTATATTTATATTGAATAAGTAATTACATCAGAGTTTGACTGCATTTATATGATAGGCCTATTTAAATACATATTATGTTTTTCTAATTAGTACACGATAAAAATATTTTTGATACCTATATAAAAATATACTCTTGTTGATCAATAGAGAAAAATAAAATATTCATTAACAAGCATCTCATTGCATATTAATAATAAAAGAATCACAATCGAAAAACATTGACCAAATATTATATTCCACTACCGTACATTAAAATTAATTTGCAATATCTATTCACAAATATTACAGTTAACAAATTTTTGAGTAAATAAAAAATGATCTTGACTCATGAACGGGATATATTCTGAAAGGTGAGAAATCATAGAGAAACAATGAGTAAAAAGGTAACAGTTTTATTCTCATATACATACGCTTACAATCCTATAATGGCAATCAGATACCTAGTAAACTCAATACATCATATTTTATAGAGAAAAACTTAAAAGTAAAAAAATGCGCCAAGTCTGGCACATTCCTCAATTAAGAAGAAAATCATGAAGAAAAATGTATATTCGAAACGTTATATTCTTAATAATTTTTTTCTATACTTGAACATTTATCCAGAAATATCAAATAATATTATGTACATTGTACCGCATGGTTCTACAATTCATCATAGAATTTGTTGACTGCTAGGTAATTCATTACAATAGCAAAATCGTATAAATAATGTATTATTCTCATCCCTCATATCTCTATAATTACCATAGCATGATAATGATAGGAATAAGTCTAGATTACATTTTTAGTTGTATTAATGGAATCTCAAATAATAAATAATATATCTTTTGTGGGATATAGGCCTATTCAAAACATTATAAAAATGTTAATTGTTGAAGATTAAAAACTGGCATGAATGATAATTAGACACAGCTAACAGTTTTTTAGGTAACAATGAAGTTTTGAACATTTCAAATTATTGATATGATTTATGTAACTTAATTCATGGAGTTTATCAGTAATTTTGCACAATACCTCATGCACTATAAATAATATGATCCATTTACACTTTTCTGTTCGACAACGTTACGGTACATATTAAATTAAACGTTAGTTGATGTCGACTCCCTGAGCACTAACTTGTAACACCGAGTAGAAACTATTCATCTACTTGAATATCTATACTAATAGTAAGTATAGATACATAAATAAAAAAAAATATTGACTGGCAATGTGATCATGTTATTAAACAAAAATAAGGTGATGAATGACATCATTATTTGACATAAAAAAATGTTAAATGTCTTCATAAATTCATGAACATTATTTTGGATAACAAATTGCATGAACATTATGTGTTGTGTGGCAGGTATCCATATTGAGTGATAACGAATCGATATTTTCAACATCACTCATATGTGTTATTTGTGCGAAATTGGTGGTTTGACAGAATGAATATTGATCCGTTCTTATTCAATGTTGGAAAAACATTGAGGGTAAGGTACCAAATGAAAAACATTTTAGAGAATGACATGCAAATTATGTAGTACCGGTACACACATAACAATGAGGAATAATAATTCTTCAATACCTAAACATTGTATGAAACATTAAATAACGTGAACGTTTCTTCGAGTGAGATAACACTAAATGTTCTCATCACATTGATTATTCAATAAAAAATACGAAGTTTCTCTGGAGAGTAAACATGAAGATATAATAGAAGAGTATTTCGAATCACAATTCACATTCTCATCTTTGAATTTGATACGGTATTATAGTAACAAACGCATAGCAAACTATGCGAAAATATTAACACTTGACATATATATTTATATGAATTGTATATTTTTATTTATCTATTAATTAGTTCAATGCTACTTATCAGAATGATACTGTATATTGATGATAATTATTTATAAATGAAAAAGTGATAGTGGAAGATAAAAAATTGATAGTTTCAATATTATTTTTCTCAGCTTGTGAAGTGAATATCTCATGAAAACCAGATTTTTAAATAGGAATTTCAGTTGATAGTTGTTTATGCTTGAAGCTCAACATAGAAACCAAACTATAAAGAAAAAATCTCACATCTTTCACAGACTGAAGAGTTTAAATTATTATATTATCATCATCATCATTAAATTGAAGATGAGTTCATTAGAGAGCAAATAAGATGACAATCATTCAAAAGTGAATATTGTATAGTTTAATGTCTACTTAAATTTAATTGCCCATAAGTAGGTACCATAGCTAATTTTGAGGTTTTCACTTTCCAGTTTTGTATTCCAGTTCAAGTTTTCAAGTTCAGTTTTGTATCAAACAAAAAAGTAGAAGATTGTCATTTTCTCTAATATTATTTTTCCAATAGATTAGTTTTAAATAATTTACAAAAATAATATGATTTATTCATCTTCTCTTTTAAAACCACAATCAAATTTATTTGATTGTAAAATATTCAAATAATTTACATCAGTCGAATATTATAACATTTTTGAAGCACGTTAAAAATTACAAGAGAAAGTTTTCATTACCGGTATTAATATGATTGAAAGAAATAAGTTTTCTTGACTCTTTTTTATTAATCCCATAATTGTTTAAATCTGCTCGGTATAGTTAGGTAGTGAGAAACAATATTGTTTTAAACAGTTGGAGAGAAATCTCTCATCCAATTATAATGTTGAGAAAACCTTTTATCAAATATAATAATGGAATGATGACTTTTTAAAGACTCTATAAAATGTATTGTTTTTCTTTTACTTGTCTCATTCAGCCAGTTGCAACACAAATGCCTCTTAAATATAGTAACTGCTTTACTCTATTTTTGGTATAAGCCCAGTATAGTTATGATCCAGAGTCTCATAACAATAAGAACTAAGTAATAACAAGTTGTATCCTATTCCTAAAATTACTGATGTAAGACACGACGCCCTCCGTATATTGAGCAAATGTTCGATGTCTATTGAAATAATAATTTCTTGCCTGCTTTTCTCACTTGGAAAGTGTTCATACTTTTCAATCATTTAGCGGAGCAATAACTTTCCAAAGTTATCACAAGCGGGAGAATTGGAAACACAATGACTAAGATGAGACCCGCTGGGATTATCGTTTATGGACTAGCGCTGTGTAGCTGGATTTGAGGGTGCTCTTCTGCGAGTCGCCGGTGTCGTCCGCTTCGTCGTTCTGCGTCGCCGACTGCGTCGCCTGCGTGTCTTGGATCTCGTCCACCATCTCGTCCGGCTCCCTCCTGGCTGGCCGGAATCCCAGTGACGTGCGCAGCAGTGGCTTCAGCTGCTCTATAAACCTTGCCAGACGTTCAGCTGTGTTCTGGGTAGAAAAAACACAACATGAATCAGCCGAGAATGTTATTGGAGGATGGAACAACATTGAATGCGGATGAGGAACAGAACAATATTTACAAATGGAAATTAATGTGAAATTGCATTCATTCAAGTTCTAAATAGAGATTGTGAGTTTGGTGTGAGGGGTGACCATGTTGGACTAGCAATTAGGAGGTACCGGGTTCGATTCTGGCAAATAATTTTTGGATAGTAGCTCTCATCGAATTTTCATCTAGCTGTTAACCCTGTTGTCAATATTTGCAGTGGCAGAAGTCTTCGGGGTGATATACAGCATTTAATAATGATAATAATAATATTTAATTTTCCGTATTATTTCATTACAACATATTACACACACATTTTCGTTTAATTATAATATTATAGCAAAATATTGCTTGAAACTTTCACATCTCAATCATATTCGATAGTTGGAATCATAATTGTAATCATAGTTGGAAATGATCCTAATTTTATGAGTTCATCAAATTGGTGATTTGCAACATATTAGAGCAAAAGTGTATCTGATGATTTTCAAATTCTACTCTTATAATATCATATAATCATAATAACGTATACCACACATAATATGAACTGTATGGTTTATGATTTATGGTATATATATGGATGTATGGCTTATAGAAATTTGTTATCAAATATTATAATTATTATGATATCGAATTTCTGTGACACCAATTTACTTATTTGTTCTTAAAGCAAAAATACGCAATAAAGATTACTGACTATGGATTGTTGACTATCATAGTCATCATCAGTTATCAGTTATCTCTTTAAATACACCACTGAGTACTGGATATATTTTGACAAAAAAAGTAAATTATTGACCGCGCTTATGTAAGAAGGTACATGCTACTATTGTCCAACAATAGCACTTAATCAACACCATCGATTTATAATTATGTTGAATGTCAATGAAATATGATTAAATCAATTTATTTTATCAGGAAATGCAGATGAATATTAAGAAGAGGGGATGTGAATAGGTGGTATAGGGAATTAGCCTATAGGTATTAGGTAGTATAGGGAAGGTGAATAGGGTATAGGGAATAGGGAATTAGCAAGGTAACTCCTCCAAAGCAACTGAGCTCCTCACCAGTGTCATGATCACTATTATATACGGTACGAGATAAATAATGTTGTCATTAGTTGAGTGAGCTAGTGTTATTTATTTAGTTATTTATTTATTTACAATAAAAATGACACTTATGTAATAACATTGGTAGATAAAATAATAAGGTAGCCCTTGTGCTATTTTTCTTCCAAATTTATAGGTGACAAAGTCCAAGATAAGGTTAGAATTTCACGTGTACAATTTTTATAAAATTTTAGTCCAAAATAAACAGGAAAACTATAAATTTTGAATTCAAATGGCTTGAATTAAGCTTCGCAGATGAATGATTGAAGTCTTGTAGTTTATTCTTCTCTACATTATTCATGAAATTAGATCGTTTGTAGAAATATTATACAAATAATATTGTGATTATAGAAACGGATTTTTTTTTGATAAAAATTGTTCACGTGAAATTCTAACCTTATATCTTGGACTTTGTCACCTACTAAATTGGAAGAAAAATAGCACAAGGGCTACCTTATTATTTTATCTACCAATGTTATTACATAAGTGTCATTTTTATTGTAAATAAATAAATAAATAACTAAATAAATAACACGTCGATTTTTGATTGTGTATTAATATTTGTAAAGAATATGAGTCATAATGTGTGATATTAGGACACTCATAAGTTAGTTTCAACTTGGCAGCCAGAGTGATGTGATTCTCACTAGAGTATCATGAATTACCAATTCTTAAATTAAAATCAAAATTCTTAAAAATATTTGAAATTTATTTTTTAAAACCTGAAGATGGTGTGAACACTGAAACTAGTAGTTGTTATAATTCGTATTTTTAATCTATTATCTTATTAATTTAAAAAAAGGGTAGGCCTAGGCCTACTATAATTCTATCTATGAAAAAAAATCATCAGATATTTATTATTTGCTATTTATTTAGCTTTGATGTTGAACAAGAAAAATAAATAAGTTACTTTTACAAGTGGATTGAGGACAATAATTGACTGGCAAAATATCTTTCAAACTGATCAATTTTTTCATCATATATCAACAATTAATTAAGATATCTTATTAATTGCATCTTATTCAAAAATATGCATCACTGATTATGTAATGCATATAAATATTAACGTAAAAGTCGAATCTTTTTCCCAGAATCAATATTTTACATTGGAAGAGTTTAAAATTATTTTTTCTGGATTTGAGTATGAGTAACCAGTGTTTTATTCCTCACCTGTATAACATTTCCAATGATACTTGAAATACTGTTGATGGAATTGAATGCTGGGGCGAATAGCTCGTCAGGTACATTCAAACTCACTTTCTCTGGATCGAAGTCTGGGTCAGCATTGTCATTTTGAGCTTCAGCCTGAAACATAAAAAAATCACACCAATGTTAATGACGGTTGGCAAAAATTGAATTTTCTATTTTTCAATTCAAAAACGATATTTCAACACTCTAATTAGCCGGCCAGATAGCCGAGTTGACTAAGGCGTTGCACCCTTCAGTCTGCTGGTGCTACCTGGTCGCGGGTTCGAATCCCGCCAAATAGCATCGAATAGGCATGGACGTTTGATCATCTCATAATTCGCCCTCGCTCTTCCCATTACCCACGCACCAAAAAAAAAAAAAAAAAAAAAAAAACGTTCATGTATGCATCATCCGAAGTAAAATAAAATTGCGCTGGATATCTTGAATAAATCTGGTTCAGTGGTGTTAAACATGCTAAAAAACAAAACACTCCCAATTCGCATTATTGAATTGTTTAATGTTTTCTAAATATTAGGATATTAGACAATAGGCCTAACATAATAATAAAGGATTAAATGATATAACTTACAGCAGTATATTATATGGGAACTAAATTATGACACGTTTTTGGATAAGTACACTTTGTTTAACCAATCAGAATGTATTTGACTAACTTGTTAGGCAATTCTAATTGGTTTGAATTTATTGATTGACAGATAACCAGAGAGCGTGCTTCGCTAAGGACAGTTACAAGACTTGTTTATTAATACGAAGTGAACATAAAAGTTGTGAACATAAAAGTGTTTTACATTTTTCCTTACAGACTCCATCAGTTTAGTACTATGTAGCCTACCTATGCCAGCGCACAAACCTAGGTTTTGCTGGCTTTCTCAGATTGAAAACGAGTTATTTTTAATTTAAGAGTTTATGTGTTATTGGAATATTATTATGCATTTCTTGCTTGACTTTTATTTTTATGATTCATAGTCTACATTGTATTGTTTTCAATGTGACGAAATAAATTTGATTCGAATACGAAGTAAGAACTTGAAACAGTACAGTATTCATCATTATTGAGAAATCTATCAGAAGCCTATCACTGATAAACATTGAATTGCTTATTCATTAATAATTTACGGTACTATACTGTATATGCATAGCAGTGGAAAAACCGGGATAATGAATTATCCCTTATCTATGTAGCTGACGAACCAGTGATGAAACGCGTAGAGTACACACCCCACCACTGATTACCTCGCGGTGCGGACCTGGATTGATAATATAGGCTATATTATATTTGACCCACAGACCCGGGTTCTGACTAATCATATTATAAAAGGCTACAGTATTATCTGTTGAAATCAACAATAATTAAAGTGTGATTAATAATTCAATCTACTGTGTTGTAGATCCATTATTTTCCACTATTAATTTAAACTTTGAACTAAAACACTGAAAGTGGAAACACTTTGTCTACTTTTTAGCAGTGATGACGTTTCGACCTGTTGTTGATAAGCTTTAGACATTGGGTCTGGAACACTGCTGAAAAGTAGCAGTTTCAACTTGTGTTTCAAATTCATTTCATTATGACGACACTATAGGCCTACAGTCTAATATTTTGAATAATACTTATTAAAAACTAGTACTCACGTGGAGCGCTTTCGGATTTTGAAAAATCCATTTCCAACACATTGTGTTCTCAGTTCAAATTAAAAGTATATAACTCCAACAATAATTCATAAAACAATACTTGAATAAAAATGCATAATCCATCGATGGAGCTATGATTACTAATAGATACAACGCCAATAAGTTTTAGTTCTATCTTAGAATGATGTATTTGATTTGTAATCTCGAATTTGACTTTCACTTCTTCCTGTCCACTTCCGTTTGTTTTTGGTTGGACTTGACAATTAATCTTGATAATAAACTAAAAAAGTTGTATCATGTTTTTTATATAGATTGAGAAGTATTCTTAATACTTTACTTTCCTAAAAACGTTTACTACGCTCTATTCCAATCTCTAATTCAATATAAGATAAGGAATGATTAGATGTGAGGAGGGAACCATTAACACACACCTGATACCCATTGAAGCAATACAAAAACAAATACTGTTAATAGCAACTATTTTCAAATCACCCCTAATAAATAGCTCCACACAAGACTTTCATAGTATAATTATTGTGTTTTGCGATTTTTTCAATTGCAAAAAGACTATCACTTACACATGTCAAAAAATATCATTTGAGAAAATAATACGCTTACATATTTCTACGAAACAAATAATTGGACAGAGACAGGCACAGAGAAGAAGAATCTTCTACTTTGTGAGACAGGCAAACTATTTCTTCAATGAAATAAGAATCTTACTTCATTATAGAAATAAAATGATTTATTCTTCTTTCCGTACCAAATGCACCTTTATTTAAGCATAGACTGAAAGTTTGACTCACAGAAAATAAGTCAATGTCACTAACTGTTATCAAAATTCGATGCATTTACCTCAGGCTTTTTTAAGCATCTATTCAAATATTATTGTAATATTCTATGCTATATTCATCACCAAATAAAAAATAGAAACTTTCAAAATTAAATGAGCCATTAAGATTTATGAGTTGAATAATTTAGCTAATCGAAAATTCTCACAAAAATTATGGTTTTGTGGGGTTTACATTCATTAATTTTTTTATTCAGGCCTACTATTTAATATATTTATAAAAAATAGTATTAGGTACTCATTTATTGTGTCATTAGGATATAAAATATAAGTACTAACTTGAAAACTTGTGCAATTAATGTACAAATTATTGCTCTGAGTTTTTTTCCGTTGATATATTATATAAAAAATTGTACTTGAAACAGTAATGAATGAAAATGGAAATGGAATTCCGTATTTGAACCAAAACTACTCATCTCCGTTCAAAACCAAGATGTTGAATAATGGCCCTAAGAATTTCAACATTTACAGATAGGCTACGCATCTTGAATACGGTACCTGATGATCTTAACATCTGTGTGATTTTTGAATAGTTCCACAAAATCTACTGCTCAGGCGCGAGTTTTATTTTGGCAAATGAAACTTAATATTGATGGGTCAACTAACGGTTTAATTCACAATCTCAGGCCTATGAACGCTCCAGCATTCGCGTGAATGGTGGTGGCGAAATATTAGAACACTCCACCAATATTGCCACCAAAATTTCCACCAAGCGAAGCAAACATCTGTAAAATATGTCAGCTGTGCTAAAAGTGAGTTGGTTGGTGTATTTTTGGTTTCAAATTTTGTGAAATACGTAACTAAATTTTTGATAATAATTTAGAACGGACGAAGCAGATATTTTTAAACACTCAAAGCAAGCGGTGTAACGATGGGGACTTTTCGGTTCCAGGCTACGTACTATGTATACTAAAACCCAGCAAAAATTCAGCTTTTCCATAATTTGTTGCGCAAAAGCGTGTTTTTTGTCTTCGTTGACTGGGCTAGAAATTCTTGACATGTTTCAACATAAATGGTTGAAACATGTGGTTACATAGAAAACAATTTCAAAAAGATACTTGAGAATTTTTATTTCATTCTATCAATAATTATTGTGGTAGCTCC
This sequence comes from Nilaparvata lugens, assembly GCF_014356525.2. Lineage (NCBI taxonomy): Eukaryota > Metazoa > Arthropoda > Insecta > Hemiptera > Delphacidae > Nilaparvata > Nilaparvata lugens. Next base: position 71,913,359 of record NC_052506.1, read on the forward strand.
ATACGTATATATATGTCATAAAATTAATGAAGAGAAATTACCATTTCAGATCATAGGTGGTTCAGTTTTTGAAAAAAAAATATATTTTCCAAGATATTTTATTGAATTAATTGGAAAGAGCAGTAATTTTACAACTTTACACTTACCTAATGAATCAATAAGTAGGTCTAATCAATTCTTCATTTTGCTTCATTTGCTTCAAAAATGTTGAATCTTGTTTCATCAAAGTTTCTAAAATCCGAGACGTTTTTTCAGAATTTTTAAAAATATTTTCCGGTTTTGAGAAATTGAACTTGGGGATATGCAATGAATCAATTGTGATTGGCTTATATGGATTTATTATTTTTATATCAAATAGGACTTTCAAAATGACCAAAATCAAGATGGCCAATGTAATCGCTAACACCCTACGTTTTATAGAATCCAAAATCGATTTTCCTAGAAATTTACACATTTTATCACTTATTCCTAGGAAATTCACTGGAACAATGCTTCAAGTATTGAAGCAACTCCTCAACTGTTGGAAAGAACTAACTAGATTCTAAACTATCTACTGGCGAAAAATTCAGTGACTGTACAACTACTATAATCACACTGAATTCGGACTGCTGTGTTGGCTCTTGCCTCACAACCAGATGATTACATACTCAATTTTTTATGAGTTCTATTGAATCATCGTTATAATTGGATATCTTTGAATTGTTTAACGCGTCATTAGAAAATGATAAGCAACAAACATGAGTTACCGTTCAAATGAATCACAAATATTAGCGTTGAGCGCTTTCATACTTGTTTTCAAGTGGCGTATCCAGGTGGGGGGGGGGTGATATGGGGATCTATCCCCCCCCCCGAAATGGAGCCAGAATTTTTTTGTGGCTGGATCAGCCACAAAAATTAGCATCTAATGCTATATTTTCGTTATATTGTACTATGTAAGTCAAGAAATTTATAATGGATGAGAGAATAGCAATGCAATAGCAAGGAGATTTTTCTTATAAAAAGTGAGTGGTCTAGTGTGTAGAATAGAATAAAATGACTGCTTTTATTTTTTGCGTAGGGACTAGATAGCAGGGGATAGAGAAACTACATATAGCACTTCAAAGTTAGTTCACTTTTTACCATCTTTATTATGAAGAAATTCAATATAGCTTATTATAGCTTATAGTTGATTTTAGTTTATTCAGTTCCATGCATATTCTTAAACAAAGCTCCAGCCGCTTCTTCTAGAGAACACTCCGGTTATGATGAACGGGTGTAGTTTCTACCGTGGACAGGAGGGAAACATCCTCCTAATATTTGAAAAAAAAATGTTTTTTAAACCAATGTAAGTTTGAACACTCAAGTAAAAATCATATAATTTGAAAAAAAATGTTAATAAAGTTAAAACTAAACCTATAAAGTTGGTTGAAATAGTGCTTTATTGGAGCCAAAATTTAAGCATTTTAGCTTATCTAATAATGAGTAGGCCTTCTACAAAATCACTATTTCTTAACAATAATTGAATGACTTATAAAATTCTTCTAAAATTTGAAAAAAAATGTTAATAAAGTTAAAACTAAACCTATAAAGTTGGTTGAAATAGTGCTTTATTGGAGCCAAAATTTAAGCATTCTAGCTTCTTATCTAATAATGAGTAGGCCTTCTACAAAATCACAATTTCTTAACAATTGAATGGCTAATAAAATTCTTCTCCATTTCATTCTATTTGTTATTTAATCGAAAACCCATAGGCCTATGAAATTTTCAAGGAGAAATCGAAATAATATGTGGTCTACTGATCACCAAAAAAACTTGAATGGAATGTTTGTTTTGAGTAAAATCGCACCAAATTGAAGGTATATTTTCAAAATTTTCCGGCGGAGGGCCCACCGGACCCCCCCCTTTGGTGTGGGGTATTCCATACCCCCCACACCCCCCGGTGACCCCCTCAAAGTTCAGGTGCTTTCTACTCCAATGTTATGATCCCCCCCGAAATTTTTTTCTGGATACGCCACTGCTGTTTTCTAAGAGAAAATACTAAAAAGAATATAAGATATTTTTTACGACTCTATGATCACTATGTTGAAATTAAAAGTGGCCCTACTCATCTTCTTCTACATATATCTACGTGCCACACTGGCGATAGATAGTATTGAAGCAAATAAGATATATGTTGAGACTATAAACGCAGATATTCCAAGGATTCTAGAATAATTTCAAGAAATTTTAGTTTTATTTAGAACTGCATTTATATAGCGAGTGGAGGATCTAGTGTTATATCATTTTTGTTGGTATTTTTCTAATAATACGTTATTTTCAAAATAGGTACTAAATTGTGGCACCATTGGCAATTAATTTGAGTTTAGAGTTGAAATCAAGTAATTTATTTACTCAATATTTCTCCTCCACAATATTCTAAGCAACTATACGATTGTTGCAATGTTATTTCAACAATTCTTTGTTCCAATGAGTTAATGAGAGTTTTCAGCAGAAAATTTCATATACAGTAGATGTAACAAACTTAATAAAACATCAATTTTATCGTTCCTTGAGCATAAGCAACAGTATGTTATAATATCAAAAATAGGTTGCTTCTACTGTAAAAAATAATGAAAAACTATTTCATAAAAACATTATTCGGGGAAGCTTTGATAAAGTGCAAGATTAATTAGCATTATAAAAAAATAAGGAGGCTATTACTTTAGTTTACAAATTTTGTGTTTTTAGTTTCAAGTAACGGCATCAAAAGAAATCTCTACAGTAGCTATTGGAATATTATGGAATGGTGAGGGAATGTTTTTCGATCATCGGTAGTTAACTTTTTATTCAAAAAAATAAAGCTATAGTCTATGATTTAAGCTAATTGAATTAAAATTTTCAGCCATTCAATATAACCTTCAACCCTTCATATCCTTACCACTGGTTTTGTCTCATTTATTAAAATATTTAAAATTTGAAACTTAGCCTTAGGATCGAACATACGCAAATCTCTATAGGGAGTGGAGTATATTCAAGATACTATAAATATTTTATGGTGGTAATGTGGAGTACCTATACAACTTATGTGGATTTACGAGTTTGATATCAAAATAAACAAAATCTAAAAGGCTACTACTGCGAAAGCTAATATTGCCCGCGTCATATACCTAATGCGTTATATTCAGAAATGTCTATTCACAGAATATTCATTGAAATCAGAAAATCAATTACATTATTTACAAAAAAAAGTCTAGTAGTATACCTAAAGCCTGTTGGGCCGTTGCTACTCATAATCTAATCTTACTTCATTGAAGCATCATTCATAATTTCTTCCATGTTTGGTTTTGAAGCATCTAAATTTGAAAATCTACTTTGAGAAAATAATAAAGGACTAAATATTTTGTGAAGTGAATGAGATGAGCGCGAACTAAAAGACAACTTATTTCGGACTATGTGTTACCTTATCTAAATTTGGGAGAGGAATAGAACAAGGTTACCTTCTTTTCTCTTTCTATCATTTACCTACCTATTATACCTACTTATTATATGAATGAATAAAGAATAAATGTTATTCAATTGTTTGAAACGTTATTGGAAAATGACTGTTCCCTCTATAAATATGAATTCTTTTCATTTGTTTTTTTATTATTTCTCCTTCACATAGTTGATTATTTGGTTTAAATAATGCAGTTTGATTGTTTTGTTTCAACTATATTGTTTTCTTTCATTTTTAGTGGGTAATGTATTATTTGATGTATTTATATTTTGTGCCGAGCACTATTTTTAATTCAGGCCTTTTCCCAAGTTATAATGGTAAATTTAATACGCAGTAGACTAGAGCCATTATTGTAAGTGAGTTAGCGAAATAAATTATTTTCTCTCTCTATTATGAACGACCATGACTTCGAGTTTCCCAGGATAGATATTTAATAATTGTGGCTGTGAGTCGTCGAGGAATGTAGATTATGGAATTATATCTAAAACTTAGCCTTCCTGTCGCGACATAGAGTGCGATAAGTTGGAAAACAGCAAGTTTTACAATTATAACGAACTAATGATTTTGCAGTTACTATTTTGTCCTAAGGCTCTAGAAGCCACGCGACGATTGGTCAAATTGATTCCCTTTGCCCAATAGGAGACCTGTTTCTAAATACAGTAGTGGGGCGATTCCCCAGCCGAGAGACCAGATTACGTTTCGGAGGACACTTTGCTAGGAGCACTACGAGACTAAAGATGTAGTCATCATGTTTCGCCCCTTTTGGGCAAGTTTATAACATTAGATTATTAGTAGTTAATGTAGGAGTTTTATTTGTATTAAAGTTTTAATTTTCTTGTAGTGCCATGTCCTGAAAAGTTTAATTGTGTTGCTTCATCATGTAGGAATAATTGTTTCTTCAAATAACCGCTAAGCAGTTCATGTGTGACCCCAAACCAACTTCATGTACCACCCCTTTGGTTCCGCAACTTTATGTAACACCGCTTCAAGACACCCGTTCAGATGACAGGTCTAGGGACGTAAGATGACGTCGCCGTCAAGCCAAATTCAACAGGTAAAAGTTCACCGCCAAAAAAAGTTACTGTAACCTCGACGATAAAGCAACGTACAGACCAACGAAAGTGCAGTGTAGTGAAACAAAGGTTCATTCAAGAATGTCAATCAAAAGTGGGGATTCCAAATTTATGAAATGGGTTATATGGGTTATTATCGACGAAATTGAGGTTCAACGGGCTTTTCTTTCTTGAGTAATTTCATGTTGAAATTAATTTGTTATTTTATGACTGATATTATTTGGTTTGGTGACGTATTAATATTTAACGTAAGGATAGTAATGCGCCCCCAGATCAGAGGATAAAGGTAATGTAATGTGTTAAATTTAATATGATTCTTATTCTTTTTTGTGTCAGTATTGTTTATATTTTGTTTGTTTTAAAATAGTGTAGTGTTAAAATAGTGAACGGCAATTAAATCAGGCATGGCAGAAACTTATTGTAGTTTTCCTGACTCTAACCCGTTCGCCTGCATGAATTGAAATAGTATAGACTCAGATTCATTTTCTAGATGTGTCGGCCTATTTCCAAATTCTAAATTTTATTCCAAATTATCTTTTTATTATCTTTTAAAAGGTCAGGCACAATTTATTGTAGCAAGTTTCCCTATACCACGGTATTTAGGTATTTATACTGTTTATTCTATTGAATCTGTAATGTCGAGGTTGAGAGGTAGAGAAGTCATAACTCCGTCAAATAAAGAATTTTTTCATATAATTCCATTTGAAAAATCATAAATAACAATTCTTCGATTACTGTTCAATTATAAAAATATACCTATACTGTAATTCAACAGGACGAATAAATAGGCTACTACATGATTGAAATTATAAGAATTTCCATAATCATATTTACCAAAAAAGTTGTACGATACTGAATAAGATTCCTGATAAGAATAAGTACAAGTATTCCTTGTACTTATCACTTTGTAAAAAGTTGGTATTTAACTTTCTCTAGATAGTCGGTGCTGGGTAGTACTGCTGCTCTGTAGAGAGAGGGAGAGATTGTGAGAAAGAGTTTTTTGAAGAGGATAAGTAGTGATAATTTAATTGGACTCATAAGTGGAAATTCCAAGGTATTCATTACTGCGATATTCATATTCCCTGTCATACAATTCATTTTTAAGCTCTAAATCTAAAAATTATCCGAAAGCAGAGAGTCCCATATTCCTCTCGCCATCTTCTTCCAAGGTAACGTGTTATTCCATTTATTCAATAATCTGACATAATTATGCCCTTGAGATGATCATTGTACTTACGGTACGTATACAGGAGACATTAATAATGAAAGCAACATAATCTTCAAATGATTCCACAAAGAACAAAGTTTTAGTAAATTATATTTTATTTGAATTTAAAATGCATTTTGATTTCTGGAGAGAGAGGATGCGAGACCAATTTGTTATAAGGATCAAGTGAGATATTTAGTCATTATTCCCAGAGGGGAGGCGTCCCCTCTGCAGGCATCACTATTAGCCTCCAGAAGGGGGGAATCCCCTTAATGGAGTCAAATCTTTTTCTAATGATGTCCTAGTGTATTGATACTCAAGTTTATCTAAAATAATTTGTGTGGAACTGACAATAGCCTAAGCATCTAACCTTTTTCAACCATGCAATAATTGGCAAAGAATAGGAAAAACTTTAAGGGAAAATTTATTGTAAACATTCGGTAACATATGGAGCATAACATTTTCTTACTTGAACGAAAGGAAAAATTTGAGATGACTGTGGTAATGTTAGAGAATTTACGGGAATGCAAGAATAAATTTTTATTTGGGAATATATACTGAATTTGCAAAGAGATTTCTTCTTTTAAAACTTCATTCAACTATTATTATTCATTGATCGTTAGCTACTAAAATAATTACATCGGACTGAAAAATGAGGATTAAATAATGTCTTCTACCTTTATATAAATGCAATGAAGGTGATAACACAACTGAAAATCATCTAAATTGTATCCTCCAAAATGTATCACTCTTGGTAATTCATGTCTTGGATAATAATTAGGTACCTAAAGTGTAAGGAAACATTTCAATTTATTTTATTCCTCCTTTTTTAATTTTTATCCACCGTGAAATAATGAAAATTGTTAATTTATTTGTCTACTGCTTGAATTTCACGGGAACTCAGAAATGTAAAATGATGATAAGTCTTTGAGACATTATTCCTGCCTAATCTAACGGTACAAATCAGTTCATAGTTCAAACCCAGATATGAGCAGAAGTTTTTAGTCTTCCGTGCTCGGATGGGTACGTTAAATTGTTGGTCCAGGCTGATTTATAGCCGTGAGGCTCCTTGACGACTAGAATTATATATTCAGACTAGGTAGGATCTTTTCGTAGGGACTTCCCACAAACAAAAAGCCATACGAATTTACTTTTTAGTAAATACTACCTACCAATTCTTTACAAAAATAATTCAGAATCATTGGCATTGTCATTAAAATATGGATAACACAAACCATCACAGATCGAATTACAGTGATATGATGCAATATTGCACAACGGCATCTTGACATCTGCTATGATGATCATGAAAACTCGATAAAACTTTAAGAGGAATTACTTTTCCAAATTTGGGACTTATTGGTGTTGAGAATAACAGGACAGTTATTAACACAATAGTTAGTCTAGTTCAAAGTCAAGATTAAAAAAGTTAACTTGTTTTCAAATTAAATTACATGAAATCGTTATTAATGCAGAAGAGATGGTCAGTGTAATAATAATTTTTGCTAAAGATATTTAATGAAATTGAAATTCACTGATAGTGGAATAAGCCTATTCTTTCATTTATGAATCTTTTATCAATTAAAGTTCCGGGTGCATAGTTTCCTCTTCCAAGCTCTCAGATTCACTTTATGATTATCCCATCACAGCTAGTTTCCCATGTCATTAAATGGAATTTAACTTATCAAACTCATGAATTGCGAAAGAAAATTCCTAAAATATAGTGTTTATCTTCAATTATCACAGACTCGTGGCATATTTTCAATGAATATTAGTCAATTTTGTATGTACATATTAAATTCAAATAAGAACATCTAAATTCTAGGCATGTGTGCTTATGTTTACTAATCATTTCTAAAGAATGATTTTATCCAATTGGAAAAATACCATCAATTGTTCCAAAAATTAGCCTACATGTCAATTGGAAGAGGTATTTGAAATGACTGGCGAAGTAGGACACATACTTGTTCAGTATTACACAGGTTATTACCATAGAGAAACAATAGCGTTAGTAGATATCCCATGGTATAGGGAGTTTATGTCGTAACTTTTACTGCTATCTCAAGCCGATTACTGTCGGTTATTGTCGATTTTCACTGTTTTGTTGGGGTGAGAGTGTATGAACAGCACAATATGAGAGACTACCAGTGTCACACAGCTTCAAGGGAAAGCACTACGTCGGCTATCGGCTTGAGATAACAGTAAAATTTACGACATAAACTCCCTATACCATGGGATATCTACTTACGCTATTGTTTCTCTATGTTATTACTATCGAGCTTCTTATATCAGACAATAATAACATATAAGTTATTTTGAATATAAGTTCACCTCATGCTGAATTCCATATAATTAAATTTCATAAGGATCAATTTTATAGACAGCATAATTTACAATTATATTCCATACAATAGAATATTCGAGAGAGAAAATTTACTAGAGATGAATTAAAGATGTGTGAATTCAAATGTGAGAGGTTGGTGAAAAACTTGCTATTCTAGTTTAAATGTCACCAGCCGAAGACGATACATTTTTCCAAAATTCAGAAGAAAATAATAATCTGAAATAATTTTTTGTGGAGGTGGGAAGATTTCATAATTACACTTACTGTACTGAAGCTTCACATTTCATCCACACAATATAAACTATAATTCAAATTGAATTAGACAACACTTTCTATAAAAAGTTTTTATTCACTCATATCACAATACCTTACATAACTTAAAACTACTTTTGATTAATAGCTAATAATTTATCAAAATTTCTATACATTTATACATAAAATTTGTAGGCAGTAATAATAAACTGAAATACAAGTTTTGGACAAAGTTCATGATAGAGAGAAAGAAAAATTAAAAAATCAATAGAATAATTTAACAATTCAAACCTGAATTTTTGACTTGAACAGTCCCTTTATTTCTCTTGGATCCTTGTTTCCATTATCATTCATGACTTAGATACAATATTACACAGTCAGGTAAGAGAGATAGTCAACAGAAACACTAAAAAAACGTTTGTGATATCAATGACTAACAAATCTGAGCTTTGAACAGAAACTTGCATTTCAGCTTTTTTGAGTCAACTTACATGGTTCAACATTACATAGATTCATATCGAAAGAAGGGAAAGATTTTCCACTTTTCAGGAATCATCTTAGGAGATGAGTAAATGGTGAAACAAATTCATAAAAGATTGGTGAAGAAATTAATAGTTGGAGAAGAACCACTGAAAACGGGATTTCAAAAATGAGGCTTGGTGGAAAAAATTAAACTTTGATGGATAAAATTAAAGCTTTGATTTGGCAAGGCACATACTTGTGATGTCTAGTATGCATGATAATCAAAGTTAAAAGTCGTAGTAAGTTTTTATTCTTAATACGTTAGAGATGAGAGGCAGGAATATATAGTTTGAAAATTAGGTTCTCATTGGTAGAGTTACCATTGAAGCTTATTATGAGAGCTGCTAGGGAGAACCACAAATTTTATTCTAACAATATAGTTTCAAACTAACAGAGAACTCTGTCCCTGACTAAGAAACTGTCAATTGAACGGTAATAAATCTCAAGTTTAAAGATAGTTTGGTAACTTTGGTTACAATGTGGGAGTACAATTGAATACTGGTAACTGAATAATTTACGATTGTGAAAAATTAGAGACGTCTCTTATTCTCTTATGCAGAGAAAAATATTGGTGACGTCTTTTGGTAACTCTTTCAAAAAGCTCTTTGGTGCTTTGACCAAGCAAACAATATTTGCTTTAAGAAAATTTCTGGCCGAAATTGAGCCTCTGTTGGGTTGTGGTCACTTGATCAAAATTATTTTTTGGCATAAGAGTATGGCTGTTCTGGTGTACTGTAACTATATCCAGTGGTGTCAGTGAGAACTGAAGGCTGTTGCTGGAAGGCGGGCTCAGCTGTTGCCTGGAAGTATCCAGGACTGCTGGAGAAACCATAGTTGACCTAGTCACAATATTACAAAATTATAGCAATGCTTCAGTATCCATCAACCATCATAATTCACAAAATCTAATAGAGAAATTTTATCATACATATTCCATAAATAATATACATAATTTCAACCTAAAAATAAAATAAAAAATGTTGAATTTGACATCCAACATCACACGTTTTTCATTTGTACCAGAGTTCTTCAAGATTAAGAAATTAGAATTCCCAAGATTGATTGAAATATCGAGGTCCTCAGAATAATAAATCAAAGTGACAGAAAATAGTTTCTGATATTAGAGCTATATATCCTTTAATCTAATAACCTTTTTTACAATAAAATGTACATATTAAGAAGTACTTGAAAAAGATGATTATGTTGATTTCTGAAAAAGACTGAACTGAAAAAACCGATTTGGTTGTGGAAGTAGCTATCAACATTTAAACATAAAATACATAAGAATAATATGTACATGAAGGCTATATCAAATAAAAATGTGGATCTACTCCGGGTAAAGCGGAATTGAACGTCACTAATAGGCTCAATAAAATATACTATCTATCGCTTTATTGAATTAACAGGTAAACAGTAGTTTTTATAACAGTATGTTATATTAGAGTCTAAAGAAATAATTTAACTATTGTGAAAGAATTTCGATGAACTATAGTTCTAGGTTCAATTGATGAATCGAGAAGCATTGAGGCATCAATTTACAAAAGCATAATCACTGGATTCAAAAGGTTCCTAGAATTGATTCTCAGACAGATAAACAGAACTCTAAGCTCATGAATAGAAATGATGTTTTGCAAATCTCAATAAAATTTATTGAGATGAGATTGGGAGTATTAGTGACCCTTCGTGACTTATAGTGAGAGATACTAACTGAATTTTCACTCGTGACGTCTCATGAAGGAGAGTTTATGATGTAGAACGTCATTATACTAGCTAATGTATAATCTAACTATCAAGTAATGTATTTTATACTTCAAGTTTTAAACTTTGTAATTATCATTAAGAATAGATAAATTTAAAATTGAATTTTTTGATAATTTTGAAAACTTTTAGCAAGTAAAGCGGTTCGGCTGCAATTGTTGAGTCTCTTTAGTTGTTGACAAAAGTGCATGACGTTTAAAAGACTTGGGATTCTCAAAAGTTGAAATTTGAAGACAAACTCTACATTCATTGTTCGCATCATGTTCAATTCACTATTTTTGATTTGTGAACATATAATTATATCTGATCTCACCCTCCATAGATAAACAATCTACTCATCCACTAAACAAATCTCATCCACAAGAGCTGAGCAGAATTGTTTAATAATATCGTACTGAGACTGAGTACGTCTCTGCAGATTAATCCGGAAACCTTTTTTACTCCAGTAGCATAAATATAGTGCAATAACACAAAGCATTAAGATACTACATGCAATCACATCAAGCAGTATGATCAAACAAGAGTGAATGAACGTGCGTTACAAGATCATTCACAAGCTTATAAATGTGTAAGAACAATAAACCATGATACATACAATACATAAAAATAGAGAAGAGAGAGCAAAAAGATACCAATTTTGTAAGGTACATTTTACCGATGTTACTCATGCTTTCGATTGTTTTTTTTTGAACATTCAAAAAATGATTATTCCTCTAATATAATTTTGATTGTGTGAAACTAAATGGAATGAAATATTTAATTGAGTACATATTCTAACTGAATAGCCATTAATTACTTATGAGTGAATGTATATCTTCATATTATATAAATCTACTTATCACATGAATGTATGAAGAATATTTATGTAATGGATCAAAGCTATGGCTATAATTTTTAACAGAGCTATAATCATACTTTGCTTCTAAAAGAAGAATTCTACTTCTGAAAGGAATTTGTTATATTTATGAAAAATATGGGAAGAATTTATCTAATACAGGATAAACCAGAAGAAAAATCATAATTGATTTATGGAACTATCATATTATTGCGGCTATATTGTTGTGACTTTGGATGGAATATAGATCTCCAACTCTTTTTTTTATAAAAATTCTGTTGTAAAAACACAGTTAACTAACTATTGATTTTAAAATTGTTTGTAATTGGCATGTATTATATGTGATATTCTATTGCAATATCAATAAATAATAACAATTTTTACAATCAAACTACTTATGAATAGTGAAGGTGGTAATATATATATACTAGTGGTGCAGCAGTTCCTTTCGATCTAGGTACTAAACAGATTCAGCTGTGTTGACATAGCTACTCCATCATGGAAACTGCAAAAATAATAAAGTAACAGAAATCGTTCACTGTACTATTTGATCCTACCAAACAATAGAAAATTATTAAGACTGGAATTAACTAATAAACGTGAATGCCAAAACTTGTGCCAGCATCATTCTAAAAAAGCAATTCATACTGGGAACCGACTTGCTATTCCAACAAAAGTGTAAAGCAGGTGTGCCCACAGGGTTTGGACGCAGACTGCATCCTGATGCAAATTCTTGATGTGGTGGGGGGAGCTCAAAATTGAATCTTGGGGGTTCAAAAATTGGGGTTAATATTGAATACTATCAGTTTATAGATTTCAAGTTCATTAATAAATTTAACATTACGTGGTCTAAAAGCATTAATTGATTAATTTTGAGGATTGTATATATTTTCTTGGGGGGTTCAAAAATTGGGGTTAATATTGAATGCTCTCAGTTTATAGATTTCAAGTTCATTAATAAATTTAACATTACGTGGTCTAAAAGCATTAATTGATTAATTTGAGGATTGCATATATTTGAATAGAATTCACTCGTATATGGAGACTCAGTAGAGTAAGTGCCATTGATGAATTATTATTATTATTATTATATGAATAGACACATTGGAAACAATGTTCACAGTTTGAAATTGGACAAGGTTATTAAATTGGACAAGGCTACGTAATATGTGATTGGAGCTATTTCAAAGTTAGAAATCTGACGCTCCGCCTGAAGAGAAGAGCAAAAATATGTTACAAATCTTTATTATCATTCTCATATTTTTTTCTTTTATCTCTAGTTGACAAATTTATTGTTAATTTTGCTTCTATACCACACAATTTCTATAGTTTACAATAAATATAAAGTTGATTCTGATCATGTTTTATTTTGTAACACAATGAACCTTATACAAGAAATTGTAAGAGTAGGCCTAAAGATTAGTCAATTATGGAGATAGAAAGCACATTATATTGCCTTGAAAACTACCGCAAGTTCACGCCTATCTGCGTTTGTTTACAGACCATGACGTCTTAATGACATATTTGATCCAAATTAATGTGAAGTAAATGACATTCTCAGAGCAAACTACCTTTGTGAAACTAACAATAATTTAATCAAATAAATCGCGAAAGGTTAATCGTACAAACTAATATTTGGATTGCATCTAAAGCTTTTATCCTACGAGATTAATATTTTAACATGGTACTTTATAGATCTAGATCTTTTGATTGGCCTCCTATTTTAAGCCACCATTTATCAATACATTCCATAACAATGAATTACAAAATTTAAGACAATAATTAGAGGCCATGCAATTCAAGAAGCAAATTACTCCAACTCGAATAAAATTGATTGATATTGCAAATACAGAAAGTTGTTGAAAAAAATTCAATTTTAATAATTGTTTATAAGAAATGATGAAGTATTTGATTTTCAATAACCATAAGCGCCCAATATGTAAGCTAGTATGCATAATATCCATCCATTCAGTCCAATTAATCATTTCATTCAGGAATAGAAATTGTTGACAGTGAACGCTCAGAACAAAATATTATTCACATGCTCAGTTTCTAATCTATAGAAGATAGAAAGATTTAGTAGAATATATAAGAAGTTGCAACACTATCTATCTATCAACTCTATCTAATACCAGCTCCAGATCAGGCGGTTTGATAATAGAAATCCATACATATATTATGCTTGATCTTAAATTAATAAAAACAATATAAAACTGGTAGTACCATTTTATTAAAACATTTTGAAAACTTTAAAATATTTTAAAGACTAGTTTCGATACACTTTGGCCATTTTCAAGTTAAAATATAAAGAAAATGGCAAAATTGTTTATTTTTCACATTTCAACTTGAAAATTGCCAAAGAAGGTCGAAACTAGTCATTAAAATATTTTAAAGTTTTCAAAATGTTTTAATAAAAGGGTACTACCAGTTTTATATTGTTTTTATTAATTTGAATGAAGTAGCCCATACAAGTTAAGTAATTTTATGCTTGATCTATATACATGACGAGTTTTCTGTACTTATCACCAAATGTTCACACTTGTATAGGCCTATATCATAACTTTTGGGAAGAAAAATTGAGTTATCATACTGTGTGAATCACATCACAATTTCGAAATTTTCAAGAGACGGGAGAGAGTTGAGAAAATTTAGAAGTAGATCCACATTTCAAATATTTGATCACTGATAGAGAAATAAGCAGGTGGGAGTCATCTATGGATGACAACCACCCAATAAGTGATGAACTTACCGAAGCATCTGATGGTGTAGTGGTTTTTACACCACCAGATAGGAACTGTTGGTTCTTTGCTCTATTCTGCTTGTCAAGGTTATCAAGCAGCCTTGTCTTCCACTCAATCAATTGATTGATTTTCTGAAAGGAAAAATAAAACATTATTATACAACTGAAACTACAGCAATACGAATTTGAGATGAATAACAAAGCTCTATTATAGTATTATTACATATTACATCTTACATATTATAGTATTATTACATCTTACATGTGTATTATTTCATTGTGAATGAGGTGAATTCATTATGAGGTGGAACGGCGAGAATAGGCTAGTCGAGGAATAAGTTAATTTTTTGGACAGATGTTATCGATTTTCCTTGTGATAGTCTTTTATAAAATTATCACGTTATAACATAGAGAAACGATAGCATAAGTAGATATCCCATGGGAAAGGGCGTTTATGTCGCAACTTTTACTGTTATCTCAAGCCGATAGTTCACGTAGTTCTTTCCCATGCAGCTGTGTGACGCTGGTAGTCTCTCAAATTGTGCCGTTCATACACTCTCACACCAACAAAACAGTAAAAATTGACAATAATCGACAGTAATCGGCTTGAGATAACAGTAAAAGTTGCGACATAAACGCCCTATACCATGGGATATCTACTTACGCTATTGTTTCTCTATGGTTATAATCATTTAGATTAAAAGGTAGGTATTGAAAGGTCAAAGTGCCTACAGTTCAAAGTGGATACAATTCAAATTAGTAGTAGCTTTAGTAGTTTCTAAACGTTGGTTTTTGATTGAAAATTTGATAAAAAAATGTTTCAATATACCATTTTGCATGTTCCATTTGTTTTCTGTTTAGGAAAGTGTGAATTTATTATTCAGAAGCACTACACATAACTCACTATTGTAGAAGGAGCAATTCTAAGTAGAAGTCTGTTTTGCCTTTCCAAAAAAACTTGGATGATTGGTTGATTGAATAACACCAAGGTGCGGTTGTACTACTCGCGTTTCCTATTTTCTTCATTATAAGTCAATGAAATTATTGTAATCAACTGCCACTGACAGTCGATTCAAAATTATATACCTACAAAATTATACTACAACCTAGATTGGAGAACTGATATATTCTTGCATGTAACCTAATCAATTATAATAATTTTGCTATCATTAGAGTAATAATGTTAGAGTAATAATTTTTCACTTTCATTTTAATAATTATGATTACGCACACAATCCTCATCCATTTTACTTACAACTTACTTATTTTTATAACTGCTCTTCAATTATTCAAAATTATTACTTAATATACAAAGTGATCTATAGCCCTATAGATATAGATATAGCCCCAATTTATTAAAAAAATCCTACAATGTTGTAATCCTAGATGAACTAGTTGAACATTTTAATAGAATGCTCAGGAGTAGCCACCCACCAAGCTCATGGATTGAGAAGAAATTTGCAACCCCCGCTTTGAATTAAGAAAAAAAATCAGTTTATATTGATGGGGGGCGTCACTATACAGAAAGATTTTTAACCCTTCTAACCTTTTTTGGGATCCCCCCAAGGATTCGATTTTGAGCCCTGCTCCCTCCAAGAATTTCAAAAGACGCAGTCTGCGTCCAACCCCCCCCCCCTGGATGCACCCTTGAAGCTCCCAATTTCATCATTTTTATTATTCGAATTGATGGTGATGTTGTGAAATCTCTCCATAATAAGAAAACAAAGATATTGTCAAATTTCACTAACAATTTATTAAAAGCTTTAAAACAGTTAACAATATCTTTGTTTTCTTATTATTTTTATTATTCATTTTAGAAAAATTAGAATAAATTATGGTGGTCAACTGTAATAGGCTTCAATCTAGTTTCTATTCATATTTGAAAATGGGAATGCATTATTGTTTTTTATGAAAAAAATATTGTATTTGTCACAATTTCTTAGTCAGAAAAGAGTGTGGTGGTCGTATTATCGCGACTGATCACCGATCCAGACAGTGACAAAAAAATGCGAGCAATAAATAACCTAGGAGCTGTGTCGAAGACATGTTTTAATTGAGAAGAGGCAGTAAAAGTGGACTAGCCGCTGATCCATACAAGTAACGAGGTGATATAGGCTACAGGTTATGTTGAAACGCAGTGCTGGCCGCAGCTTGGACTAGTGCAGTCTGGTTGGAAGAGAAAGGAGGTGTGCTTGCGTCCCAATCTGTACTGTTCTAATTTCTGAATCATTTCCAAGCAGACCCCTCTGCACCCTAACTCCCTCTCACTTGCACTCACACCGGAGTTATTTCAAATACCAACATCTGGTTATGTGATCTCAATTCATTGTTCTTGTAACTGAAATTGATGAAATGACACGGTTGTACCACAAACTTGCAGCTCCATTCATTTTGTGATTTTGCACAAAAAATGCACTAACTTGTAAGATTCTGTATAGATTGCTCAATGTATGTGTATTTTCAACTATTGGCTTGTCTATCACTTTCATATCTGTCATATCATAATATAGAGTGATATGTTTTTCATTGGATTGGGTTACTCCTATTTCTAACAGTTTATTAGTTTTCCCAATTGTCAATGGAAAACTTTCAGTCATTTATGGAACCACATATTCCATGAGTTTTCAAAATTCCAATAGTCGAATTTCTCTTCTAGCTTTTGATTGACAATCAACACTGATGTGATTGAATAAGAACCACAAACTAATACTGTGATATCACTTACACAATAATTAGTAGCTACACTACGATTGAACACTAATGTGTATAACACATTAATAATATTTTTTTAAACTTCAAAAAATATTATGAGTTTGATATGAATATTATGATCATCATTTCTAGACTACAGAATTCTATTAATCAATTTGGAATAAAGACAGTTTCAGGCACATACTGTAGAATCATATATATTGTGATTATTTTTTCAATACTATGATAAAAAGATTGGTCGGACGAGGATGAAAATGTAGAGCTAAATGAAAACCTCAGATATTCAAAAATCTATAAGAAAGTAATAAAAATTGCTTGGTACAGTTCTATATTATATTGAAATAATCATTGTAGGAAGTGAAATTTGCTAGAAGGAAGGTAAACGAGGTAAATAATGAACTTATTGACTAAAAATAGGAGAATTGAGGTTGAAAGATATGGTTTAAGGAGTGCATGGGACGACTGTTTTTGAAGCATAAATTGGAAACTTGAATAATTGAGGAATTTGTCAAAAAAAAAAAATGATGGACAAAGTATGAGAAGAACATTTTTGAATCTAGAAGTGAAACTTGAAGAATTGAGGTTGATAAGTGTAATGGGCAAAGTATGAGAAGGATGTTTTTGAAGCTAATAGTTGAAATTTTGAAGAATAGAGGTTGAGAATATACGACTTTCTTATAGTAGCCCTACCTGTATGATGGACGAAGTATAAAATAATGTTTTTTAGAGCTAATAGTTGGAAGTTTAGAGAATAAAGGTTACAATATATAGGTAGTTTTAAGAGAAGTGATTGAAAAAGAATCAGAAAAATGTTTTTTGAAACTAATAGTTGAAAATTTGAAGAATTGGGACTGTGGAATATGACTTATAAATTTGTGAAAAATATTTTCTTGTTAAAAATAATTTATAGATGCAAATTTGAAGAATTGATGTTCGAAGTATGATTTTAGAGATGTCAAGTATGAAAAGAATTCAGGTAGAATATATAGTTTAAGAAGAGTGATGAACAAAGCGTGATAAAAATTAAACTCACCCCGAAGATAAGGTTGAGCAGAAGCGTCTTGACGCCGATGACTGCGGCTGCCTTTGCCGTTTTGGTGCCGACCGTTTTGGCGACCTTGAGTCCCGTGCCGCTGGCCGAACTAGACGAGCCAGCGCTCACGCTCAAGAGCTTCTTGACGACGCCCGTCTTCACGCTCGAAAACGCTTTCGACGCCACGTTCTTGCCTATTTTGGCGCCTATCCCTATCACACCCGTCTTCTGGCCCAGCAGGCGCTTCTCTCTCTCTCCGCGCTCCTCTTGCACACCTCCAAACACCTCATCCTGCAAACAGAAAAGCGAAACAAACTGTCAACACACTGCACCGACCATCATCCTATGCAACTAATCAACTATGGTACCATACTGATGTCAAGCAAGCAAGCAAGTTAGATAGACCAAAGTCGAGTAGCATGCACTGAGTCCCGTCAATACCGACGCATGAAAAACTGACCGAAATATTCTATACAAATGTTACAAATGGATACAAATGTTAAAATTCAAGAAGATCATCAATTTATCTCCAAATTTTTCTCCTTTATCGTTTTTCCTATTGATTTCTACAACCTATTTAACAGCCTTTGTAATATATAAGACAATTTGCGTACTTCATTTTTTATTTGATCGAATTACTTGTAGTAACCCATAAACCCGTGGTAAAAACCAGGGTTAGCAACAGTAGCCTACTCTTGAAGATTGGTTTATTTTCTCTATTTACAAAATATGGAAGGAAAACTGATATCACCTGCAATGATAAACAATTTTGGTATTGGGATAGAGGTGGAATGAAGAGGATGATATTCGTTGATATTTATCACGATCAACCGAATCTTTTTACACTTTAAAACTTCATATTAAACGTTTAGCTATTTCAAGAGAATTCACCTATTCACACAAGCTCGCTGATCAAAACCCTATATTTCTTTCTATATTTTTTCTTCAAATTTTTCCATACAAATTACATTTTTATCGTAACATGTTATTGTCTCAGGAACTCTATACAGTATAACCACATGGAAGTGCATTTCATACTGGATTGAACATTACAATCAAAATAGCAAGAAGGTTTTTATCGAACAGAATTATAGTACTTCATCAAATTCTACAATAAAATGGCGCTAAAGATATTACAGGCAACAGGATTAAAATGAAACGAGTTTTCCAAGAAGAATACAAATCAAGCTCATTGCTGATATTATCAATTCTTTGATAAATATTGGATTTTAGACATGAGTCAATACTCTCTACAAAAATTTATACAATTGTTTGTACATAATGTTTACCTACTACAATGTAACTGTACCTCCATTGAGATACAGACGAGGAGACGATAGGCCTAATTAATGCAAAAAACTTGCAGTTATGATTTTTCTAAAAACAATTATAAGGATAATGCAGCATTTTCAACAATAATGGCGATTACGACTTTGTAAATCACTCAATCCTATGGTTTTCTAATAAACTCTCAGAAGTATTCTGACATCAATTGTAATTAAGATTATTTATCTCTACTGGAGGCCATGGAGAAGAGGATTAATTTCAATTTAGACTTCATTAAACTTGTTGTATGCCACAACTCAGATATTAGTGGTTTTACACAATGACTCAAGTGTACTGAATTCATACTTCGTTCCATATTACCTTTGTATGATAAAACCCGAGGTTTTCAATTTTCACTGATTAATTAAACACGCTTCCAATTTATGCGTCCTTGTAGTCCATAGTTTGTGTCAATTATTCACATTTTATTGTTCCCTTATTCAAATGAGAACTTAATAGAAAAGTGAAGAGAATTAAGAGTAATTAAGGAGAATATTTTATGACAGTTGGGACAGTTTAGCATGCGCCAGTGTTAACAAGCCAGAGTGATGATAGCCGATCTTTTACTCTGTTTGGATCTCTATTATGAATCAATTATTACACTCAAACTTTGTAAATTTCTGTATTCGATAAGAGCCTTTTGGTTAATCAAAGGCTGCTTCAAGTATTAATTTGGTAACTTGGAATCTATTTATAATCCTAAACTACAGTGTTACATAGATTTATTTAGAACGTGAATATGATCGTTTTCACTCACTTGTCTCTGTGTTCACTTCGTCGGTCTGCTCTGACCATCAAACAGAGAAAATATTGCAACAGAAAAAGTAAAAACTCCTCTTGTCTTGGTTAAACGGGCTCAATTCTGCGAGAAACGTTTTCAATTGATTATTATGCGTCACGATAAGATAAGATGAAAAGATATGAAGATTATCAGTGGATAACTCAAAGAATTGCTAAATTATCAGAAAAGAAGTTCACTTGGGTACACTTCTAAAAAAATTAATCTTACTACAATTGTAACTAACATAAGTTATCCGGCTGTCATCCGATACAGTTCAAGAATACCTGATCATTGTATGGTTAAATAAGAAAATTTTCAACACAGGCGCTTATAGATAGGTGTAAACATGATTTTAAGACAGTAAATTAGTCATGTTCGATGAAAATAGGAACTTCTTTGTGATTGAGGGGTAGATTTTCTTCTTGTTTCTGTCTGGTTTCTAGTTTCTATCTAGTTTTCCTTATTCTTTTAATATCAATTTGTAAGTAGCATGGCATTAGCCTTTTTCAAAACTTGGAGAAATATTAGACATTACCGTCAGATATGGAACATACACATGGACCTACAACTAGGCCTATGTACCTACTAGAGTAGACTAGAAAATATTGAATAGTTTATGAACATTTCAATACATAGCTGCCACACATATCAAATCTTATTCATCCATAGTTGTTAGGTAACACTAACTATTTCTTTCTAATAGATTTAATTTATCATCTGGGAACGCCAATTAGCAGTACGAAGTAAGATAATTATGATTCGTGCAGCAAAGCATAATTTAGCACTGAAATTTTCACGGTATTAGTGTCACTCAAAGTTCGATGATTTTCAATCTCCTTTTGCTAGCTTGATAATCCTGGAAAAACGTGTAAATGGCGCTTATGTGGTAACAGCTGATGAATTAAGTGGAAATATTCAGTGATGAAATGAAGAAAGTACACTCTATGACTAATGATCGCGTTCCATAATCGACCAATAAGCAACAGGAAAGCAGGTTTACGGTCAGTTTGCTTGCTACTTGCTAAGCTAGTAACTGGGTTGCCTCCTCACTTACAATAAGACCTGTTCTAGAAATACGGCCAAACTCACACCTAACGATTAAATGCTTTTCTAGTATTTCCTTCTCGTGAAACGCGATCAATATTTTAATTTTACATTTTATCCGTTACAAATGTTATTGGAAGGGATTGACGTAAATAAATAGTATGTAAAAAATGTGAATTTCCAATAAACTACTGTAATACAATACAGTGAGACCTTATTATCTATATATAACTACACTGGAGAATATGGCCACAAAATTTAGTAGAATAGATATTTTTCAAAGAAATTGTTTGATCTTGTTAGAAAACATTTTAAATTTTTCATCAATAGCCTATTATTAACAGACTTTCTTTTGTAAAGATTCGATATACAGTAATTCTTATTAGTCTCTAATCATTGTTAGTTTAGCACAGTAAGCTCTACGGATGCACTACGTTCATGCACAAGAAAAATATATATTCAGAAAATATTTAATATTGTTATATTTTATTTATTCTATTTAGATATATTGTTGCACTTTTTCAATAAGTTGTTGACCTTACATCAGATTTAGAAATCAATATTTGATAATATTGGGAAACTGATGATTTAGAAGAAATATTTTTCGAGTTCTGATTAAGGGCATTCAAATAAAAATCTTAAACATATTGAGCTTAAGTAGAGCTATTTTAATGACGGTAATATTTAAGAATGGGCAGAAAAATAAACTTTCCTTTGAGCATTGAATAAATGAACCGCAAAAAACGATTTAAAATCCAACAAACTGGAAAAAATCTTATTAAACCCACTTGTCTTGGAACAGACAAGAATACCTGTACATTCAATTCTAACACGATTTCAATCTACGGTAATCCCTTAGCATTTTTCAAATTCTCTGTTGAAATTTATGAGTTGCTTCTTATATGAATACCTCCTAAATTTCTGTAAATATTCTCGATGGAAATTTTTAATTGAAAACTTTGAACATAGCCTACTAATCAAGAATCTTAATTCATCTTTATTCAGTGATTATGGAAACTGATACAAAATATAAATACAAGTATACTAGCAGTATTTCTGGGACATGTGAGTCATTTGTGGATAATAATGTTTCACTATTCTTGTATGCATGGATATTCTATTAAATTTAAATTTTTTGTGAATTGATGAATGTTGAAATCCCACAAAGATATCAACACACAGAACTGGACGATGAGAAAATACTATGGAAAATATTATTTAGAATCCAGTAATGAACTAAGAAACGCTTTCAAATCAATGTCGATTATTTGAAGAGATTTGTACTCACATTGATTTCTAGAAGCGGATCTGAAGCTAGCTTCTCTTGCAAGAGTCTTCTGCTTGGGCCGGCGGCGGGTGTCGCGCTAACTACTACAAGCAACGATAATAACGTCACGCCTCCCACGCCCGAAAACCCGAAATTTGCCATCTTCTGCTGCGACCTAAAACATAAAAAAGACACAAACTTATGAATTAGAATGCCAAATTCATAAATTTTATCCAGAGCTGAATATATCAATCAATAAAGTCACTCACAAAAGAAGATGCAGTTCTTTACTAATCGATCCCCCATTATTTCTTCATGAGATGTTTTTTACTGACGTTTAGCACTTTTTAGACTAAAACGGTTATCTTGTTAAACGCAACTTAGTGTGGCTTTCTCTGCTGACTGCCACGGCCCACTAAACCATTTGCATAACAGACGGGAATCGCAAGCATTACTCAAGTAAACACATACTCATTACTTATGTACACCTACTTACAATATTACGCTCACTCTTACAATCACACTGATCTGTGATGTAACCTTACAAGAAATAGCTTAAATTTGAAACAGATATTTTAATGGGGGAAAGGAGATGGAATTAAGTATCAGTTCAAGGTCTTCTCGATCAACGATCGAAAAAGTCCAGCTGCACATATCCAGAACCTTCCAGCTATCAAAGAGAATGTTATGAATATATCCTCCAATGATTTCCTGTTTTGTTTTGAATATAAAATATAAGATACATAAATTTCTATTGCCCGGAATTATCTTAGCAAATTCAAGCTAGCGTTTAGTCTGAACTTCGATAAAACTGAAATATAGATAGAATAATGTAGACAACCTGATGAGGACAGTAGTTATACCATATAAGTGGAAATAATTCAATAGAAATGTAGCCCTAGAAGACAGTAGTTGTGACTTACATCATCACAATAGTAGGCCTACCGTAACTTACGATACAAGAAACTACAACACTGAATATTGTGAAGGTATATCTTAGGAGATAGTGAATGAAGCTGAAAATGAAATGACTTATACGATATGTTGTAGCGATTATTGCACTACACTAAATTTTATTTCCATTACAAAATCGAATTAGTAATAATTGATCTCTATTCTCACGTAAAATAAGAGGATAAGAACTTCGAAAAGAAAATTATTGAGAAGGAGACCAGTCTCTATCAATGATAAAGAGTGTTGAAGAACAACAAAAACTTCAAGACCAAATTGGTGTATAAATTAGACTACCATTCACTTAGACTACCTCGACCAACTAGTCTAGGTACAACCTAATTCAAATTACTACCTCTATCAAGTCATAGGTACCGTATTTTTGAGGATGATTATTGAGGATATGACGATAGTTTCAACAGTTTGAAGATATCAATAGAAATGCCAATTAACTACCTTACTCTCATTCCACTCTTGGACCAATGATATGAAGTAATATGTATGTAAGTTATATGGAGTGATAATAGATAAAACTGAATTATTATGTTTGATCAACTTCTTATTCAAACAATTCATGATGTCATTCGTTCTGATCAGCATAGGCTATTTCTTGTACGGTTGACTTCTTTCCCATAGTTGTTATGACAATAAGAAGAAATTTGCATGTGATATACTAATACACAGTGTGTTACATAAGTGCAGCAGCTACGACAATAATAAGTGGGGTCGACGGCGTCTGAGTGGTCCTCCTATCAAGTGAGCTCCGTTTCAGCACTGGTTGAATGGGAGGCATTAATGGTATCTATTGGAAATGCTGACAGTTAAACGTGAATCTGAATGTACCACATGCAGCCTGCGTCTGGATGCTGGTTATAATTTGAGAGGATCGTTTTAAAAGTGGAGTGTTATGTAAGAAGGTTTGGGATGGTGGATTGTGAAAACAGCTGGTGACCGGTTCTGTCTGTTTATTACGGGCAAACAAATCGGGGTGGGAAGGGGGTGTATGGAAGGGGGGAGGGCAAGGTGACTACTTTCTCCGCTACGGTCATCTCACCAGCATCCTTGATCTCAGACACTCACTGTCTCCTTCTAATATGTGTTGCCAATTAATCTGCTACAAATTGTTCAGGATGTTATTAGTTGGTTGTTCTATTTGATATTGCTGTTCAACATTGTTTCCAATCTCATTGATTACATCTTATATTACTTTACCCCAATACCCTGATATATAATTACTATCAATCATACATTATAATTTTTTCTCTAAAAAGTATTTCTTCTGCTTCTCAATTTATGACCTATTTACATAACTTTTTATTCGCTGAGGATAATATCATAATTTATATGGGAGGGATGATAATGAGGTACATGGTTCCAATACTTATTCAGTTTTGAAAATTGAGACATTTGAAATTAAGTTCAGGATATACAGTAAGAATATGATTCGAACAGATTGTTATAATTATATTACTTCTTCATTTTGATTATTCTAGCATTATAAAAACTTTATTTTCTAATAAGACTTCTCATTTTCGAGAGTAATGTTTCCTTGAATTAATCAATGAACTTTGATACAAGCAACTAATTAGGAATTGAGGTAGGCTACTGTATAAACTATATTATATTTTTGTAATGTAAAAAATTATTTCACTCATTTTTACCAGTAAGTATTTATTTTTGAGATAGATTATAAATATTACACCATTGTATGTTATGGATGATAAATTATAATGGTCCTTGAGAAATTCGGCTGAAGAGAAAACTGTAATCTTGAAAATCCATTTGGATCCATAATTTTATCATAATCTAGACTTTATTACACCAATAAGTAACAGTAGTTCAACTCCAGTAATCAAAGTAGCTCATGTTATTATATTTATTTTGATTTACATTATAATTGTGAGATAATTTGGAATAGGGATCGGATAAAATATAAATGAAGATTTTCTTTAGGAATACCTTACATTCTTCAAAGTTTGGAAATTTTAGTCAACCTGACGGTTGTATCAAGTATTTGAAGAGACAACCTTTCTGCACTTAGCTGGAATTCCAAGACAGACGCAACCAGTAAAAGTTGATTCATTAACATATGGAATAAATTACACAACGGATATTTCCTGCAAAGTTACTTTCCTACACTCACATAGTCAGACGCCGATTAAAGAGAGACACTTCAATTGCATAATCTTCAGCTACGATATCATTCTCGTTCTGAACTACATTCTCTGATAATCACCAAACAGTGGCTTCCAATGGTCACCGATTCATAAACTGACACACAAAAGTGGATGCATTTTGCAACAGTACATCAGTTTCCAATATTTGACATGCAAACAGTGTGAGTGACCAACACCTCAGTGGCCCACTCGTATTTGGAAATAATGGACAAATAAAAAACCGAACAGGTTTCAGCTTGTGTTCTACTTGTCACCTCTTGGGAAATATGCAACTTAAACCTGAAACTGGTTTTTATTTCAAAGCACGACATTTACGGGTTCAAACCATATCATTCTATCTACCGTTGTCAGTGAATTTTTTAATGTCGGAGGCAGAGGCCTATTGGAAGAGTTACAAAACTCACAATTTAAATATTATTGACCGACGAATGAAGAAATACATATTATTTGAATATATTACCGAATTCTTAAGATTGAGTTCAAACTTGAGCATGATGAAATTAGAACAACTTCATTGTTCACTATCTGATAATCCTGGGAAATAGTTTGGAATTTATTTTTGTAAATGATGTAGTACACTCTACAAACTACTCAAATAAGTTTTTGAGAAAATCAAAAATATAATTGACAGTCAGTACTGGAATATAGTGGTGTATCTGTACTGTATAGTGAATGTGTTTTGATATATTTGAGAACATATCACATATATCCTGAATCCTAACAAAATGCTGTAGGCTATTTGCACTGCTGAATTGCAATGAAGTGTTGACGAGAGAATCATTCAATTAGGCAAGGAAATATGTCAATTCGTGTTCTTCTCTCATGATCATTTGCGCGGAGTCATATTTCAGGACTAAGAAACAATGAGAGACAAGAAAGAGAACCCCAATAAAATGTTATCAAAATCAGAGGCCTTACGCAAGAAATGTAGGCATTGTTAATAGTAAATATCAAACTCATTGACAAAAACCAGAATTGAAGAAATATATCAATTTCGTTTTTGAAGCTATCAAAATCATACCCGAAAGGTTTTTTAGATTTTTATTGCGGATGATTGAAGGATATCATGTGAAATATTGAATACAAACTTCCAAACTTTCTGTTATAAACCCATCACATCCTAAATTTCACAAACTGTAATGACTTCCTCGATTAGAGGAACATTTAGCCTAATGAATCTACATTTGCAACTAAGAGATTAAATCTGAATTGCAGCCTCTTTAGAGCACATCACTGAAGAGATTTGTCGCTATCTTTAGATACATGGGAAAAGTGAAAACGTTAGAGATAAATCCTTCCCAAGCCTAAGAACGAAGACAGTAATGATAGCAATCAGAAGTCCTGGTAAGGAAACGGAAACAGATTAATGAGACATGAAAAAATTTACTCCCACACTCAATTTCGGAGCCAACCGTTTTAGAGGTGCTTGATCACTTCATCTTATCCTTATAACCTAACATAATATCCTTCATCAGTACATCAAAATTTTGTATTCAAGCAATGACTAATGAGTTATCAGAATCCTTGAGAATTCTTAAGTTCAATAATTTTATGAATAAGCAATAAGCAATAACAAATAATTAGCTGGAAAGATTTGTTTGTTTTTCTCTACTTAGTTGAAAATATTCAAAATTAACATTTTATAGCCTATATTATGTCTAATTAATAAAAACATAATAATATCGAGTGACCTGGCTGGTTCAGGTCTGGTGTAGGAGTTTTCAGGTCACAACTGATCAATTTCAGGGCCTCTGACATGACCTAACGACTGCTTTTTAGGCAGCCGGGATCGACGACTTAACGTGTCCATCCGAAACACGTTAACATTCTAATAATTAATGAAGCTTATGAACTTTAAAAATCTAAAGTTGGGAAAAGATGAGAGTGAATTGATTGTAATCAAGCAGAAACATTTCAAATAAAGTACCTTATCAGAGGTTATAACTTTCCAAGAAAAGTAAGCAAATAGTTATAGAGATAATAATTTTCAACAGTTCTGAAATGGCTTTATTGTACATGGAATAATGAGAGTGGAGTGAGAATATTTCAGAGTAATAATTAAGGTTATTGGAATGTAGAAAATACCCTTATAGAGATTTCAAAGATTTTGGCTGGAGAGACTAATAAAGCATGCATTTGTGATTGAGAAAATATATAAACGTAGATAGTTACTAAAAATAATACATTTGTAGTGAATTAGATGTAAAGTATTATGTGGAATGGTCATGATAAAAATAGCATTGTTTGTGGAAAGAGGAAGATTTAACAAGAATTTGAAAAAGAAAAGATGATACTTCTTGATAACGTGATGGAACTATAAAATAGAAAGGTTAATGTTCAGGGAAGTATGAATTGTCTTATCAAATAACTCACGATACTTTTGTGGAGACAACCCGACCTCTACTTATCAAAACCAACAAATCCAGGAATATCGTCAAACACAGTTCATCCCACAGGCGATCGAGCGCACGTTTCCAGAGCACATACACTGCACTTGACTGACTATCGACTACAGAATGAACACGAATTACCAGACGGCTGCCGTGAAGTGAGGCTGGAAGACGCTGGAAGGATCAGCGGAGGAAAGCGGCCAGCCAACAACAGTCCTGGACGAGGGCTAATCCTTGTCTGAGCCAGGCGGCGGTCAGGAAATGAAAGCACCGCACCGCACCGCCACCACTAACCAGGGCCCATTACGTCACACTCACACTTGCACACTAACAGACGTCGTCACCCGCTAAACGGACGTTTTTCCTGGCCGTCAAACAATTTAGCGCCATCAACACGTATTGCTCCATTTTTTATTCGACAGTACGACACACAACAAACACACCGGAAGATTTTCTTATACTCTCAACTGTCAACAAGCGGTGAGGAGGAAATCTGTTGCGTGGAGCACATGGGTTTCTAAGCCATTGTATTAGATTACTGGTACATGTATTTCAATTCAAGAAGGAAAGATTCTTCCCTTTTTTTTGGAGATCTCAATTATTCTGAAGTCAGATTTGATGTATAATGAGTTGGAGTTTATTCTAGCAAGCGGAGCTTACGCTGCTGAATATTCAACC
Organism: Nilaparvata lugens; assembly: GCF_014356525.2. Taxonomy (NCBI): domain Eukaryota; kingdom Metazoa; phylum Arthropoda; class Insecta; order Hemiptera; family Delphacidae; genus Nilaparvata; species Nilaparvata lugens. The sequence goes on from NC_052506.1 coordinate 71,941,903, forward strand.
CCAGACAATAAACTCATAACTCTATAATGATACTTCCTAGTAAGAATTATACAGTAAAAATTCCTAGTAGGTTAAAATCTCTCCTAGGTTAAAATTCCCTAGGCTAAAATTCTCTCGTAGGTTAAGATTCCTACATTAAAATATCTGAGAAAACATTCATTCTTATTGGAACTTAGGAATAGCTTCTACGATAACAACCAAAGTCAACCGTCCTATCACCCATCGTCCGGTACAATCCAAAGTCACAATCCTTCCGACTATAGCATGTACTTGAAACTTTATTCTCTGAAGTTCATTATTTTTACCCCAACTATACAGCAGTCTTAAACACTGTATTCTTATTAATATGCTCTGCCATTTCTTTTACACAGTTTTTCATAGATAATGTTCGAATGCTATGAAGATGACAGTTATTTAGTTTAATGAATCTGCTAAAACAGTACATTATATCTAATTTACAATCAACATTTATCGTTGAATTTTCAAAAATATAGCTATATAAATGCTGAATTTATCATATGTCATGATTGGTACTTTGAACTCTATATATATAATAGCGAAATGGCACTCACTCACTGACTGACTGACTGACTCACTCACTCGCACAACTAAAAATCTACCGGACCAAAAACGTTCAAATTTGGTAGGTATGTTCAGTTGGCCCTTTAGAGGCGCACTAAGAACGGATTTGGAAAAATTTCCAAAGATACGCCCAAAATCTGCATTTTCCAGCGTATTTTAGCGCTTTCTCAGCTTCATCGAGAACAAATAAACAGAAAATATTCAAATTTAGTACAGAAGCTCAGCTAGGGTGTAATAATGTTGTGTTAGAAGGAATTTGCAATAACGTCAAAGATACACCAAAAATTAGCGTTTTTACAGCGGTTTTTTTTTGCTTTTTCTCAGATTTATTGAGAACAAATGAACAGAAATTGTTCAAATTTAGTACAGAAGCTAAGCTAGGGTGTAATAATGTTGTCTTAGAAGGAATTTCAAATAACGCCAAAGATACGCCCAAGATCAGCGTTTTTATCAGCTTTTCTGCGTTTTCTCAGTACTTTGACTTTCTGATGGATTGAAGCATGCTCAAATGGAAAATGCAGGCGAGCGAAACGAGCCCGCTGTTCTCATTTCTGGACGATCCAGTCGGGGGTACAGGGGGCGGAGCCCCCTGGCTAGACGGATATGGTGAGCGAAGCGAGCCTGACGGCTAGTTTATTATATAGGCTAATACATTCACATTAGAAATCTAGTTAAGCTCAGAATTGATATTACTCTGAGAATTTAAATGTTCCCAGCTTTAAAAATTGATCAGAAACACAACTTGAATTCTTTACTTTTCTAGAATGATGCAGATCAAAATCAGATTCCTCGTATGTCTACAAAATTATTATTCTGATTATATTTTCAGTGGGGCAGTTGGATTGGAATGTAAGCCAAATCTTCAAATTGAGTGCTCAACTAGTTCTGAGGATTCAGGCCACGTAGACCAAGTACTGTAACAAGTAAATATGAGAGTTGATGCCTTTCACTTTTAAGCACATGTCTGATTACATTGATTTAGAGTTTCCATGTTGAGATTGAAGAATCACACAATCCTGAGCCGATTTTTGTAGAGATTATAGGTGAATTTAAAAAAAAAAACATTGTAAATGGAATTATGCTTAGAATATTTCATCAAATAATAAAATAATATTTATTATTACTTTTCAACTATAACATGAGCATTTTTTCTAAACATTAGAGGTAAATCGATCATGGTTACGATGCGATGTAAGTGCGAAAACTCATTCGCTAATTCAATTGTCTGTTGATTGATTACTTATAAATGTTTGGATCATAGAGGACCTTGAATTCAAATTATAGTTAATATATCTATTCTAATGCAATCTCAAAATCTAGAAGAAGTTCTGATGACATAATATAACTACGTCCATCCTCCAGCAGTCAATCGATAGCTTGTACCGTACCCAGGTTTGTAACAATATATTATACACAACAGATTCATAAAGTTACGAAATCATAACTGTAGAAAACTGATAATTGCACACAAGAATAGAGTTTTCTAATCAAGATGTACGAAACCATATATGAAATAATGATGATTGCACTTGTGCATAAAGCTTTGCACTTGAAAGGAAAGTGAATTTGTTGGAGAGACTGCAGCAATAATTGGAGAAGGAAATGAAGATATCGTTTTAAGAGACACGATCCACTTCATACACTCAGTGGATGCTGCCTGCTAATGACTTTAATTTCAATGCGTTCTCGATTCTTTATGAGGCCAACAACAAAAGGATGACATTATGGTTGCACGCCACCATATTAGAATACTGCCTCCTCAACAAGAAGGAAGAAAGAACACAACAATGCCAACTTTCACCTTATCTTCAACAAAACAAGTTTGTGTTCTACAAAATATTATGTTACCTGAATGTTGATAAGGTCACGCTCACTATATGACCAATTATCATCATCGTCATAAGAATCATTATGAACGGTCACGGCTCACGGCTGAAGATCACGCGTCCCTTGGTATGTCAGCGGAAGAAAGTGTGTTATTTTTACAGCAAACTTCATCTCAAGATATACTACTGTAGGAGTCTCAAGTGTAGGTTTCACTTACATACAACCTTCTATTTTTCAAACAACCTAAGAATAAATTCATTATAGTTTTTTGTTTAAAAACTGTATAACTTTGGGTTTAGACTAGGTTGCATTTTTTTGTCTGAGAAACTACCATGATGATTATTACTACAGGTGATAATTTATTCCAAATACGAAATTAAAATATTGCAACGGTGATTGAATATTGAGAACTTGAAGGTGGAATTACCTTACTATTGTCCCTAAACTGTGAGCGACTATTCTAGCAGGGGTGCACACAGAAGGAGGGAGGGGGTTTGGACGCAGACCACATGACTATTGAAAACATTTTTCCTGTATTTAGGGGGGATGGGCAACCCTGACTCAAGAATGGGTCCCTCTAAAAACGTTGCAACTGACAAAATTTCACAACGTGACGCTCCAGTGTAAAAACGCTGGTAGAATAATTTTCCACCTAGCAGTGACATCTGTGTTTGATAGTTTACACTATACATGAATGAAATAATAGTGCGTACCATCAAACACAGATGCCACCAATAGGCAGAGAACAATTCCACCAACGTCTTTACACTGAGGTTTTACATTGTGGAATTTTTCAGTTGCAACGTTTTTAGAGGGGCCCATTCGTTTGGAGAGTTAGGTTCATGAGAACAGGAAATTTGGAGTCACATTCCAAATTTGAGAAAATTCATACATGGAGAAATTTTTAAAGGAGTTCGTTCCAAAATACCCGAATAAACGTGAAAAATGATCATTCTCACACACCAATCATTGATGAAAATATTTTGCATTTTTACATGGATATTGTAAACCTGTCAAAGGAGTTGAACAACAATGTTGATAGGAAATGAAACAAATGTCAGAGTTTAAGAATAACTGAATTGAAGTTATTCCTGAGAGAATCTATAAATGGAATATTATGAGTACAAAGGAAAAATAACAGAATGATGAGCTATTTTTGTATCTGAACATGTAAAGAAAAAAAAAGAAAATGTAATTTTCTTGCTTGAATAATCAAATAAAGAATTATTTAATGAAATTCAAATGCGATTCTCCAATATTCTATTCAAAATGTTTGGGAATTTCATAAAAAGCTTCTATTGATGCATTTGGAATAGACCTTAGGTCTCGAAATGATTAATGCAAATATAAAAATATTTTATTATCAAAAATCTCATGTTTAAAAAGCTCATAACAGACCACCTTGTCACAAATTTGATCAATACTCCATGGAAATTAAATATCACAGTAATAATTCATAGTATAGCCTGAAAAAGACCGTCTAATGTGGCCTGAGAAGTCTGAAAGAATCGCAAATATGTCATTTAAATCCAATATTTTCTTTGTAATTAAAAAAGAAACTCTGTCGGAAAGAGCATTGCCAAATGTGGGATCTGTTAACACACATTTATTACATAACAAACAATATATCATAGAAAACCACAACAAGGACTAGAAAGACTCTGTTGAGGACTCCCAAGTCATATCTCATAAATAATTATGACAAATTGTGACAAGTAATAAAATGGTTCAGCTTAACAGCACTCAGATTTGTACACAGGTAAATCAATGAAGTGAATGACGCATGTGATTTACGAGTTATGTGCCAACAATTTGGCAGTTTGATGAAATTAATTCACCGTTAGCTACTTGAAATAAGTAGACAATCATGATGACAATAAATGAGTACAAAATGCAAAGGTTGCATCTGTAGCATGAAATTTTATTGCAACACATGAATGTTCGTTAACTAAAGGCCTACAATCGTTTAGGATGCATCAACATGAATAAGGACAGCGTACAAGAGAAAGTGATAAATGAGATAAGTAAGAGAAGTTGGGAGACATGGCAAAAGGAGATTAAGAGAGAAATGCAATAAGTCACAACACACACCTACCACTTTTATTTGCGTAACAATAATGACACAGCTTCTTCATCGTCTAATGACTGTCTGGGTGACTCTCGAAGTTATTCAAATCAAACCCTGTAATCTACTGATACTTAACAATGATAATCAAAAAGTAGCAGAGTTCAATATTAATCTGTGAATAAATACAACAACGAAAATCAAGAGGAGCTTCAGTTTTGTTCACTTTAAAAGATTGGTTTGTAATTATTGGTTTTAATGAGTTTTACTGTTCTTCAGGGATGTCTCAATAAACCACAAGTCTTAATAAACCATGTTGATAGATTCATTAGAGTAGTTAGATTTATGTTGATAGACTAGACTAATTGCAGAATTTAGATGTCATACTTGGAAAGTATAATATTTTCAAAATCATATAAAAGTTCCCGTTCCAAGATCGTTCAGAGGAATTGTTAAGGAGGTGAAAATGCGAGAAAAATGGATTTTTCTTTAGAAAATATATCAGGGTGACGAAGATTTGGAGTTGAAAATTGCAATTTCAATATATTTGAGTATCTAATAAATGAGCATGGAGAAAAATGGAATAGAAAACTCACATCAAACACTTCTGAAAGCTATCAAGATAATTCATCATGCTCGAGTTTTGTCTTTTCAGGTTTAAAGTTCGAATTTCGAAAAAACAGTTGTTCGAATTTTTCTCTCAAGAATTCATAAAATTCATTAGACACTTGAAAATATATCTCTTGATTATGAAATTGACATCCATGCGCACACAGCACAGTGAAGAAAATGTATTGAGAAGGAACTACTTCATATTTTATAAGAATGCATGAGTTCAAGCAACTCAACTTGAAAAATATTACAAGGAACTAACTAGGGATGTATTATCATGCATCATGTCACAATTAAGCCATTAACCAATTTCAAAAGATGCATTACTCTACAATTAAAAAAATAATATCAGGATCATGTTACAGAAATGCAATGTGAGATGTTTTCTCAACTACCTTAAGGCGTTTAACCGCAAACTCTCTTGATATTTAAATGATAATTTGCGGAAAACGATAGGAAGAAATCGTACCGCATACACGTAGTTGGTATTCAGAATGCCGACCAACCAGTTATAGCGCCAAAACGAATGGAGGAAAAGAGTTGAAGGATAGGAGAAGAAAGAGAGAAAGAAAGAGGAGAGACGAAAGAGTAGATGAACAGGAAACACTTCCGCATCTGCAAATCCTGTTCTGTGCGGTTCTTCATTTGATTTTTTGCCATTATGCAACAATTCTGTATGAATAGCCGTCTATAATAAATTCGTAATAGATCCATTGACTCCTATTGGTCTCCTCTCTCTAATGTGATACTACATAATTGAGTTATGGCGTAGGAAGATACTTGGGTATTGGATGAATTGATACATTCCAATTTGAAGGTCTGAACTTACACAAGGTGACTGATTTAGAGAGAGGAGCTAGAGTGAGGGTGTAATTTTGTTGAATAATTATGCACTTTAAGTACTCAATTCTGAATAGAAAATGAAAATGTTGAATTCAATATCTTTTGAGAAAAATTCTATACACTATTGATGTAATCACTGATTGAATGACAAACGTTGGCCAGAGATTTGAGTGAGCCATGTCAAAGCATACTATGAGTAGGGTTCAAACATGGGGTACAGGTAGGTTTTCAACATTTAGATTTATTTTTCGAATAGTTGATTTATGAAGAAAATGTAAAGAGATAAAGGAGTTCAGTGAGGTTCCAATTCCATCAGAGAATGTGAAAATATAGATTGAACTGCAAAGAGATATTAATAGAAACAGCAAATTCATGGATACTGTATCTCAAACTAGCCGGCAGGCTCGCTACGCATGCATGATCCGTAAATACAGAGCGCGTCCCCTGGACGGAAATACTGAATACTGAAAAATTCGAAAAATGAGACCAGCAGCTGCATTTTCATTTGAGCTTGCTTGTTGCTTTCTTCTTTCATATAGTCAATAGACATTCAGGGTAGCAAAAATCGATATTTTGATATTGATCAAAATTAATAGAATATGCAGTGATTTCCCAAATAGTATCATGATGAAATTTATTGATAATGATTGTGTTTTGGTCTAGGTCTTCTAAATTAGAGATAATAATGACGCTGAAAAACTCATCATTTATATATTTCTTATTTTTAAATTTTGGTCGTATCTTTGGCGTTATTCCGAAGTCCTTCTAATACAACATTTTCATACCTCCGCTGAAACTTACATACTGAATCTAAAGAAGATACCTAAACGCAGAAATAAGCTGTAAAACGCGGGCAAACACTGAGAACTACCAATTTTGGGCTTATCTTCGGCATTATTTTTCAAAGCCCTTCCCTTATAATATTTTCACACTGTAGCTGAATTTCTTGACTCTTTTAATAATGAAAACTGGGATGGATATCAAGGAGTCTGGACATTATGATTAGTATGAGAGTTTCACTACCTTTATCAATTTCATAACAATCACAGCATGGTAGAAATGGTCAACTTTTTCTGAGTGGATCATTAAGCAAAGACTGATTCACTACTGTCTGAATTGACTTGTGAAATTATTTGTCGCTATCATTAAAAGAGCATTACACGTGGGTAAGTAGCATGTCCTTAAAGGATGTAGCTGACTATAATGGATCCTTTCACGCAACAACAGTAGGACAAACCATATTCAATAATTATTATGTCCTGGTGCAGCAAATTTCTCAATGAAAAAAATTAAGTTTTTCTGTTATTGTTTCCGTTCTAATTCAAGAAAAAGTTTTTCTAAAGGAGAGAGGGTTTAGCATAGTTGACATATGTAGTTCAATTATGTGATTGCTTGGGTGATTGACAACATAGAATACCTTTTGGGAGGTTGTACTTGTCGATATTTGAGGTAAAGGAAATTAAGGATGCGAATTTCAACATAATATATAATATAATGATATTATACATAATATAATAATTTAGTCATTAGTTATTCACACTTGGACATATTGGGCACTCAAATTCCGCAATAGACAAGTAGTCAATCCTCAAAAAATATAATACGATGGAAAAACGTAAAATATTTGACCTAATTTCAATTAATCAAGTAATAATACACTTAATAATAGATAATTAATAATAGCTAAAGACAAGACTGACGATTGTCATACATACAATACAACAATCAACGTGGATTCGATTTAGATATACCATGGTAAGAAAATCACCGTCGTCATTTTTCAAATAGTCGAAAGAATTTCTTTATGCAGAATTAGAGATGATTGTGATTATTCATTTCATACTGTATCATACAGAATGGAATAAAATATTTTTTGTTCCAGATTGGGCTGATTTTAATCATTTTGTTCATAGGTTTGCGTGAACTTGAAAAATTAACACACTTGAGAAGTTCAAATCAAGATTCCACCATGAATTCAACAAAATAAAAGATATATGATTATTTAATTTAATGAAATTAGAGCTCAATCGTTTCTAGTACGTCACATTCATTGCAGGCAAGTGAGATGTGATCCATTCAAAATAGAAATAGTCACTACATTTCATACGATATTGAATGTTTTAGTTTAGGAAAACCATAGTACTGTACTTCCAAGTTCTAACTGATTGATTATTCAGGCCAGCTACTTCAAACCACAAAACTATGACTTTTTCTTGCATGAACATTAATTGTTACAGAACTTCCTTTCTCCAACGCACCAGATATTGAACTCAAGTACTTCAACATGGAGGAACTTGAATAGAGTCAATTTGCATCAGACATGATTGCTGCCAATAGATATTGAGTAAAGGAAAACAATGTCCTTGTGTGGATGAAGTGAGTTGAGAAAATATTGCAACGTGTGTTCTCAGTTACCACAACTGTACTCAGAACAATTATTCTATTAAACAATAAAAATATGTTTTGGGAGGATCCAAGAATTTTATTGTTCAAGAACATGAATTTAATCAATGGAATGTCTCAAAATTATCAACTAGAAAATTTTACTGAGACATGACTGAATAAGAATAGTAAATAGCCATGTCTTTTTTAGTTTTAATTCTCATTGGTCTGAGATTTCCATTAAACAATAAAAAAAGGTTTTGGAAGATCCAAGAATTTTATACTTTAATAAAATAAATTTAGTTCTTGGAATGTCTTAAAATTATTAATTTGAAAATTTTATGCCACAATATGCTAAAGTTTTGCCTTATCGCAATAGGTTTCTCCAGTTTTGTCGATTAAAAACAAAATTTATTTTCTTGTTACCAATATTTTAGCTATTCACTGTTGTTTCTTACATCTCAGTCTCTCGACTGGAGCTTTGATTAGTTCTTGGAAAAATCTGGTGTGACGCACTCACACAACTTTCCTTGCCGTTATGAAAATTGATCACCTGACGCTAGTGTTCCCGCGCATTTCAAGTCTACTATTTAAAGATCTGAGCCAGCTGGTGACAGGACAATAACGCTGGATACACACGAGATCTGTTATCTCTTCATAGTGAATGATTTAATAGAATCAACAGTTGCCAACAGTTTGCAATTGAATAATCACATTTTCTCAAATTTCAAGCTTATTTTCAATTTTAGGTGAAAATGTTACTAAACATTAATTGTAGAGATTCTCATGCTCAATCTATTCCACTCGAATTTTTTTGTTTAAATTATATCTGTGACCTGATAATTGTAAATCTAAAATCACACTTTGCATAAATGGGGCGGAGCTCCAGAAATTTTTACAGATATGGGACTTGTGGCAGTTGATGTAGCTTATCAATGACTATTTTAGGTATGGAATTGATCAAAATCGTTGGAGCCATTTTCGAGAAAATCGCGAAAACCCCTATTATTGACAATATTTTCGCCATTTCAGCCGCCATCTTGAATTGCATTTGATCGAAATTGTTGGTGTCGGATCCTTATAGTGTAAGGACCTTAAGTTCCATATTTCAAGTCATTCCGTTAATTTGGAGATTAGATATCGTGTACACAGACATACATACACTCATACCCACACACACACACACATACAGTCCAATACCCAAAAACCACTTTTTTGTACTCAGTGGACCTTGAAACGTATAGAAATTAGAAATTGGGGAACCTTAATTTTTTTTCGGAAAGCAATACTTTCCTTACCTAGGGTAATAGGGCAAGGAAAGTAAAAATTGCGTTTGACAACAGACAGATAAGAACAGATAAACGGATAATATAAATAGAGAGCAGTTAATGGATTGAAATTATAGTGTGTGTGTTTAATATGATTAACTTCCACTTGATTGATAGATATTTTATTATTTATACCGGTACCAGTTTCAATGGTTCCTTCCTCCAACTTGACTAATCTGAAGCAATGAAAGTGATTGAAGGTACAAGTTAGTATAACAAGCCCGACATCCGGTGGGTTTTCGATCACTCTCCTTCCTGAACACAACATGCTTCACCCTGCAGTAAACTGCTAAAATTATCCAACTAGTTTTCGCACTTTCGATCCACTCTTAAAAATGAGACAACCTTTCGAGTAGGTAGCAGTGCGGTGGTTATTTTATGCAAGATCCTATCGCTAATTATACTTGGGAATGGTCCAGATTGACTTAGCTGTTGCTCCAAGCTACTTACTTAATAGCATTGCTCTCCCAATGAGAGGATGTAGTCCGGTGAAGCTTGTTCCTATACTTCGCCGACGGACATATTTATCAACATCAGGCCCCTTTTTTGTTTTTCGACAAGTTTTACGAATGCATTTCTCCTCCACAACACATTTCTAGATCCACTGTACTCTCAAAGTTGACTACAGCTCTCTTCCTCAAGTTGGCTTCTCCTTCATCCTACACCCTGCATAATTTCACAAATAACGTGATCATCGACTCAACTGTAATTTCCACCCTCCACCTACATTAAATTGCATCAGCGCTAACTTAAAGTGCGTACAGATTTACGCGCCGCAAACATGAGCAATTCACTTTTAATCAGCTGATGCCAAGCTTTTTATATCTGTATCTTACCATTTTTGTAAAAATACAGATATAATCAGCTGATGTAACATGTAATGAAGCACATGTAACATGTGTTTCATCATGAGCATAATAAGTAATTTCGATTCTTTACCGAGGATTATGTCCACATAAGCTCTAGGTTTGTGCATGAATAATGGGAATGATGATGATAAGTGGACCCACAGCTTCAGGTGTATTCCCAACCACCGGGAGTCAATTTTTAAACTCATAAATTATATTTAGCGGAGTCATCTCCCCAAGTGGTCAACCGTCCAACGGGTGTAGTAGGCCTATGTTTTTCAATTTATCTGAGCGATAACTTAGTATGGCTAGTCCGTCGGTGTGACCACGGAGCCAACCGCTTTCCTTTGCTTGTAGAACAATTCTCTAATTTAAATTTATAGAATGATATGTGTGTAATATGATTCTGTTTCATATATTATGATTCTGTTTCGTCAAGTAGGCTATATTATAAACTATCCCCTATTTGACTGAGAAAAGGCCAGATCAAATCAACTGTTAATAGAAGCTACTAGCAGAAACAAATAATACAAGTAACAAGTAATGATAATTATTATTAACAGTATCTTTACTCTATACTACTAGCTTGATAAGACTGCATTAAAACGGTCATCAACTAATTCCAAATCTGAGCAAAGTACATTTATTAATTAATTCATGTTTACATTTTTCCAAGATGTTTATATAATTATTTTTCAACAACCTGAAGGTAATCTTCAAATTTTGAGGAATTGAAAGACATTTTACACTCATATCAGTAATGTTGGGAAAAAATTAACATTTTAGTTTGGTTATTTATTAAATAACCGATTGTTTGCACTAGATGTGGAGCACTTGGTCCGGAACACTGGTCCATTGAATGCAAGTAATAACTATTCAAACACATGCAGCAATGAAATAAAAAAAAATCTTATACAGTATTGGCAATAACAAAAGTATATTTGTTATTTTTCAATAATTTAAAACAATAAATTTCTAGATTCTGAGAGAGCACATGGTATGTTAACTATTTAGATTACAAAACAAATTATATAATATAAAACAGCTTTTACAATCGGCCAGGGAATATCACAATTAGGCATAGATTTCATGAAGGTTTTAGTTATTCAAACTTTTCATAAGACACAGTTTCTTGATCATTTGTGCAAAGCTTAAAAAAGCGGAAGCACTTTAAAGAGAAATCTAAAACAATTAAAGGTTTCTTATAATATTCCTACAAATAATATTGATTGATATTTCAAATAAAATGGAATTGGAAATCACTTTCCGTCCAATCCATTTAGTGATTGAGTCAATTTCATACAAGACTACATTGCAAAGGAAAGATAATTTCACTGAGAAGTATATTATATTAAATTGACAATACAATAATTATTAGTTCTAAGAAAAGGAAATTTAAAAGAAAGCTATAGCCTCATAGAACTTTTTTCAAATAATTGGTTTACTAAATTATCGTACCCATTAAAAGAAGTAGATGAGATAGAAGAATATTGCTGGGAAAGAAAGAGTTTTCAATTTTTAGATGAATACTCTAGTTTGGCCTGAAGCTAACAAGAAGGAGACTTTCTACACTAGTGGAAGTGGGAAACAAAGTCATTCTCAACGATGGTACTGAACTATGAAAAGTTAGTATAGTAAATTGATGAATACTCTCGTGAGTACACAAGGAAGCTGGATGATAATAGTTCGGCCAATACCACACAGAGTGCACTGGTAGTATCGCTCCGAAAGGAAGAATAAAGCTCTTTCTCCAAAATGAAGAGAGTGAGAGAGAACGTTTGAGGGAGAACGAGAATAGCAGTACTATCAAACAATCATCACACTGCACTTATATTGCTAACTTGCTATGAGATGCGTACAGACGTTTGCGTCACGAACACGCGCATTTCACTTTTCATCAGCTGATGCTAAGCTTATTATGTCTGTATATTTTGTTTGTACACATTATAGATATAGGCTAATAAGAATAGCATCAGCTGATGTGTGTTCGTGGCGCATAAGTATTAAGATAGTTGATGTATTTCTTGTACTCAGCCGTCTACATACAACATACAGCAATAAATAATGCTTGCACCCAATAACTGGTTCATGTTTAAAACATGTTCATAGCAATTATTCTTAACATTTTATGAACCTTAAATAATATCAATCTTATGTAGAATGTCCATAAAAAATTGAGGGGTTTTTAAATTACTGCCCTTAGAATGTTGGGGACATGCGGATGATGCCCACATAAGCTTTTTACTTGTGCGTGGGTAATTAAAAGAAAAGTTTGTTATCTTGTTTTTGATCAGTTAGTGATGACTAAGCATTGAGTAAAGAAAAGTTAAATTTAAAGAGTCAGATTTTTATTTAGCTTTGAGTTGCCAGTTCCTTACATTGATGATGTGTTGAGATGAACAAACGTCCATGCCACCGGCGAGATTTGAACCCAAGAATAACGCTAAGTAACTGAAGTTTGTAACGCTCCAGAGCAATAGACTAACTCGGCCGGCAAAAGTTTAAAACCTTAAAGCACTGATGATGGTAAAGTAGTCTTCACGTTTTTTGGATTGACTGTATTAAGTGCACACCCAGTGGATTTACTCCTTTTTATAGACCCTCTAATAAATGCAATGATTCATCGCATTATGGATACATAAAAAAACGGCCAATCCAGAAGACTTAGAGCATAAGTAGAGCTCCAAAGTCCTCAACGTACCAGCATAGGTGTCAATTAGGATTTTTTTGTAGGAAAGATTGAAAGATGAATCTAGATTTTATTAATTTATGGAAGACAATAAGAGGGTTTCTGCTATAAAAGACTAATATAGTTCCAATTATTTAGATATCTCAAATTCGGAAATATTCTCATTGCAATACCACTATGTACAAGAAAGATGCAAACAGAATTTTTAGTGACAGTGTTTCTGCCACAAAAGAATCAGAAAGATGAGTGCCCGTTGAACAAAAGTCGGTTAAATTTTAACCGTGATTAGTTTCACAAGAACCAATCTGAGAAGACCTTTTAGAAAAGACGGCTTCCCTGATTGGTTCTCGTGAAGTTAATCACGGTTAAAATTTAACCGGCTTTTGTGCAACCGGGCCTGAGTCTCATAAATGAAACAGAAGAGTTCAAGGCTCAGAAGTGACGCCGTTGAGTTGAATATATAGGTGCTTACAGATTTACGCGCCGCGAACATGAACAAGCAATTCACTTTTAATCAGCTGAAGCCAAGCTTTTTATATCTGTATTTACCGTTTGTATAAAAATACAGATATAATCAGCTGATTAAAAGTGAATTGCTCATGTTCGCGGCGCGTATATCTGTACGCACCTTAAGAAGGCAGTCATTGATTGTATTGAAATGGCAGACGCGAGCTAATAAAGCGGATTAATCAAAGAAAGAGATAGTAAATATTAAAAAAAAAAAAACATAAAAACGAGACCTAGGCGGAGACCACAACTTTGACATCGGGAATATATTATAAGTATTTGAAAAATGTTAGTAGTTTGGAGCTGTCACTCATTTCACGAAGTAATGTATATATCACGAGGGTTTCTATATATTATCTATATTTTTGTTCAATAGTATCACATATTCAAACCGTTGCGTTTGTGATATAAATATTATCTAATGCACATAATCACAAAACAAATCTCAGACTATACAAAACAAGTATAAGTCCAGTACTAATCTATGGGTCTGAAACTTGAGAAATAACCAAGAAAGAAGAAAAATCTCACAATGTGTGAAAATGAAGCGCTGCGAAAGATAGATTAGCCCACGTACGAGCAAGGAGAATGGAGGAGGAGAGAAAATAAGGATATAAGAGATCTCTACAATAACCCAGACATTATAAGCAAAATGAAATATAGGAGATTACAATGGGACGGTCACCTAATCATAAGAGGAGAAGAGTCCAATCTGAAAAAAGTTTCAGCCCTCCAGGAAGAAGATCCCGTGGGAGACCCAGACAGAGATGGTGGCAACAGGTTAAGACTGACAAAGAGAGAGAGCCTTGGAGCGACAGAAAAGATGATGAGAAGCGAACTACTTGGTGACAGTTTGTTAGTGCGGCCAAACATCAACTTGCTTATAGATGGCCCTAGGAGTAATTAAGTAATGATCATATTGTAACGCATTGTAATTCAATATTGTGGAGTTTTTTGGAAATTTGGAAAAAGTCACATGAATTATAGATAGCCATCTGGAAAAGAGGCAGTTAAAAAGTATTTTTCAAACTTACCCAAGAGTTTTCGGGAAAACTATGATTAAGTGTGTTTTTTCTGTTCTTAATGGCATCTATCTCGGAAGCCCTTGAAGATAGAGAATTGAATTTGGTCTAAAATTGTGGACCAAGATGCTTCCTTTCATGTGCATTATATTGAATTAAGGATGAATAAATTTGAAATTGATTAGGTAAGTTTAAAGAAGCTTAAGATTCCAAGAAATGTATTCTCTCTCCAGAGTTCAAGCCATTTTTCAATCAAACGGAGTGAATGAAGTCAAATTTAAGACTACAAGGATTATAGAGGATAAAATTTCTTAAAATTCAGTACTAATTACTTGTATTTTTCTTGCATTAATCTCTTGTAAGTGGAGACTAACCTTGGAGAGAGGATACACATCTCTTGGCATCTTCGGCTTCTTTAAATCTACCTAACCATTTTTGAAACTATTTTTTATTCGTAATTTAACTTAAAGCACATGGAAGGAAGAATCCTGATCCCCATTCCGGACCAAAATCAATGTTCTATCATCAAGGGATGCCATTAAGAACACAAAAACACTTTAATTATAGTTTTCCCGAAAACACCTGTTAGTGGTAGTATTACTTGAATGAGCATCTAGCGCAAAAACGTACATTGTGCAGGACAATTAAGATTATAGGACATGGAAAATGTTTGACTTGTCAACATCATTTTTAAGGTCTTGAGACGAGCTATAACTTCAATACGGAATATTATTCTGGATAAACGGAAGCTTAACTCTTATTAGACAAAATATAAAATTATGAGGTGAGAATTTACTAATTTTCTAGCTTTATATGGAAATAACTTTTTTAACAATAGATAAGCAAGCAGTGTAACAATGGGAACTCTTCGGTTCCAGGCTATGTACTATGTATAACCTGTAAAAATTCAGCTTCTCCCTAATTTTCTGCGCATCAATGTCTTTATTGGCTGGGCTATAAGACATCAGGAAAAACAATGTTAGCCACAAAATAATATTGTCTGTTTGATCATAAATGAATTCGAATCCTATATATATATGTAGATGGAAATTATAGTATGAAAATTTGAATATAAGTGGTTGTCATCCACAATGCATTCTTCTTGTAAAGAGTTCAATTCAATGGCTCCTCCAGAATAGTATTTGAGAAGAATGAAAGTGCATTTTTACAGTGTTTAAGATTCTATTATTTTTGTGAGATAAAAGCTAATTTAGAGTGAAAATAACCTTGCATATGAATTAGAGAATGATGAATGCATGAGGGCTGATGAAAATGAAAAATACTTGAAAAGCATCGACATGCCATGAATGTAGTGGAAGGAATGAACATCAAAGGACTAGTAGAGGAAATGTTGGAGGAGAAAGGATAGTGAAAGTGACCGCTTGCAAACTCGATTCGTGCTGCACTCTGGTAACGAACTATGAAACTTTTATCGCGGAGAGTTTGGCGCGGTTAGAAACAGTATTGGCTATACATGAAACAGCTTGCTACAGGTAACAGGTACCACACCATGAGATGCCCCTGGTTTTAAATATTTCAAATGTTGGGCAGGAGACATCCCATACCATTGTAACTTGAAAAAAGTCAGAAGAATTTAATGGAGCTTCGAACAATATTCATCAAGTTTAAAGCGGAAGGACTTTTGAAAAAAAACTTGCCAACAATATTTAGCACAACAGATACATGAATTTAATAGACTAACAAAAACCTGCACAATCAGGAAGCCTTACGCTATAAATTGAAGAATTGAAGAAAACAACTAGTATTCAGAATTTACCTCATTTCATAATTTTATTTGAAAAGTATGCTTGAAATGAGTTGGAAAAAAGGTTTATGTACCTACTACTACAAGGAGAAGTATTACATGAGTTAAAGTGATTTTTTGTTGATTCCCCTGTGATCATCATCTCTCAAAACAAATTTGATTTTGCACCAGAAGAACTATTTTGAAAAAGTGTTGGCCGACAATATTATGATTAACATATACTGAGAATCTTCAGGCATATGTCATTCCGACCAAGTGATGATTATGTAGAAAATTGATAAGATTTCTCGACAAAATTAAGAGAGATTATCCAACAGATACGAGAAAAAGTTGAGAAGCAGGAAGATATCAGAGGCAAAGAGACATTTACTTAGCTACCTTGAGAATCCGACTATATTTGAAAGAAGCAGAAATAGGTACTTCATGAGACAGGTTTTTCAACAGAAATTTTCATCTAGTTGATGACACTAATTTGGTCTGCCAAATTTTTGCAGATGCAATGATCAGATTACATATATTTCTGCAGCAAGTTTAGACTTTCTCTGAAAATATTATTCATACAGATGAGAAGAGAAAATTCTGAGAGTTCCAGTAGAGCTCAAAATAAGATATAATTCCATTTCTCTCTTTATCTTTCAAAGCTTTTTAGACGTTTCAAATTCAGTAAAAAACATGATGTATGAAATCACAAAAGACAAAAATTCTATAGGAGTTAATAATAATTATTATGAACATCTCGAAAAATATTTTTTTTTTCATTTAACTCGATCTATTAATTTTCGGCGCCATATTTGAATAGATCACATGCTATTGCCTGTAGAAGCAATAATCTGAAGGATTGGGTTAAAAATTAATTCTCAACTGAGAGAATTCTTACTTTATTTTAAAGTGTATAAAATTAGTAAATTAGTTTAGCATCAAAGTTAATATTGAAATATAGCTTGTAATTTATTCTTATATTTATTGATTCATACAATAAATACATCATCAAAATGATAGGGCAAAAAAATAAGAAAGAATTGTGCTATTCCTCTCCCAAATTCAGATAAGGTTACATATAGTCCGAAATAGGTTAAGTCTTGTAGTTGTTCACTTCAAAAAATTTTCAGTCATTAATTATTTTCACAAAGAAGATTTTTGAATATAAATGCTTAAAAACCAAACATAGAGGAAATATTTCACATTATTATATCATTATCATCATTATTATTTTTATTCTTTATTTTGTGAATTTAAAGTTTGCTTCATGTTTTTAAGAAAGTTTTATTAGATTATAATTCTATCAACATTTTAAATTGTTTGTTTTATTCTAATTCATATTTTCAAATTGTGATTTGGTGTAGAAATTGGAATGGAGATAACCTATGTATAATATTTGGACAATTTAAAACTAAATTAGGACATTGAAGAAGTTTTGGGCAATAGCCTGTTTTTTTCTTTTCCGATCCCTGTATTGATTTCTCTAATCTAATAAATAAATAAATAAAAATGGGAATATTCACATATTAATGAAATCATTTTGAAGGACCAAAAAACAATCTTAATATTCTAAACCATTAAATTAATTAATTAACCATTTACATAAAATATATGGCATGTTATTTCAATATTGTGATATGAGCTTTCTATTTTCCAGATTCTTATGAAGCATTTCTGAAGATCTAACGAAAAAATCACCCAATCAAAACCATCATTACCACAGAAATGCACTAGATTGGTTTTAATGGTTATCGCGTATGTAAATAACCCCTGATCATAAGACCGTTGAAGAGATTATTCAACCGAGCCTGTACAAATAAAACACATTTTCCTAATCTCTTCTAATGGGGTGATAGTTGTCTGGAAACAACTTTTTAAAATCCTTAGATGGGTATCGACTAATACGATAAACGGCAACGATCCTGATGTAATCAACTGGATAAACAATCAGTAACGTGAAAATTATCTCCAAAATATTTTTGATGTATGAAAATTTCATTCCATATGTCAGTCAAACTGGCAATGAATACCAAGCAACGTTCAAATTTTGGTGGTGAGCAACACAGGCAAATTATTCCCTGATGCAATCTTTTTGACTTATTAACTTTAATTATACGTTACCATACCGTAAGAAACAGATTTGAAATGCTTCATTCATTCGTTCAATCGCTCTGAAACCAGTCTTTGCACATCGGACTCGAGGAGAATGTGGAATTATTTTGAACCTTCAAGAATTATTGCTGCCCACTGTGGTTTCAAACTCAATCCAGACACAATCCCCGCTAAACTACAACTGACACCTTTCTCAAGTAATGCAATGCATTAGTTGGAGAGTTCACAATAACTAGAAATTTATCATGAGCAAGACGAGCATTGAGAAGGAAGGACATTCATGATAATGAGGTTATTGATGAGGTTAGCTAGAGAAGCCTATAAAAAATTTTATTATTTTCGAAAAACGGTGCATTATTCAAATATTTCTTTCAATTATTTATGAGAAAAGACTTAGGCTCGATTCTCTCTGGTGCAATACGATACGCGATGTTCAACATACGAGGTGTTTGAGAAACGTACTGAGACTGATTTCATACCAACCAAAGTTTTCATCATTTTCAAACAACAATGTTATCCCCTTTAATCTGCGAAGTAGAACCCTTGGGCAGCTAGGCCTATACATTGGCGGAGTTGTTGTTCTCACTCTTGGTAGCAGAGCTGGAAGTCTTCAATTGGTGTGACTTTCAACTTTCACAGTCTTAAATGTTCTATTTTTCCAAAATGACGTTCTTTAAGGACATATTTCTATTTAATTTTTGAATTATACTCCATACAAATTAACTTCAGTCTTGGAGGAATATGCGGCGCAGAGAAATGGAGGGAGATCAGCCAATTACAGTGATGGATAGTCATAGGTAGCAGTTGCCAATTTGTCGATTAGAGTCAGTCGACTGAAGGATTCCAGACAGGAAACTCCGTAAGTTTAACATGATCGCTTGAATATTCATGAGAAATTAGATGAATGCTGGCCGGGTTAGAACGGCAACTTCGCAGCCGTTGTATCCCTACCTCTGTATGCCTTCTCTTCTGCGCATGTCCCTCCCAAGTATGAAGTTGATTTGTACAGAGTATATGCCGGTACCTTTTTCTTTTCCCGTTTTTTTTTTAATCATCGTTTATTTAACCTTAATCAGAACTCACGATGATCCTCTGAAAAAATGCCATTGAAGAAACATTTTATTGAACCGAAACGTTTTATTTTTTATGAATCAACATTCAAAAGACTGCAACCGACCAGTTAAAAGCCATACCAATTGAAGACTTCCAGTGCTGCTACCAAGACTAAGAACGATAGTTCGGCCGATTTATAGCTGTCCAAGGGAGAAGATATTCATGGCTTTGAAGATGATAACATTGTTGTTTGGAAATAATGGAAACTTTGGTTAGTATTAAATCAGTCTCATTTCTTTTCTCACACATGTATCAAGATTCAACACACATTATCAACTTCGATGCAAATTTTACGATCGAAACTAAACTAGAGTGTCGATTGTCGCAGACGCGTTACTCAATAGATTATTGTTGATGAAGTTGACCATGTCGTCACATCGCATATAGGCCTATCTAGAGGGACAACGCCTTGCGCCTCAGATCATTGCAATGTGACTGTTGATGGAATGAATAGAGTACTGGATTAGGAGCAATAGAAACTTATTGATACAAATCAAACATTGAACTAAGCTTGTAAGTTTGATTTTGGTAGTCATGGTATGAGATATGAGGGATTCAACATTTATGCGTCATTGATTCCATGATCCACAATTATTTTTCAAATTAATTTGGTGGAGGCACAACATGCATAGCCTAAAACTGTTCCTCCCCCGAATTTTGATTCATTAAAATAGTCGGGAAAATAGGTTATGTCTTCTCTACTTATGTTTATCACTTATTGTTCTACTAAGAGGAAGTGCAAGACATCCGAAAAAGAGGAGTTATATTCATGAGTATGGCAAGAAAAATATTGTTAAATGCAGTATCAACATGTTCAACAACTTATAAAAGGTTACACGTTCTACCACGCCTCATAACCAAATGGTTCCCAAGTAGAATGATTTGAATGAAAGCACACGATATTATGTGAGTTTTATTTCATTTGAATGAATGTATAGAATTTATAGAATTACAGTAACAAGCATCATTTTCAAATACTGTAAAATATGAGCTTGAATGATGATAGCATAAAGAAGTATTGTTAATGGTTGGAAGAGGTTGAGAAACTGAGAGGTGGCTCAAGAAGATACCAATATAATAATCTTCTTCCTAAAACTTATTAATTTTTAGTACCTAAAGAAAGATGAGGCTGGATAAGAGAAAAATCTGGTGTGGCGCACTCACACAACTTTCCTTGCCGTTATGAAAATTGATCACCTGACGCTAGTGTTCACGCGCATCTCAAGTCTACTATTCAAAGATCTGAACCAGCTGGTGACAGGACAATAACGCTGAAGACACACGAAGTCTGTTATCTCTTCATGGTGAATGATTTAATAGAATCAACAGTTGCCAACAGTTTGAATTGAATAATCACATTTTCTCGAATTTCGAGCTTATTTCTTTCAATTTTAGGTGGAAATGTTATTGAACATTAATTGTAGAGATTTCCATGCTCAATCTTTTTCACTGGAAATTTTTGTTTAATTTGTATATGAAGCCTAATAATTAGGTATCTAAAATCAAACTTTGCATAGATGGGACGGAGCTCTGAAATTTGTACAGATATGGGACTTGCGGCAGTTGATAGAGCTTATCAATGACTATTTAAGGTATAAATTTGATCAAAATCGTTGGAGCCGTTTTCGAGAAAATCGCCAAAAACCATGTTTTTGACAAAATTTTTGCCATTTTAGCCGCTATCTTGAATTGCATTTGATCCAAATTGTTCGTGTCTGATAGACTGGTAGTTTATCCGTCCCCTTATAGGGGAAGGACCTTTAGTTCCATATTTCAAGTCATTCCGTTAATTGGGAGATGAGATATCGTGTACACAGAACATACATACACTCATACCCACACACACACACACACCACACACACACACACACACACACACACACACACACACACACACACACCACACACACCACACACACACACACACACACACACACACACACACACACACACACACACACACACACACACACACACCACACACACACACACACACCACACACACACACACACACACACACACACACACACACACACACACACACACACGCACGCGCACACACACACACACACACACACACACACCCACACACACACACCACACACACACACACACACACACAACCACACACACACACACACACACACACACACACACACACACACACACACACACACCCACACACCACACACACACCACACACACACACCACACACACACACACACCACACACACACACACACACACACACACACACCACACACACACACACACACACACACCACACACACACACACACACACATACACACACACACACACCACCACACACACACACACACACACACACACACACCACACCACACACACACCACACACACACACCACACCACACACACACACACACACACACCACACACACACACACAACACACACACCACACACACACACACACATACAGTCCAATACCCAAAAACCACTTTTTTGTACTCAGGGGACCTTGAAACGTATAGAAATTTAGAAATTGAGGTATTTTAATTTTTTTCGGAAAGCAATACTTTCCTTACCTATGGTAATAGGGCAAGGAAAGTAAAAAACTAGATATTCTCTAGTCACCTTGAATAAGAATTCTATTCTCTGCACATGATAATGAACTGAAATCATAGCCACCTACTCTCACCTGATTGAATGGAAGTAGCTGACATCACATGTTGTCGATGAGCACAGATTGAGATAATTATGATCCACTGTGACGTCACACCAGTCTAGCTCACCTATTGAGCTCTTATTATCTTGTACGTAACAATAGGCAGAGAGAAAGGAAAAGTGGGAGTTACCCTTCGCCGTGACTTGACCTCTTGAGAAAGTCCCATAATATCTCAATTTCCATTGTCAACCAAGAGATTTATTGTCTGACCTGATAGAAAGATAAATTAGATTATGAGAATGCAAATTACAAGCGGTCCGTTCAAAAAATCGGTACAGCAATCAATGTTTCGCGATATACAGTCAACCCAGTTATCATTAGCATGTAAATAATGATAATGAACTACACATTGCTTGCGAATGATGTAATGAAATCACAATAATATAATGATAATTGAACATTGAAAATTGAACTTGAACGTTTTACAGTAGAAAAATAACCTATTTTTGGACATTATATTAATTTATCAAAATTTGGGAATGGAATAGATTTGGGCCAAGCCTGTTGTTCCTTCCTAATCATATTCATATGATTTGTGATTCTGTCCACGAATAAATAAATAGATAATTGTGTAGGCATTTACACTTGAATATGGCTAAAGTAGGCCGAAACTAGTTGTTAAAATTTTTTAAGGTTTTAAAATGTTTTAAATGAAAAGGGTACTTCTATTCATGTTTTTATATTGTTTTAATTGTGTAAGAAGATATATTTTTTCTTCAATGTTGTTTTCCATCACGAACTGCTTATTATTAAATCACTTTTTTGCTATCAAAAAGAACGACTAGCAGTCAAATTTTTCTCATCTTCTTGGTTGTCATCAACCTTCGTCCAGTGAGTGAATAAAGTCATTTATTGTAGAAATTAGACTGCAAGTCGTTCTTTTTGATAGAAAAAAGAGATTTATTTTTTATTCCATTTTGGTTAGTTTTTGAAAAATACGTTGATAAAATTAAATAGAAGTAAATTCCTTTGTTTAAATCAATTAATCAATAACCTTTCAAATGACAAATAAATCAAAACATTTTCAAGAATACCAATTATGCTGAAATTATTCAACGATTCCGAGGCAAAAATTAGAAAATGTTTCCTGGAATGATTTGAAAAAGCCTGTAAGCCTACAGCTCCAAAGTAAATTTAAAAAATAGTTCGATGGTATCACAGTGATAATTATTTTCTCTTTGCTATGATCAATATTCTGAATTG
This sequence comes from Nilaparvata lugens, assembly GCF_014356525.2. Lineage (NCBI taxonomy): Eukaryota > Metazoa > Arthropoda > Insecta > Hemiptera > Delphacidae > Nilaparvata > Nilaparvata lugens. The sequence goes on from NC_052506.1 coordinate 71,965,488, forward strand.
AGTAACTTTCTTTTAAAAATAAATTAACAGAATCTATTAAGGTAATCATTTGCATAATGTACCATAACAAGACAAAACTCGAAGCTGTGCCCATCCTGAATGAGCCATCATTCAGTTGGCCATCAATTCTATGAGCCATCTTTACAGTTGAGAAAGCTTCTAAATATTACAAGATCTCATTTTTTATTGCAGATTATCATTTTTTCAACGATTCGCTTGTTCGTGGGAAGCATTAATCAAATCGATAGTATTTTATATGAGAAAACTCTCAAGGAATGATTTGGAAAATACTGGGTGAATATAATACATTACCAAATTGATTATAGTGATCCACTGTATAGTAGCTGAATCACCAGAGGGTTTTTCCAGATCAAGTGAGCCTATTGTAACCTGAATGAGATGTATTTTATTGATAAACTCAATATTATTGAGACTAGTTTTAGACTGATTTCATATCAATCTCATTATTTGAAAAGCTACATCGACAACAATATAAGTTCAAAAAATCAATGGTAAGTATTTTAATTCAAGGCATTAGTTAAGTTTCTCATTCAACATCGATAGAAAACTAATGTGGAAATGTTACATCAAATTTGAGTAGTCTGAAACATTATATTAAATTTGAAACATCAAGTTTTTTAACTGATTACTACAATCTCACATCACTATCATGATCATGATTTGCCAATTATAACACAAGTGTAGCATAGATTACAGTGAGTATAGTGTTCAAGGTGTGGAACAAGTCTCGACTTTCCTGTCTCTGTAATTGGAAATTGAGATAGTCTGACACCTGCTCGCTAGGTGAAAACACAACTCACTCTGTAGTCTGCACTGAGCCTCTTCTTTTCCTGATTGATACTCTTATGCTGTTCTACCCATCGCAGGAAACAAGACTGGTTCAAATGCACTCTAGCTATCATCGCTCATAATAATTTCACAATATCATTCAAAAACGTTGGAATTATTCTGAACATCTCAATTAGACATTCCTTCTCAATAGTAGAGTTGGTCGGTACCAATGATCTAGCATTTTCATAATCTCAATAATTCCAGTAGTTATTCATCTTTGATGCGCATGCAACTGGTTACTCTCAGTTATGACAAAATACAACATGTTATAATTTATTTTTTTAAACTAGGGTTTCATCATAATTGGGCTGTATAAAATGGACTTGCAGAAGCAACATACATAGCATTGCATTTACACTCAATTTAATTAATTTACTCGTGCATATAATAAAACATATAACTTCAATATTGGAATCACCTATGCGTATTATTCCACATAATATAAATAATGTTTAGGGCAAATAATACACATATCGCTGTATTTCAATTATTATCCAACTTTGGAGACATTAATTTATTTTATTAGTTCCAGAAATATTCTACCATTCAAATTGTACATCCACAGGGAATGTAATTTCAAATTTATGGATAATTGCAATTGAATAAAATCAAATTTGAATCGATTCAATTGCTCACCTTTCAGAGACAGAAACTTATTGCTCTATTTCCAAAACGTTTGGTGTTCAAGAAATACGTTTAACAAGTCATGAATTATATTCATCATCCAACCTTTATCCACAACAGTCTCTATTTGCAGGTATTCGGATATTTATTTGTGTACTGATAAGCTGAGAATGTGAATGATGTACATAGTCTACAATTATTGACATGAATATGTGTTATCGCAATGATAGGACAAACAGGTGATTAACTTTTCAATTATCAGGCCTAATATGATAATAAATTATGAGATTTACAGAGAACCTGATTAACGTGCATAAAAGCATTTAGATAACTAGTGACAGATAAAGTAGCTCAAGATGGAGAAGCAAGGCACTGATATGGTAAGACACTTTCTACTAGGAGGGTGCTAAGATAGAATTTTATGATAGAACATTAAGATGAGAACAAGATATTGCATAAAAGGTGGTATGAATTAGATTAATATCAGTGATAAGTAATACACTCATAAAGACTAGACGTTTACGTTCATTCACGTACCGGTATCTCAGCAATACTTCTAACTGGAGTAGTGTATTAAAATGTTATTTATAACATTACATTCAACGTGCGATTTTTTCAAAGGCTCTGCAGTTATTCTGTGACTCTCTCTTATTACTTCTCTTGTAGCATTCAAGTCCCAGTCTTATCATTTCAACTCTTGAAAGTTGATAAAAAAGTTGATCTAAAAGTGTAGAATTGGTTTTCAATTCAAATTTTTTCACAAAACGATGATTTTGATCGTTAGTGAGAATTAATGAAGAGATTTCAAGTGGATTGATGATGTATTCGTATTTTCTACTATAAGAAAAAATATTCCTCTGCATACTGAATTATATGATTATCTGTTCCAGATAATGTCTATCATATCAACTAAATTTGTCTAATTCCCTTCCATCAACAATGACTATATCCTGCGATACACGTCACATATGGAAGAGACACAATAAATACTTCAATGAACACAGGTTGAGATTAATTTGAAATGATATTTTCTTAGAGAAATAATATTCTAACAGAGACAATTTTGTTAAGTCACAGCTGCATCTAGCCACAATTTATTATTACCAAAAGTAACCTACATTCTCATCATTTCTAGGATTCGTTTCTTTGAATGAAAAAGTTGGAAAGTGATATTAATATTGATCGAGAAATTGTGTAGGGAGTCTTTGCCTAGGGAGACAGCAGTATAAATTATATGAATAAAAAGTTGAAAATACTAAAATGATTGATTATTCAAGGTTCATTATCATGATACAACTAAAGAGCATAGACATGCTGTCACCACAATAAGCCTCTTTTACATCCTGATGTATGACTGGATAATGGTGTAAGTGCTCTACAAGGAAACTAGGGACTTATTGTCCAACAGTCTACTTATTGTGCTTTGAAAGAAATTATTGTTACAAGCTCTATAAATATTCAACTCTTCATATAGGAAGTAATTTTCATTATTTTCTTTGATTTGCATTAGAAGCACTAGGAAGTGTGAGGCGAAGGTGGAAGGCGGACGGATGCAAGGATTGGCTTCAGAAGCAATGAGAGACAGAGATGAAGCTTATTGTCACATGAGAAAGAACTTTCACGTGGAGCATGACGGCATCTCTCTTCTACTTCTACTGGCAATCTTCGCCGCCTTCCTATGTTCAATTTCCTTGAGCAGAAGAACGGTATTGTTCGATCCAGGCGCAATTACCAGTCTAGTTTCTTGTGCATAATATGTGGTGTCACAGCATTGTTCAATGTGGATCATTACAGCAAATCACAGTTTTTCTATTATTCCGTCTCTTCCCAAAATGTGTTCTATTGTATAATCATAAACTCATTTTCTTGCTGGATGATACCTACATAGCCTAAGTAATCACTTTTGCGTGGGTAATGAGATGAGATGATAACATGATTTGAAATTCATGCGCTTGGAACTCAAATGTTTCAAAATCAGTCTATGAATAGCTCCTCTTCTGACTGGACAGTTGGTCCACTATTAATTTACAAATAGTCTTCTTTCAGTTGAAACTTGTAGTCTAGTCTGCAAGAATAATAATACACCCTGTCCCACGAAGAGGTTTACACGTTTTTATAGGAAGCGAATTGGTAAAATTTTCAATATACCGCCATTTTGTTTCTACGGAAGTTAAGGAAGATGAAATTTTCCCAGAATATTTTTAGAACCTACTTTGTGAACTGTGTAGAGATTAAAAAAGTTCGGTGCATGAATGGGCACGTTAGATGAAATTAAACGTGTAAACCTCTTCGTAGGACAGGGTGTATAATAAATGATAAATTCCACAATGTCACTACATACCAAATAACAAGAGAGAATTAAAATCAAAAACTACTTTCTATTCAAAGCCCAACTCCAGCTAATTCCTGCAAAAAGAAATCAGCGAGTGATAACCTTGAAATAACGATTATCCAAAAGAGAATTTTGCTCTATAATGATCAATATTAAACCATATGGAACTATATTATTTCAAACATTTCATCTAGTTTTCATCAATTTTCTTATGTGATTTTACTTTTTATCAATAAAGATTGACTGACAACTTTGGAAAACTTTGTTATGACCACTAATTGTAGTGGTAAAAATCAACAATAGTGGCAAATATTTTATTATAGTGCATTGTTAGTGTTAATCGAATACCAGATGAAATATTAAAATCAGTAGCCTTGAGGCTGTGCAAATGCTACAAATAATCTTTCTACTAGTGATATTTTTCAAAGTTTTTCAATTTGTATATCACCAAGCTATTAAAATGAAAAAGTTTTCTCAGAAATTTTTTTTCAGATCATTACTTTTTGAGATATGAGCGTCTAAAGTTTAAATTTTTGGGACAGAACATTTAAAATTCGGAAAGAGATAAATCCATGAGATTTAGAGGATTGATTCTAAATATCAATTTGTAAATATCAATTTTTGAGAAAGTTATTAAATTTACTAAAAATTACCGAAAATAACTTTTTGTTGAGTTATCAAAAACTTTAAAAAAATATTTTCAGGATTTTTTTGTTTTACTAGATCAACAATAGCATGAAGAATCAATCCTCTAAATCTCATGGATTCATCTCTTATCAAATTTAAAATGTTCTGTCCCAAAAATTTAAACTTTAGGCGCTCAAATCTCAAAAAGTAATGATCGAAAAAAAAATGTTTTCCTGAGAAAACTTTTTCATTTTGATAGCTTGATGATATACAAATCAAAAAACTTTGAAAATATCACCAGTAGAAATTTTATTTTTAGCCTTTGCACAGCCTTAATCAAATTCTCCAACAACCCACTAGAAAATTGAAAGAAAAATTACTGAAAAGCATACAGAAAAATTGTGGTGATTATCCAAGAAACCCCTAAACTATTATATTGTGATTGATGTGATAGCAACTCTCAATCAAAACTAAGAAGTTATTCATCAATTACTGACAAAATAATTACAGAATTCTGGAATAGATGGATGAGGGGCAAAATAGGAAGAGGATGTGATCTTCGAAGTCTGCGCTTTTTCTAAGGGATGTGACGCTCTCTCAGGAAACCGATCTGCGTCGCTAGTAAGAAAAGTGAAACAATTAAATGAGCTGGACTCGCATCAGAGAAAGTGAATGAAGAAAATCCGCCAATTAAATTATCCTAAAGGAATGGCGTGACCTTCACTATATGGTCAGTGGACACCACGAGGCCTATTATCACGATGCTTGTGCAATTAAATAACTGAAGAAACAGAACCAGTCTTCAGTTGCGTTTGATACGTAATTGAGTGCAGCATAGTTTCTTGTTGCGCCGGCAACTAGCAGTTGCCAGTTGGTGAATTGCGATTGTTGAAATGAGTGAAGCGTGTGGAGTGAGCACCTCCTAATTATTACGCTATTTGAAGTTGTAATTTGATTTGATCATATGTTGTGTTGAACGAGTTCACTTTAGATAACAAATTGATCATCAAGTAGGCCTAGTTTAAAAAGTGGTGATACATCAAATCAAATAAAACCAAATTATTTTTATTGCATGAAAAATTACAAACAATGGTGTACACATCACAAATTTGTAATGATTTTATTATAATACCTACTTAACTAATCTTAGACACTAACAACTAGAGTTGATATCAGACAATATTGACAAAATTAAAATACAGTCATACAAAAATTGTGAAGAAAAAAAGAAATATCATGCTTCTCCTCCACGAAGGCTGTAGCCTGTGTGTGGAAAGGAGTCTGGTTTCCAAACGAACCAACCTTGTTATCAGTATCACTTTAAATTATATTCATGAATCTCTTATATAGGATATTATACATGATACAACATCCTACTATCCTACATCTTTCATTTTTTCGTCTTATTTAAAACTGTTGTGAATCGCTTGAAAATAAATTAGATAATTTCAATTTCAATATTAAATTCTCCACAAAAGTATTCTCAGTATTTTCGACTTAGTAAAACTGAGTTATGATGAGAATCGAGATTTGAGGACCTTTGAAGAAGCTCAATTCGAAAACATGGATATTTTATAACCCTTCTCCAATGATTGGACTTGTTAGAAGAGGTATTCATTTCCTTGTTTAGATAACTATCAAAAATTCAATGGAATTCCTTTATTTCAGTCAAAATTAATTAAGGCTACATAATAGTAGAAATATTGAATCAATGAACACCAATATCACCATTAACATCATCATAACTGATTTTGAATTTTATAAATAGAAAATACTTTGAAACCTTTCGTTTCAATGAGAATCAAATATGTTTGCCAATTAACCATGACTATCATAGTTTAATTAGCCAAATCAACTTTTTTGCAATCAATATTTCCCTTTTCTAGGTTTTAGCCTGAATATTTTATTCAAACGACTAATGAATGACGAAACATTATTATACCCAAAGTGAGGGTTGTAGAATAATTGAGAAAGTAAGGTAACTGAATGAAAAATTAAGCATGTAGCAAGAGAAAATGTATTCGATTGGCTGGAATTAGGCTACTAAAAAGATAGAATTTCCGAGTACAGAAAAAATTGAATTTTACGATCTTTTTTACTTTCCTTGCCCTATTACCATAGGTAAGGAAAGTATTGCTTATCAAAAAAAATTAAGGTACCCTAATTTCAAGTTTTCTATACGTTTCAAGGTCCCCTGAGCCCAAAAACATGATTTTTGGGTGTGTGTGTGTGTGTGTGTGTGTGTGTGTGTGTGTGTGTGTGTGTGTATGTGTGTATGTGTGTGAACACGATAACTCCATTCCTAATTAGCCGATTGATTTGAAATTTTAAACTTAAGGTCCTTATGCTAAGAGGATCTGACAATAAGAAATTAAATAAAATTGAATTCAAAATGGCGGAAAAAATGGCGGATATTACTAAAAAACCATGTTTTTCACGGTTTTCTCGAAAACGGCTATAACGATTTTCTTCAAATTTATACCATGGATAGCTATTTATAAGCCCTATCAACTGAAATGAGTCTCATTTCTGGGAAAATTTCAGGAGCTCCGTAATATTCTTGAGAAAAATGGCGGATAATGACTAAAAAGCCATGTTATTCTTGGTTTTCTCGAAAACGGCTCTAACGATTTTCTTCAAATTTATACCATGGATAGCTATTTATAAGCCCTATCAACTGACACGAGTCTCATTTCTGGGAAAATTGCAGGAGCTCCGTAATATTCTTGAGAGAAATGGCGGATAATTACTAAAAAACCATGTTTTTCACGGTTTTCTCGAAAACGGCTCTAACGATTTTCTTCAAATTTATACCATGGATAGCTATTTATAAGCCCTATCAACTGAAATGAGTCTCATTTCTGGGAAAATTGCAGGAGCTCCGTAATATTCTTGAGAAAAATGGCGGATAATGACTAAAAAGCCATGTTATTCTTGGTTTTCTCGAAAACGGCTCTAACGATTTTCTTCAAATTTATACCATGGATAGCTATTTATAAGCCCTATCAACTGACACGAGTCTCATTTCTGGGAAAATTGCAGGAGCTCCGTAATATTCTTGAGAGAAATGGCGGATAATTAGTAAAAAATCATGTTTTTCACGATTTTCTCAAAAATAACTTGACCGATTTTTTTCAAATTCATCCCCTGTATAGTTATTTATCAGCTCTATCAACTGGCATTAGTCTTCTTTCTGGGAAACTAATGGGGGGGGTCCACCCCATCCTTGAGAAATAAACTTAGTAACCTCCTTTTCATGCATGAGGTAGGTAGGTAGCGCAGTTCATAAAAAGAACACATAGTCGAGCTATTTCATCTGTAGAACAGCTGTTTTGACGACTTTAAAAAAATGACGACTAAAAAAATCATCGAATTTCACAGTTTACACAAAGGAAAAAGTACTCTGAAAACAATTATTTATACACATGTAGCCCACAGAAGTCTGATCATAGTTTCAAATATGAGCAAGGAAAGTTGTGTGAGTGTAACACACCAGATTTTTTATGATGGATAGCACAATCATTTGAAGAAAGCACGACTCAAACAACTTGAGAGGAGGAACATGTAAACCTATCACATAAATAACTATTTAACACTCACTATACATTTACTTACTCCCCAGCACAGTAGGCCTACCAACATCCACTATAATTCGTTGTGTAATTGAGAATCACTGGAACAACGCAATTTAGAAATAAATTGAATGGGATATAAATTCAAATATTATCCTACCTTCTATGGAGAAGAAAAACAAAAGTTTATGTTGATTTTCTCAGTCATAAAAGTACTACTTCGATTATCAACAGTTTCCCAAGAGGAATATACAATCATTATGCAATGGAATTTTATTAATGTTAATGAACCTGCAATATAAATAACAAAAATTTAAAGAAGGCCTACTATTATCTCATCTATTTATAAGTCATTCAAACGGAAAGGTTTGGGAATTAATTGGAGGTTGGTAGAGTTTATAGGTTCAGAGAACATAGAATGTCATGTAAAATGCCAATGACATTTAAGCAATAAACCTCTTTAGTCTGTATAATCTATAGATATAATATATCTCATTAATAGAGTGATAATGTCAGAATATACCTAATGATTCTGTAGAATAGTATAATTAAATCTGATCCTATTTCAAAAGTGTATGACTTAACACTACTGGGTTTCGATCTAAATAAAAAACGACTTCAACCAAGAAAGTAGGGATTTGAAGAGCGTTTTTCTCAATGTAGAGCTAGAGTACACTCTGATGGCTACTCCGGAAACTGGCATAGATTATGACAAAGCAGACAATGGTTTAAAAGGATGATTGAAGGATTTCAGGCAGAAATTTGAATGAATCAATGAATTTTCTTCAATGCAACAGTGGTTCGATAGAATCAAATATTGGAGCAGATGAATCATCACAATATTCAGAGAGTAGTCCTAGTACTGATCGAGAAGATTCCAAATTCTTATTTTGTTTCATTTCATTTCATCCGTGTTTCGGATGGACACGTTAAGCCGTCGGTCCCGGCTGCCTAGAAATCGTTGGAGAGACCCTGGAATTAATCAGTTGCGACCTGGAAACTCTCACATCAGACCTGAGCCAGTCAGGTCACTCGATATTATTATTATTTAAATTCTTCATATTTCAAGAAATACGAAGCATCCTACAAATCAAGAGATAGAGGTAAAAACGCTGTGAAAAAGGTACGCGTATATTAAATACATGCAATATTTAACAGTGAAGAAAATTTAAATTGTCAAGGTATTCAGAACAAAGACCAAGATCAAGTAGGGCTTTACAGGATCACTCAGATTTCAATTTATTCGAACAGATCAGTGCTTGAAACTTGTTTAATAGACATGTAAACTTTCATATTTATTGGAAAATATGAAAGCTTGACTATAATTTATAATTTTCTGAAATTTATAACTAATTTTGAAGAAAAAATTTCCTCTTCTAAAAATTAATGGATGATTAACAGCAGCCTACCATGAAAACCAGAATACACCTACCAAGCTACACCCACCCAGATGTTTTCAACGTTCAAGATTTTATATGCTCACTTTCACCTTGGCAATAAAAAATGATTTACATAAATGCTATGCTGGTTTAGTTGGACTGTGACTGATAATATCTTTGTAGAACGAGTTTTATTTGTTCATCAATTACCGGTAGCACTTTCATCGTTAACAGCGCAGAAAAACGTTTAGGGCTAATATCTGTGAGGTGATTTACTAGCAATTGGATATTTTTGATAGAATGCATTATAGCCTATTGTTTTACAGGAATAGAAGTGTCACTTACTGTATTTGTATACGGTAATTGTTTTGAAAGAGTCTTTACATGAAAAGTTGATGGACTGTAAGTTAAAAGAATTAAATTCAAGATTGAGTCTATCAAGTTTAACAAAATTATAACCACCAACGGTACCTACATTAACCTATTGAACTTGAATGTCTATTACATCAAAACGAAACAAATGAACTACGTTTTGATTTATATCAATAAGCAATTTGATTTACCGGTACATCGGTTGAATATTTTTCAATAGGCTATATTATGGTTTATTAGTTTGAGGGTCACGAATTATTAGATTGGATCCATGTTGGAAATTGAAAATTTATACCATATTAAAAATAATGAGAAATTGAGAAGCTTGATTCCAAACCATTGATTGAAATACTCTTAGAAGAAATTGGTATGTGTGAAAAATAGATGTGCTGTATCGACTTTCTAGTATAGAAGTTGAAACCTTTAAAAAATCAATGAATAGCGCACAATTTGGCAGCATATTAGGAGTCCTAAAATGCCTTAGAGGCGTTGGGTGGGCAAAATAATAGGGTTTTAAATTGTCACCATTGTTATCTGGTGAAGATAACGAAATTCAATTCAAATGGAAAAACTCAAATCAGAATTACTAGAAAACTGCAATTCGAATAATGAACTCTACACAGCCTCTGGACTGTTTTATTTTAATCAAGTTTGAAAGCAGTTTTGGTTCATGAATAGAATAATAAATACCGTACAATAAAGGATTCTCATACAAACATTTTATAGAAATAGTCCAGTCAAATGGTCGTTTTTCAGGAAACAGCCCCGAAAGAATTTTTTTCGATGGTTCTATAAGTATTTTGGGGCGCTGAATTTGAATCTGAAATTTGCTGACACGCCAGAGGGCGGCTTCACCCCCAAAAATTTCGGAATTTTTCAATTTTCACATTTTATCTCGTGAACCTTGAGTTTTTCAAGAAAAATCATTCTCAACAAAATTGAAGAGAATAAGATTTCTAATAAATTGAGTGGTCGCGCAGGATTCTACCATTTTAGGTTCCGGAGCTACGAATTTTCAAAAAAGGGTATTTTTTTAAGGGGTTTTCAAAATTATGCAAACCTACCACTTCTACCCTATACAACATGAATATTTTTCTAGTATAGATAAAAAATCACATATCACGTAAAAGAACAATTCATTATGAACATGATTCCTTAGGAATTTTTAAATTTAGTAGTGGTGGGAGGGGGGATATACCCAAAATAAGAAAACCATGTCCTACAGCCAAAATACAAATTTTTCATTATAATACCTTTTCAAGACCTTCCTAACAAAAAATACATATTTCGGCTGAAATCATCTCACGCGGGTTATTTTCTCGCGGGTGAGAATCACCCGTTAGAAACATTTAATTTTAGTATTTCCTAGTGGGGGGTACGTCATAAGGATACGTCAAGGATCAAAACTTTAAACACTTATAACTTTTGACAGAATGATCAGATCTCCTCGTACTACAGCTCATTCTTCTCAGATCGTCAAGGCGGTTCTAAATCATGTAGGCTAATTGAAATTTGATGAAAAAAATCCACTTTTAGTGTTAAAAGAGTAGTGCAGTGGTGAAAGAGAGGGGTTTAGTAGTAATTTTAGTCTAACCTTAGGAGAAGATACGTTTTTTAACGTTACTTTTCCTATAGTATGCTTAGAACAGGCCTATTTATGGTTTAATTCCTCATGATAGAGGAATCTGAAAGCAATTAATTTCAAGTGTCCTCACATTTTTAGGTTGCCCAATTGGTTTTATAGGTAGTATAGGGCCTACAGATCATGTCACCTTCAATGGTTTTAGCATATTATAGACCCTGCATACCATATGAGTCAAACAAACCACCTACAGGCTTAAAATGCCCTCTTACGTCCGCATTGCCACCGAACATTATTCATGCTTTCAAAGAACGTTCTTATTTCAAAATCACGGCATGGTAACAACTTGAAATAACAAAGCATGTATCTAAAACACACGTTTGTCTCATTATAGAGAGGACCTCATAATAGTTTTGTAATATTATAGTTTATAGTCCAATATAATATAGGATATAGCTATTGTTATAAATATCAAAATACCAGTATTATGTTATAAGTTATAGCTTAGGCCAATATCAAATTAGGTACCGGTATTATTGTCTTGGATAATTATTTACAAATAAACACTTACCTCAAAAAATTAAATTCAATTCAACTTAGCCTAGCCTAGCCTACTTTTATTTTGTTTGTGTTAAATCTGGTAATTATTGAAGAAATGAAATCTTTGGTGATAATTGTTGTGCTTTTCAAGTTTTCTAAGTTTCCTAGTACCATTTTTGTTTAAAGCACTACGTACTTTTTAGCTGCGAAGATAATCTTTAAATTATATAATAGATCAAAAAATGTCAGTATTAAAGGCCTATATTATCACTTTCAACTTGAAATGTTGAACTTCTCATAACTCAAAACAATAAACATTTAAACTGCAGCCATCTTTGTCAGCTGTCAATCATGCTTCATTTTATGATATCATGATAATTGTTTGCTTATTCAAGTGGCACTGAAGAAAACCATTGGAAGCGCGCGAAAATTTCAAAACGCCGCTCACAAAATCAATTTGAATTTTACCACTATTCTTTTGTTTTATAGTGATTGTTGTTTGCTTTGCATGTATTAATTTGTATTTATCTTGTATGTGTGTGTAAAATTTACTTGTATTCTTGTTTAAAATTCTTTATCTAATTTAACGGCAATCTACTGAATTCGAAAGAAATTAACTTATTGAAAACTGATACTGTAAATGGTATACAATAGATGAAAGGTAGAAGTCAAAGTGATACAGTAATTAATTATTACAACTGAGGAAGAACATTAATTATTGACTTTTAATAATAGGCCTAATATTTATACTATGATCGATAAATTTATAATAATTGATTAAATTTACAACTTGGACTAATAATTTCAACGATTCTAGAGTTTCTAAAATTATTCCAGTTTTTCACATAAGTTATAGCTTAGGTACCATCTCAGAGCCGGAGACGTCCAAAGTCCGGTGTCACGACTCTTCGCATTGCTGGAAGTTTTGGGTAGTAATCTTGAAAATGGCTAGAAAAGTTAGAAATCTTGGAAAGCTTACAAGGTTTATGGTGAAGGTAATAGAATCACTTTTCATGTGAGTTGATACAGAATACAATTTCTTACAGAATAATATACAAAAGGATGAGTTGTTTCAACTTACTGCATGATAGTCCCATTCTAATCAGAAATTGCATTGAACTCTTACCTGTAATGGAAAAGATATTATTAATGAATATAATAAATATGGTTCAACGTTTTCACGAAAATCGTTAACAAATATGAAACAATTAGAAAAATTCATCACTGAAGATAGATTTTCATAGAAATGGACGTTCATTATTGAGAAATTAAACAGAAGTTATTGAATAAATGAAACTTATCAAGGAGTGTGTATCGTGTAGATAATGGTTCAAAAATCTTTTAGTACCTTATACTTTTTCCTTCTTTCATCATCTACACTTGTACGATCGATGGCGTCATGATGTCATTGATAAATTTGATGACCCAAAAAAGATAATGATCCAAAAAAGGCTATATTTCCACTCAAGTTTAACTTGATGATGCTGTTGGATGCTTGGATGCAAAAAGCAGTAGGCATAAAAATGAAATGAATCCGTCCCACATAATAATAGCAGTACTCAAAGTTAAAAAAAAATGTGTTGGAAAACTGTAGAATAATAAAAATATGCTGCATACAGCGAAAGTATAATTCAATATCATTATTTTGTAATGATTTAATAATGGTGTAAAAGCCTACCTATTGAATTCCATTTCAGTTTATCCTAGCCGCAGATTCAATTTGAAAGTGTTCGAATGAGTATTATTTAGTTATTTTGTTAGAATTCTCTGATTCAGTACCTTCCAATCTCCTACAATACAAACAGGAGCCAGATAAATAACACATTACAAATTATTTCAGCAAAATTTTATTTTGAAAATCTATTGTGAAGAGTAAACTTCATTTATTTCATAAACAAAATCATTGGGTGTTTTGCATAACTGCCATGTAATCTGTAACATTGACCCGATAAGTCATTGAAAAAGACAATAATTGATATTATTCCCAGTCTAATCTGCTATTCAGAAGCCATCAGACCCACTTCGGAGTCAAATTTCTAAAGAGCTATTGCAACATCTTCATAATAGTTTGTAACTCACGGTACTTGCTCCACACTCAACCTGTTCATAGATTCTGGTGAATATCTGATTGGCGGAAACTAATTTTCAGCTCAATTAGTCACGTGCTGTTCAACACTTGAATTTCAATTCGGATGATCAGTTATTGCTGACGGAAATGTGAGAATACTATGCCATGGTCAACTACTTGTATCATTCAGGTATGGCGACCGTGGTAGAATTTCGGTAACCGTGAAATCCACACCTGAAACCGCATTCAGATTGACTGAAGTGATACAGTATTCAAGCAGTTATGAAACAACTGACCAGAGACACAAGAGGCATTGAACTAAGAAGTAGATCGCAGGCTTCAGCTCACACTGCCTCATCTCCATCCTTGTTATATTTTAATGCACTACATTGTAACTTGAACTCATCCCTTTATCATAATTATTTCAATAATTGAATATTGATTCATTTATTAAATATATTGGAAAAATATAACCATTACTTTTGATATTTTATACTGTGTGATTTGCTAGTCCAACTATTAATATCTGAATTATTATTGTTTACTACTCACTCAAGAAGAAGTTCGAATTTTGAAAGTATTGAACTCGACATAGATTTTTTCCATTTCACTCTACTTATAATGATAATTGGTGTGGATGTTCTCTATCAGAGTATTAGCTATCTGTCCCATATATAATGTTTAGAAAATTTCGTGAATTATATTCCATAGGACAATCTTATTCATTAGTAGTCTCGCTTGAAAAGTTTAAGTACAAAAATGATTGGGGTGATTTCTAGAAGAAGAATACCATCATTGTTATGAAATAGTTTTGTAAACATTAGTCATATTTTTCAATTATCATTAAAAAAATTAATGAGAAAACGATAGAGCAGTCATGTTATGTAGGATCAGGTAGAAAAATTAATGATCTGTGAATATTTTCTGCTCGATTGAATTGCTAGTAAAGAAAAACAAGATTTTGACCTCAAGCTCTTGAAAACAGGATGCATATAATTTTTCAATTACAATTTCTCTCTCTCAATTTCAATAAATTAACCCTCTCCTCTTCTCATCAAGAAATATCCAAAACCGCTAGTTCTGTTGTAATTACGCACAGATGGCATTTCTTGCGCTAAACAATCTTTCCTCTGCTCACAGCTTTGTGAGCTATGTTATATCTCTATTTTCTTGGCTGGAAGAAAATGTCACTAGTGAAGAAAAACAAGACCTTAAGCTCTTAAAAACAGGATGCATCATTCTCTGTCAATCCTCTGGGGTTTCAAAACTGTAACCCCACCTTCAAGACAATATTTACTATTAGGTGAATAAAATATTGTAATTTCATTAATAACTTAATTTTTTATCACTTTGGGATGTAACGTTGAATATAATTAAATCACTTGAATAGACTACCCACCAGATAAGAGCCATGAAGCTACTGGTAAAAACGTGATTTCAACCTGCTAAGGCAGTGAGTTTGAATAACTTTCACTGATTTGCCGGGATTGGATTCTGGAAATGTCTTCAGCCGACAGTCACAGAGATTTGTGAAAACAAGACTTGTTCCTCCTATTTCCAATCTTATGCTTAACTAATTGCCAATTTTATTCGTAACGAAGTAAGATTGCTTATTAAGCTAGGCCTACTGCATTGATATTAAGAATTAATGAAGTGTAAAATAGAAATCGAACCTAGAAATAGAATTCAATCACAAAGTACGTATAACCAAAGAGGATATAATACTCTCTTAGTTTCTATTCTCCTGTAATATTTAATTAATAAAATAATCAATTTATCCTCTCTAATATAATCATGGTTAGAATAAAGTATTATTTTATACTTTCATAAGCTTCAAATATAAATGTACAACCAATATGATCATGTTTTCACAAGCTTTCAGGTGGAAGTGTTAATGATATTGCTATAATAATATATTATTTGTGTAAAATAAAATCATAATATTTATTAAAAGTTTATCCGTCCAACATCTTCTAGAATCAAACTGAACTGGAAATTACGCAGTTGTTATATAATTGGATCAATCCAAATAAATCTCTCTTCATTAATTTAGACTAAGTCTGATTGAATAGGAACGAAAGACTAAAATGTCAGTAGGTACCTATCAATGACAGTACCTACCTGAGAGACATAAAATGTCTTTCAATATAATTCTTTAAATAGCCTACATTCTCGTGAAAAAGAGAAATGGTGCAAAAAATCTGACATCTTCTCTATCGTATCTCCTTATCAATTTACTCATAGTTTTGCCAATTTATTGCCAGATAAAACATTTAGAATAGTTTACAGTGCTTGATTGTAGCCTAAGATGCTGTAAACCACCAAAAATCATTTGTAACGTTCAGTTCATTTATTAGCCATGATGACTATTAAACTCCTTGAGATCATTCAATTATCTTTTCATTCTCCTTTCAAGCAATAATCATGAATTAATAGCTCGACTTCTCGACATCCTTAGAAAAAACCGCAACATAAAAATGTGATGTCTAGAACCTCTAGATCAGCGGGCTGACAACGTCCTTGCCAACTTACATCACGCAGGCTGGTCCAAGGCAGCAACACAGATGAGATTGTAGTGAGACTGTAATTATATTGATATGAATGTGACCGAGCTGGTGTGTGTTGGGCAGGGGACTGGGGAGTGGCAGCCTGAGGCTGATGCTGTGCTATGCGTAGCACACGGGATGAACAGCCGATTTGTAATAAGAGGCTCATACACAGTTTCAGTTCCGTTTCGCAACGAAACGGTTGTAGGGAAGGTAAGGCCGTCCGTCCCTCGAGAAACCGATCTAGATGTGATCTGCTTGCATTCCTCTCACGCAGCAACTTGCAACACTGGTCGACTGCTTTCACCAGGGCCGACGACTTGATACAACAACAACGTTGGCAGGGCAGCCCAACAAGTGACCACTGGTTCGAGTTCAACCTTGTGCTCAGTCAATTGCCTTGCCTCGCCGTCCAGACGTCTGCTGCCAGCACTTTATGTGCTCTGTACCGTTGTTTATAGTTTATCCAACGACCTTTCCTATCCTTCCACCTACGCAACACTTTCTACGCTACACTCACTCTGTTATTGGAGTACTTCTACCCCTAGTCAACAACCGTGAACAAACCAGTAACAACACACGATTTTTGATAAATTATCGAGCAAACTATATTCTATATTTGAAATACACAGTACGGCAGTAACGTTCGAAGGAAAGGCGTTATTAAATGTAGACAGTTCTCTTACCGATTTCTTAATAGAGATAACTTACTTTTACATACGAGAACAAAGTACGAAGGAAAGGCATTATTAATTGTAGACAGTTACAATTGCTTAATAGAGATAATTCATTTTTTCATACGTGAACTGAAAATGGAAAGCAGGAAGAATTTTTTCCTTGGGGATAATGCCCACTACAGCTCTAGAGCATGGTTAGTGTGAGAGATGATAAGATTAGATTGGAACCAAATTTTCAGGTTTCAAACCACCAGGAAGTAAGGTGATTCATAAAACTGTTTGGAGCAGGGTTGTCTTTCGACATCCACCCCTAAAACTTTGCTTGTGCAAGCTCACTGATTTTGAAAAAAAATGAAGAACATTCAAGCTTTAAAGACTTAATCCTCTGTTTAATAGCTCTCATAGTAAGCATGGAATAATATAAATTATTATAGCCAAATATATTAAAGGGTCATCGCAATTCTTCAGACGAAAAATCATCAGTGTTTGGTAATTTGAAATGAATCCTGTAATTCATTCTTTAACCCACTAGTTGGGTCAATTTAGGGAGTTGAATAGCCCACAAACATTTGTTAATATATTCTTCAAGGGTCCATTTGTATTCACAGCACTTAGATCTGGCTCAACAATCCTACACACTAGTGAGTCGGACCTGAATGGATAGATTGCCGTTTAATTTATTCATTTGCTTTGCAAACGAGTCGATCCTATTCGACAAGCTAGGAAAAAACAATTAGTTTTACTGTTTGAATCGTTACCTAGTGAGAGGTAAGTGTGTCACTTTTTATAGTGAAACTTACTTGCAATGTTGGCAGCCTTGAACGACGACATTTTCTTCGCGAATTGTGTGAATTATTTATTAGCGCATTTTCTTTGAAAGTTGAACGGTTGAGTTGACTATCTCTGTTCTCCTTTTCTGATTGAGCACGTTTACTATTGATGGATAGGTAATGGACGAATGAACAATATACACATCTTATGTGTCCTTCAATACCTGGACAATAATAATTATAGTTGGTCACCTGAAGGGTGTGGTCTAGTAGCCTATCAGATTCCAGTTGGAAGTGGAGCAGTCAATCAAATTATTGGTTTGTTATATTGATAGAAGATTCAATCAGAAAATTATATATGTAAAATTGAATATTCTATTCTATCCTGTACATGAATGTGACAACTCTATTATGAGATTAGATAAGCTTTTCAGACATTCTGTAGAAATTGCAGGTATAAAACTAGTCAAAATTGAATGATATACAGTACAGTACCGTGCAGTAAGCTACACACTACACATACATATCGTAGCAATATAGTCAGATAGAGGTAGAAACCCTCCTGGCACTATACTAGTAAAAAACATACATTATTATTATGTCGTAATAATGGTATTTGCAGCAATATCGGTAATAATTCTTGAACATTAGCTACCATTCCATTGTTCCAAGTGATCATGGTAGCTTAATAATTAGACATTTGCGACTATGTGATTCTAATTTTATTCTCTTTCTCTTGTGTGATTATTACAATTGAATATTTCTCAAATAGAAGTTTATGTTCCTAGTTTGAATTCTATTTTAGTTATTTTTCCAGGTCCACTTATTTTCTATTCAGTATTGTTACCCTTATAAATAGAAGTTTATAGAGTAATAGAAAATAAAAGGAACAACTTCATGACAAGCGGACGAAATATCTATTGTATTATGTGCGATCCTGTGCGAGATGGAAAAGATAGATGAGGACGGAACTGGAAAATTAAAGAAATTAAACATTATAATTTTATCAACTTGAGTGAGAGTAATGAGAATATGTAATTAGTGTGGAGGGTAGAATGGGATAGAGAGTGTGTATTGAGAAGTTCAAGATAGCACACATTGGCAATAGATATGTGTTTGAGGGTTTGAGAAGGTGTTTCATAGAAATGAGAGCAACCATCAGAATGTATTCAAAAGAGAACAAGATTTAACTGAAAGGAATTGCGAGTAATGTTTCTTGTAGTAGACGCCACCTTTATGTTACTATTGCATAGGCCTACATTCAGCAAAGTTCAACCTGGATCATGTATGATTCATTTAGAATCAATTAAGATACAAACAAGGCTCTAGTTGATACGCATAGGACACCTACCTATTAATGCTATCCTACCCTTTGTACGCCACAGATTACATCATTAGGCTCTCTCCTTCTTCTGCCATTTCGAATGTACAATGACATCCGTTTCACTTCTTAGAAGGAGACAGGTGACACGGATCCAGTTTCTCATAACAGTGAAATCGTGTATCACCATCATCAGCTTCATTTCAAGCTGACCATGGTATTACTATTATAATGGTACCGTATTACCCATCATGGGGCTACCCCGTTGAGTCATTTATTTTCCAAGTTATATCACCAAGCTCGGTCAAGACATTTGAACATGGTCAAATCAGGTATGCTTTACAAGAAGTGCACTTGAGCATAATATGAATTTTAATTTGGCGATAGTTAATATCGATATTTCCAGTACACACTGTGATGGCTTGACCATCTTCGAATGTCTTGACCGAGCTTGGTGGAACTGGGTAATAGTTTGCTATTTTTTATACAGAGACTGGAAACCAATTCATCTTGGCTGTTTATGATCATCTCGGCATTACAATTAGTCTATTCTCATTGTATACCGTATGTTTAATTCACGCTATAATGATAAATACTGTAGTTGTCTATTTTGAAAATAGCGTTTGCAATTTTCTTATTATTATCCTCCCAAAAGGCCGTGGCCACAAGCCATGGAAGAAAGAATCAGAATACTTCAATTATTCCAAACCACGGGTTTTTTCACGCGCGAATGCTGGTTTCTGTATCACTTTGAGAATAGTGAGCGGGGTCCATAATAATAATGTCGTTAAGAAAATATACTGACAATGCAAAATTATTGTATAAGGAAATATATCCTGTTAGTGATGAGGGCAATAAATTGATGTGTTTTCAGGAAAATGCAAAATGTTACATTTCTAAACAAATGAGATTATAATTTTTCCAATTTTGATAGCTCTCCATACAGATATAAGTGATAATGAATTCTAACGAGTATCAACATATTTTTATTCAGTATAATATAACTTTGAAAGAATAAGACTGTTCGCATACTTTTCCATAAAACATTGGGCTATTGAGCTATGAGGCCATAAATATTTCAATTATTTCAACTTACAAGTTTCTCTCAATAGAAAAATGTGAAAGTGAGAATTGAAAAAGAAGTGTTTCCAATACAAGAAGTCCACTCTGAGAAATACTCCACAATAGTGTTGTTAATCTCTCTATTCTTCAACTTAATTTTCAATTAATTCCCGTTTCCTCAAGTCCCCATAATCCATTTGCATCTAGTTCATTTATGCATTACGATGAGAGAACGATAAAGCACAAAAATTGAATCTGAACGTTCGATAGGAATCTCAGAACGAAAATGAGAGAAAGTTCCTGGAACTGGTAAAAACGGATATGATTCAACCGGTTAATGACTTCAGCTTCTGCCTTCTACGGAAGAAAAACGAATAAAAGAACAGTACCTATGTAGCATTCCTTAAAAAAATATTACAGACGAATTCTCTCTCCGTTCTTATGATTTCCGTTCGATCAGGTTTTTGACTAGATGGGCCTAGATGATGTCCCCAAAATGTACGGGGACAAGACCTCTTGAAACTTGAATGGAGGATGGATGTATTGCTGTTGTAAAAGTAGAGGATGAATAAGTTATTCAATCTAAGTGAATGATTAAGCTATAGATTAATGGATTATATTGTATAGTCTATAATTTTTTCACATATTATAAACAATCGATCAATAACTTCTCTTCTTTTACATGCAATTCTGCATCAATTCATCATCTGGAGAGTTTATTCTCACTCTGTTGAGAAAGTCAAGGTTGAAGTTTGGAATAAATATCAGTAAATAAAGTTTCACGTTCCACTTCTCTCATCAATATTATGACAGGAGAACTCATCATTTCTCAAAACCCAGTATGGTTCAATGTACCCGGAATACATACATGTATTCTGTATACAACATGTATGTAACATTGGATATTCTCAAGAAAAGGAACTGATGTTTATGTGAGAGAAGAAATAAGAAGAGCCTAACTCTCAGTAATACCTCATGAGTCTTTTTTATGTTCCATTATTTTTAAATTTTTAAATTATGTTTCGATCAGTTAGCCTTTCAAAAAATAGAAACGTTTCCTTCCATCTTCTAGCACAGAACTTTTTATTCAAACTACACCTTGCCGATTTCAGACTACGCAAACTTCTGAAAAAGTTGCATACCGATTTGTATGATTTATTTTAAAGTCAACATAATAAACTATACAATATTATCATACACAGTAGCTTCTCCAATTCTCCAATCCAAGTAGGAATCGCATCATTCCACTCAAATGCAACTCAAAAAATTGCACAGAAAAAAACATATATATAGTGTCATCTTGCAATTCACAGTTTCTGAAGTATTTTTCATGTATAATATTTGAGGAAAATTATTTAACTAATAATAATACACAAATAATAATATCATATTATGAATAGATTATATTATATGGTTTAACAAATGGATTATCAAATTCCACTATCGCTCATGATGTTGGGAAATGATATTGCTGAATAAATGTTAATGGTAATGGAGTATGAACTATATGAAACATAAGATTATACAAAATTCATGATCAATGGCAAGGTTTAAAGCCAACGTTACCTTCAAGTCGGAATAATTCCAAATGAATAGTATGATAAGGTCAAAGATTAAGCCCAGCAATGTTGTTCAATCTGTTGCAAGATGTTGAAGATTTACATCCAGTTGAATGAATCTCGTCCGGCTCTGAGCTGAGCAGAGTTGCAATTTGGACCTCAACCTTCCTTCGCGGTTCAATGTCATTGCGAAAGTATAGAATAATTTATTTATTTTCTCCATTGGCAACTGGTTTCAGCAACTAAAATGTTCGGATACGGATGAAGCCAGAGACATAGGCACAAAATGCAGTAACGAAGTTTATGTTGCATCCAATTGCACGAACTTGTTGAACTTGTGGAGAGTTCATTCAGGAGTGAATAAGTCATAAGCACCTTCAGTATTTGCGAAGTTTATATTACGGTACTACTTGGCAATGCGGGAAGTGCAGTAGACAAAACTTCGAATGTAGAGTTTAAAAATAGTTTCAAATAGTTTTAAAAAGTCTCGTCCAGAAAAACTTTATTATGAACTTGAAAATCTCAAGAATATTTGAGGCTGTTCCGTTAAAAAAACAACTCAGTTTTCATCTATGGAAATGCAATAATTACAGTGCAATTCAAGTTTACGCATGGAATGTGCACAAGTTATTCTTTACAGTATTGAGCACTGTAGATTACATAATTTTTCTCGAACAATAATCATATAGGCAGTTACTACAGCTTTTATATTTGAGTAGGCTATAATGATTTTTTTATCAAAAATACATTTTCTTACAAAAAAACGTCGATATTACTTACAAGTCTGCAAAAGTGCAATAAAAATGTTAATATTCTGCTGTCTAATATGCAGTAACCATTACATAATTAGCATGAACTCTTGCACCCATAGATTTTTTCCTTAACTGCAGTCTACCACTCCTAGTCTTCTACAACTGAAACAGTAGAGCTCTTGTTGAACCACTTAGAATAGAAAAAAATGAAAAGTCTACCCAAGAGACCCACTTTCTGAGCCAGCTATCAGCCACTGCAGCTGGCTTGCAGCCATTATTGGTCACTGCATTGATCTGATTCGATAAAATATGTATGCACACATGCAAGTGTGTGCAATCGCAAATATCCTACTCTTATTTGCTAGCCACTTTCTCATGCAAAACAAAGATTGTCTGCTTCGAAAGTGATGCATATTTTACTGCAAGTTTGTTACCATAAAACAAGTTATGTTTGCCGATCACATGTTAATTAGATTCTATCGTAATTTATCATTTACATTTCACGCCCAATACGAGACGCTAAAAATCTATTAGTGGCGAATATATTCTCAATATTAGCCTACTTGATATACATGTGATTTGAAAGTGTATCAAGTCATAATATTGAGCAAGCATTACATAGAGAAATGTGTTACACTGCAAATAAATTCTATCTTGATAACATAAGTTCCACTAATCCATTGAATTGGATTGCCTCTGAGTGTACCGATCGGATCAAAGTCAATACAGCTAGCTCATTAGAATATTCAATATTTCAATATACTGTTGCATATAATGGACCAATAATGTGATGAAAATAAATGTTTGTCTGCACTGAATAATGTTGCAGTGAGAGTGGAATGCATTCTCGACTAGCTACCATCAGATATGTATCATACATAATATCATACATTCTTCATGCTACCATTCTCATATTCCACTGTTATTTTCTACTTGGTTAGCCTATACACTGTACCTATCATTATATTATTATCAGGGCTATCGCGACAAGGACGAAAACAACAGATTACGGACCAACAAGAGAGTACGTTGAGTGACATGAATCAGTTCTATGTCCAGAAAGCCTCTCATTATTCAAAATGACAGCCTTTGTGGTAGAGTAATTAGTGGTTTAGACCATTCATGCATGCATTTGAAAGTAGATTGAGTCTCATTTATTGTAGAATAGGGATAGAAACTGTCTTCAACTTCAATGACTTCAAGACAAATTGTCTCTAGAAGTAATTCGAAGGTACTCCAATATAAGAACTAAAAGATGCACTACAGATTTTTCAACATAACCTAGGCCATTTATATGGTTGGCCTACTCAAAGCACACAAGAGGCACGTCGCTCCACGCCTCGCAAATCAGAATGAACTGGTTGCTTATCGGATCATCTTTACCTGTCATTCGGTTACAGTCGCTTCCGTAGGGATTGTAGGCGACTTCTGCGAGTGTGACTGTCGAGTGTTTTAATGTGTCTCTTGTCTGTTGAGTTGATGTTGTATGTTTTTTATTTTTTTAAATCCACTTTTGTACTAGTCCTCAAGGTTATGATTAGTACTGATTCGGTTTTTTTTGTTCATTTCTTTTTTTTCTATTATTTTTCCTCTTCTTTCATTGTAATTTTTCAATATTCTTCTTTTCTGTACTCTTACTATGTATAATGAACTATTGTAATTGTGTTGTTATGGAAGCAATTTTTGGGAGAAATCCTGTATGCTTCCATGTTTTTCATAAATAAATACTCAAAATCAAATAAAAAATAAATTGATTGAATTCGTACAGTGGAAGCGCGCCTGTCTTCGTTTATGCAAATTTAAATTTGAGAAAATTGATAAAATGTTAAGATTCTCTCCAATTCTTCCAAAATTCCCCTAAAAGTAAATTTGTATGGCTTTTGTTGGTGGAGAGTCCCTTGCGGGAAGGTCCCACCGCCTGAATATATTATTTAATAAGCCGTCAATGGGCCTTACGACTGTCATTCCCCTTAAGGCTGTGCAAAGGCTAAAAATAAACTTTCTACTGGTGATATTTTTCAAAGTTTTTCGATTTGTATATCATCAAGCTATCAGAATGTAAAAGTTTTCTCAGAAAAACATTTATCTTCTGATCATTACTTTTTGAGATATGAGTTTAAATTTTTGGGACAGAACATTTCAAATTCGGTAAGGGATAAATCCATGACATTTGGAGGATAGATTCTTCATGGTATTTTTGATCTAGTCAAACATAAATTTTTGATGAAGTTTTTGATAAGTCAACAAAAAGTTATTTTTGGTGAATTTAATAACTTTCTCAAAAGTTGATATTTTTAGAAAGGTTTTGTTTTGCTATATCAACAATACCATGAAGAATCCATCCTCTAAATCTCATGGATTTATATTTTACCGAATTTGAAATGTTCTGTCCCAAAAAGTCAAAAAGTAATGATTGGAAAAAAAATGTTTTCCTGAGAAAACTTTTACATTCTGATAGCTTGATGATATACAAATCGAAAAACTTTGAAAAATATCACCAGGAGAAAGTTTATTTTTAGCCTTTGCACAGCCTTCATCTGTGTATCAGCTATAAGGATATTTAATTCATGTGTGAATGTGGGGTTGTTGATTCTGATTCATACGCTGTCTTTTTATGCACTTGATTTGATCTAGATGGTAAGGGTCAAATGCTCTGAAAGCTTTTCTGAATACTCTTTTGCAACTACACACCCGAATATCTGAAAATGTTTTATATATCATTCTGATATATATATATACATTTCATTTAATATGAAATTATGGGATGACCATTTTTCTTCTATGATAACTTGATATTTCCATTGATTAACTTAGTGTATGATACCAGATGGGGCAGAATGGACATCCTAATCTATATGTTTTAAAGCTATACAAGTGAATTGAATTAAATATAATCAAATTAAATCACTGAATCACTTAATTAAATCACTGAAATTAACAATCACTGAAGAGCGCACACATGGCATAGCTCATTTCTAGTGATTCTAGAGGCATTGAGACATTAGGTGGGGAAAATCAGTCATTCTCAATTTATGACTCTGCCATAGTCCGGTGAGAATCAAGGTTTTGGCTTGAAAACATGCTTCAAAAAAAAGAATATCGTGGTGGCGATGCAAAATAATGTTTGTGAGCAATTTAGTTTGTCTTTTCATTCTCACGAAAGGTTTTTCACTCCAACAACATTTTCAGTTGTACTCATTTTTTTAGAATGCTCAATTGGTATCGCTGTACCGCAGATTCTATTGCTCTTGCACTAGTAAACCATTTCCTCATGATGTCTGCATCTGGAACCCTGTCATGACAAGACAAATCGAATTGCAAATGGAAGATGTACAAATTACAATCATTTTAGATCCCAAGCTAGAACTAGAACTCATTTAAAATCTATCACAGACATACAACAGTCTCACAAACGAGATAATGACTTCATTTTTGTTGCTTGGAGAGTTTTAAAGTTCAATTACCGGAAATCCAAGCTAGATAGTATCATTATCAAACACTCTCTATATCCCCCATTATTCAGGATAATAGAGACATAAGATGATTCAACCTGATTCTTTGTACGTGACAAAGTAAAAACTATACGATTGTAGGATTGACCCTCATGGTATCATGATAATGTAAAATTAATGGTAGACTACTCTCAGGAATTTCCCTAACAGAAAATAATACAAATCGAGTTTAGTCAGTGAAAGGACATAATTCAAATTGACTTTCAACAGCTTATTCCTGATTGCAACCACTATGACAAGACCCTGATTCCTTCCTAATATTTCCGTCAATACCAAGATGTGAACTGTAGTGGGTTGTTACTTACTTTCGTATAATGATCTGAATTTTCCTCAGCGACCTAATGTGTTTTTGAGTAAAAAAAAGCTACTGGTTCCTCGAAGGCAGCTCGAGTGAAAGTGTCAAGATCTTGATGAGCTCACAACTTATAATTTATATCTTTGTTGACTTCCTCCTTCCACTAATCAACATATTGGAGGAAATGTCAACTAATTATTTAAATCGATCGTTTACAAGTTTTGAACTTTCTTTCGTAATCGATTAGCAACGGTGAGCACTTTTAATCCAACTCCCACTTCGAATTACGAAAATTTACTTGGTTTTCACAAGAATCTGAGAATAAAAAATTTAATATATCTTGACGCACTAACCAAAGTAGTTTCTGAAGTGGCTGAGTGTTTGATACTTATAATTTTGCTTTGTGTATAAATCATCCATTCATTCATTTCATTCATTTATTGTAAGAAACACTATAATCATAATATATAGTTATGACATTGGATGATAATTCTATGTGTACCCACCTTTCAATGGAAGTTTCTAATAGAAATCAAATAGCCATTAATTTACAATTATATCGAAAGTATTTCGAGTATTTTCGTCTGTTTTACTTCTTGCTCGAATATATATTCTCAGAATATCGACGTATTTTGGCTATTTTATACTATTTTGTAATCCCTAATATTTCCTTGTAATGCCACTACAATCCCGAATTATCCTTGTTAAAATATGGAAAATTAGATGATATTCCACAGAACATAACAATAGTAGCAAAACTCGCTCATATAATATTTTTCATAATATTCAATTCAATTCAATTCAATTTTATTTCCTCAAAAAAATCATATAAATATCAGTTATACAAAATAACTAATAACAATAATAGTTATACAAAAACAATTCCAGGAAATATATTTCCCCACTTAGACTATAAATCCGTGTGTGGGGAAAGAATTCCTATCTAGAAAAGCCTTAATAAATACAGGATAATCGAAATCATTTCTTGAAAAACTTTTAAATTTTACTTTTTTTCTAAACAAAAATGAACTTTAATTAAACAATAACTTCAAATGTAGAAAATAAAATAGGTTAAATCTATTACTGATATAGGTTGGTGCTATAAGGTCGAAAGAGTTAATAAAACAAGAAACTAAACACAAGCGAGAAGAGAGAGAGAAAAAGAAAAAATAACGAAACACGGAAAAACTAATGGCTTATAACAAAATGAAAAATGGGAATATCTGTAGACAAATATCCAAGACAAAACCTAGGTGTAGGGTGAATTGACAAGGGCCTCCGAAGCATCCCTACCAATGTTGATAGCCATTGGACTATTTTTCTCACATATTATATCTGGACTATATTTAGAACCCACATGAATATTCGACACATCATCCAAAACGTAAAACTAAATGTTTTAGGTTGTAACCATCATGATAAATATAGGCTGATAGAATATTAGATTATAATGTGATTGGTGATCAATGTCTATTGATATAGAAATCAATCAATCTATTCAAACTCATTAAGTATTTACTGAGAGAGCTGAACTCTGTCATGTGAAAAGATGCGACACGAGAAGGGTATCCTAAAAATCATTCAGATAGGCATTGTTCAACAAAATATGAGGAAGTATCAGCTTAGAATATAATTATTATGATTGTTGTATAGAGAGAAAAGTGATAGAATTATTATGATCTAGTTAGTACTTCTTTCCAAATATTGTTGCTACAAGTTTAATCAAGTTTTGGAATGTAACGATCGTTAAGCTGCAATTCGGCAATCAGCCACTGGTTATTCGTTGCTTTAATGTCAGTTGCTATCTATCAGCAGCTGAGAAACAGTTTAAGTTGATCTTGCATTAGCACACGTGATCCAAAACGTGGTAGACAAGGCATGGCGTGACGCGTGTTGGCTCTTTCCAGACAGGATCCAGTCACGTCTTCATCTCAGCACTAACTGCTTCCGACCTATTTCTCTCTCTGTCTAACTCACGGTCTCCTTCTCCATCGCTCACCACCGTATCATTTCACTTTCGCTTATTTTTGTTTTGCACCGATCGAGTCGCGTTTACAATAATAAGTTCGTAAAATGAAGATTATACTGCAGTTTTTTATGTTTACAACAGGAATATCTAGCAGAAGATGATAATTGGGAGACTAAATCACCCTCTTTCTCTTTGCGAGTGATAATTCTTGTATTGGAATAGGCCTAAACATGAGTGAAAAACTTCTTCATAGAAAATTCATCCAAATACTAAAATTCAGCCAACGGATCCAGGTATTGAAGTACTTGAAAAAGGCAATCATTAGGCTCTCTTCTTAGATCCTATACATGTTAACCAATCATAGGATAATAATGAATGGTTGGCTTCAGTCTGGCACGTTGTTATAAGAAACTTGAATAATTTTAGGACTCCTGGGTTATTTAACGACATGCTATGTAAATATAGATATATTGCTCAGTTTGAGTCCATAGGTTTGACTGTTGGAAGGGTGTCTGCTTGAGACTAGTTCTGCTAACATATAAAGCTATGGGCACTTTTCAGTGGCTCGGGCGTCACTTAAAACGGTAGAGCCACTCATCTCCCTAATTATCCATCAATAAGCCTATCTGAAATCTATATTATTAAAATTTTCAGAAACATTTTTTCTCTGTGAATTCTTAATTGGAAGGAATGATAATTAATAAGACGTCAACTTCGACTACGATTTAATTTCTCTGTAAATGAGTTGACAACTCATAGTAATTATCAATGGAGAAAGCCATCTTATCAATCTCAGCTATTACGGAGCATTTGACAGACGTTAGATTTCTCTGTGATATCTGTCCCCTCGATTAAGGTAATGATTATTATATATTTCAACACAGCATTTCACCAATCAGATTATCGTTTCTATAAATGCATTGCACACCAGCTGCAGAAGGATTCTCAATACTTTTATTATCTTGTCAGCAGTTCGATAATAATTTGTGCATGGAGACTATGTAATCCATGACAAGAGTACATCAATCATGGTAAACGTCAAATTTTGTCCAGTCATAACTAGTCAACTTGAAAAGAAAGATACAACAAATTCATGCCAAGGACGAACTAGAATAGCTTACCGTGGAATGGAATGAGCATTAACACAGACAATGAATTAGGAAGAAGAATTATTGAGGGAGAAGTTTTTCAGAAATACATATGAATATTGGTTTATTCTGTGGAAATTGATTATTGTCACATGACGGATATATCTCCGACTTTTATTGCGGAAGAAGACATTCTGGATAAAGAGATTCTGGAGAATCTGAAAAAACAGATTAGGCGATAGGATAGTACACGCTTGAAACTATGACGAGGGATAGTAATCAAATTAATAATATACGTACAAAATTTGGAAAACGAAATCACAACCTTATATTTTGATCTTTTTTATAACTCAAATGGCTCACATAGAGTCCCTCATCAAAAATTATTGATAAGAATAATTTTGAAAACTCATTTTGTTTTGATTCAGAATAAAGGTGTCTCAATATCTGAATGAATTTCTACTGGAAATTAGTAATATTCTTCACAAGCTTCCATAACTGACCTACTAAAGCTAGAATAATGGGTACTCCCACTGTCTCACAATCCGAATAAGCATAATCCAATACTATCACTTGATTGCGACTAACTCAACTGCTTTTGCAGGTCGGTAATGATAGCAAGAGGAATTGTTCAATCACGACTGACATCAGAAATGTTATGCAATATCAATAGCACAGAATTCATCACTCACAATGATGCAGAAAGTGAAGAGAGGAGAGGTGAGGTGTTTTAATACAGTAATCGATTCAAGAGAACAAGTGGTGCTCAGAAAAGTTGGATAGCCGAAGAGAGATTGAACTCAGGAGGAAAAAATGAGCGATACTGTACCAGAAATAAGATGTGAACTGACCAAGATGCCATGAGAAATGTTCAAAAAGTTCACGCCAGAGTAATTGATAGGTATCAGCAGGAACGATTATAAAGCTCTAAAGACTGATATAATTTGACCCTTGACCTCGCTTTGGGCCAAATTCTAAAACTAGTATGGTGGGCCAGGATTATTCTACCAAAAATGATGACGTAATTTCTCAAATCTCGAGTCGTTACTTATTGCTCGCAGATTATTGTAGGCTTACTTTAGAGTTGCTGATGAGAATACATCATTCAGAAGGTTCTGAAGCATCTAAGATGATCCAAGTTCTGTAAATGAGTTCAGCTCAGTTTGTTTATATAATCCAAATGTACAAATAGCAAAAAGCTTCAAGTTTATAATAAAACCAATCTATAATTTTGAAAATAGATCGAAGCCAAATATTTCACTATATTTTCCTGCGTTTAACCAAGATTGTCTATCGATCAATGGAGAATCAATCGGACTTGAATTACATCAATCATGTCTTTACTCTTGTAACATATTGCAGCATTTTTGAAGACTGTCACATGATGAGTGGAAGTATATATTATTCATATTATTTAAAGTGATGTACCGGTGCTCAATATTAGCTGAGCAACTAATATTTGTCATCACAAAATATTATTTGAGTTGTCTTCACTGTCAACAACTGATTTCTAGTGTGTGTGGAACCGATTTTCATACGAATGTTTATCCAATCTTGAAGTGAAAGGTGTTGGTTCACGAATTGTTTGTTGTAGAATGTAGGCTTCCTAAAATTTCAATCTAGCAATTGCAAAAAGATGCTCACTTCGAGTGATACCATTAGGCTCTGAAGAGTGAATCTAACCACCATTATGCAATGATTCTTAATTACTTAATTCAAATTATTTTTCACAGAAATGTCTTCTGAGATTTAATAATTTCAACCTCTTCTTTCGGGTTTCATATTTTTTCAGTAGGCCAGTTAGATAAACAAATTGCTCTACGGTAATGTTATTTTCACAAAGATTTAATGAGTAGCTTGATATTAGATTCCAGGCGCAAACTTCATAAAACTACTATCGCGTTAAACCAGGGATCTCCAACCTTTTCCATCTAAGGGCCACATTGTTAATTCTAGGGAGGCTTAGAGGGTCAATGCAATAACAAGGATGTACGTGGTATTTGACTTGTGGGCCACAAACGACGGGGGATTTGGTAGGTGTAAAATTATTATATTTTCATTAAAATAATATGAGGAGTTTCAAGTAGGTTTAATTAAAACACAGGAAGAAACAAATCAATTCATTTCATTTCAATACAAAGTCAACCTATTGAGTGTAAAAAAGTCATAAGAAAACTTGAGAATGCCTGAGTTTAGCAAGTTGAACAAAATATGATAGCTTTTTTAATAGTAATAAGACAACTTGACAATACACGAATTTACAAAAAGTTACCGAGCTAAAAAAAGAATATTTATTTTTAGTGAGAAGATTACATTTGTTTTCCACTTAAAATGCCCGCCCATTTAGGATCAAACTTTGTGGTTCCAATCATTAAAATTGATTTCAAATGTTCATCTGATAAGGAAGATTTGTATTTGGATTTAACAAACTTCATTTTAGAAAATGCCTGCTCACAATTGTAGGTAGATCCAAAAAGAGAAAACATAGCTTCAGCATGGTTTTTTATGTTTTTAAAGTCTTTTTCTGGGAGAGAACTGTACAATGGAAGTAGGTTACCTTCTTTGTGTAAATATATATTTTAAAAAATCTGTTGCATTACCTAACTCTTGGCGGGCCGGACAAAATCCATTCGCGGGCCGGATGTGGCCCGCGGGCCGTAGGTTGGAGAGCCCTGCGTTAAACCATGGACAGCTAATTGTTTAATCGAATTTCTCTAGATTCGAAAAGAGTCAAGTATTTATGATATTGGAAATACTATTTATGAAATAATTTCCATGAGAATAAGAATAACCTATAACCCATTCTCTCTGTTTTCCCTCAGATAGACACGCAATGCAATATTATTGTGAATAATTTTAGATTTTTGAAGTTCTCGAAAATTTATCATCATAAATCTGATTATTATCATCCATTGAACTTCAAACAAAGCAAGCTACACCTCAACTGGTCCGAAACACGAGATACGTCTATATTTATCTGATCGAATTCAAAAAATAAATAATTATTCAATCCTGTTTTTGAAGATAAGAAGCGATGGATGGCTGTTTGAGAAATGAAACCCGATTTGGGAAAGTTAGTTAAACTACAGTGTGAACAACCATTTTTGGCAATAGATATCATCTTCCAAAAAAATCACCCTTCGAAGGAAGGAGAGTTGGTACCAGTATTTAATTTCAGAACTGCGGCTTAGCAGGAGCAATACTATGTAACTCTAGGCGTCCACAAACTTGCAGAGTGGCTATTTGATCGAACAATATAGTGTCCAAGAGCGGATGAAAAAGCCAGTTGGATAAACAAGATAAAGTACAACTTGACATCTGCAGTTAAATCATATTCGAGTTTGAAAGTATAGAATAATGCTATTCAGAAAATAAACTTTAATGTGGAACTTCCATAAAAATCATCAGAACTGAGATTCACTTTCAAAAACTAGAAACTCAGAATGGAAGTCGGTGTGTTCATAACAATAGTGCATAACGGTGTTCTAGTGATCCACGTGTTTTTTCTAAAATTGTTAAAATCGAAAGAGGGATTGAGAGAGAGTTCCATGGATAATTTTCATTTTGGAGAAATGTTCTCACTGAAGTATTTAAAATCATTGGGGCATCGACAGCTCACATAATTATTTAAAGTACTCATCAGTTCTAGATTACATCCAGAACAGCGATTATTAGTTTACTAGTAATAAAGGTGCATTTTAATTTGTGCGTAAACTTCAGCAGTCGACGACAAGCATTGTTGATATTCATATTGTCCAAATCTGAAGTGTGCTAGAACAGCTGATCAAATAACTTTTCATTATTTTTGTTTATTATTCAGTAATCAGAAAATTTCTAATAACATCAACATAAATTGCTATTCAAAAGTATAAACTCAACCTCCCTTATCAAAACAGAATTTAACATAATCTTTTAGGTTATTTAGACAGATTGAAATCTACCCAATCTGAGATTCTCACCCTGTCGTGTATGATTGTCGATTCTCACCGCATTCACGCACGAACAAAAACCCAGATATATAGGCCTACATAAAATTGGGAATGACTATGTTGAGAAACTACATATTTTGAAGAACTACAGTAGAGAAAGATTTCGTTGTAAAAGTTAGTAGCCTTCAACTTCAAGTTCTCATTAAATCGCTAGTCATTGTTAATGATTCAGTTTATTAGTAATGAATAGAATGAACATTTGAAATAGTAGGAAATATTGATGAAATTGTACATTTGAAAACTAAATTACGAATGCATACTATCTCTTTCTCTCTCTCTGCACATTGTAGAGTTCCAGCCCCACTTCTCTGCTAAGATTGATGCCCACGATATATGAGTCAGACTTGATCATGTGTAATCAGAATTATATTATGATTATGGAGAATAAAAGGTTCTAAAACGATCGGATTTAAAACGATTTTGAAATTCAAGTTGTAACCCATCCAACGTGAAACGCAGGTGCACATTCATCCTCTCGTCTCTTATTATTGAGAATCATCCCTTTCTATTTATCATTATTCATCCTCAAGTATGCATTATCTCCTTTAAGTATGCATTATCTAAATATATAAAAGCGAAATGGCACTCACTCACTGACTGACTCACTCACTCATTCACTCACTCACTCGCATAACTAAAAATCTACCGGACCAAAAACGTTCAAATTTGGTAGGTATGTTCAGTTGGCCCTTTAGAGGCGCACTAAGAAATCTTTTGGCAATATTTCAACTCTAAGGGTTGTTTTTAAGGGTTCAAAGTTCGTCTTTTAGCATGTATATTCTTCTTCTCCCAATCTCTTAATTATAATTGAAATTTCCATATCATATGTTACTATAGAACTATAATCTAGATAGAGTACCTCTTCGAAACAGTTGTTAACTGGCAACTAAATTAATAATTTTGTCAGGTTGGCATTAAGTTGAGTTGACTTTGTTAGGTTGGCACCAAGTTGAAGATTTAAATGCATTTATCGCGGAAAAATTGATTGGGCACTGCTACTTCAATCCTAAGAATATTATATTACTAGCCGTCAGGCTCGCTTCGCTCGCCATATCCGTTTAGCCAGACTTTTAGTCTGGACCCCCGACTGGATCGTCCTAACATATGATAAAAATGCTCAAATGAAAAATGCAGGCGAGCGGAGCGAGCCTGCTGATCTCATTCTTGGACGATCCAGTCGGGGGTCCAGGGGGCGGAGCCCCCTGGCTAGACGGATATGGCGAGCGAAGCGAGCCTGACGGCTAGTCTCCTATATTTACTTTCAGATGAAATGATTCACTACATATAAGCTTCTTGAAAGTTTTGAATGGAAGGAAGGCTTGGGAGTACTTTGGGCTGGATTATTGTATCTTAGAATAACGATGATGACATCTGCGGTGAATAAGCCTCTGTAGGGGACAAACCATAGTGACATGTTGGAAACAGGTGTCACTCCTTTAGGCAAACGATTGACCAAATAGTGAAAAAGTGGCTAATCATGGCCTTTATAGGAGGAACAGAAGAAGATTTCTGTGGAGAATCTTGGTCGACTTCTATACTCGATATAAAATGAACAAGGACGTACATCAGCAATAGTTAATGCACATACCCACAACGATAAATTTTTTGTATCCCCTTATTTGATCGACATTCATTCACAATATTCCACCCACTCGATTCAGAGATAAATGAATAGTAAACAAAGTTGGTTCAACCTCTCAATTCCGATAAAAATCTATTATGAAATTCTCCAATTTCAAAATTGAACACTAATCACAAATTGAATTATTGACTTGTATTGTTCCCAAACTCGCACAAGGACCAATTTGAAAGTGGAATTTTATACACAAGTGCATACTAATTTTTCAACGACTTGAATAATTTTGTGTATGTCTAGTTGGCTCTATAAAAATATGTGGGTTGGAGTTGAGCAAGATTTTGACCGTCTCGTATTTCAAACTATTCTTATTATTGTTAGAGAAAGCGGTCATTGGTGGGTGTCGTGTCATATGACTGCTGGAAATCCCTCGCACTTATCCTGTTTTGGTTGTCAGAAGACAACACAACATGAATCTTACTTCATGAGTAGACTTGAATGACCAATGCTGATGTTGGAGTATGAGTAATTCATGTTATGTAAGCTACTTAAGTGAAAAATTACTCTGGTGATCATAGTCATAACTCCACAAACCCTTCCTCTACTTGTACCTTCTGGATGGTTAATAATCTAGTAATATGAATTGTTTCAATGTCTAAACGAGTTCCGTGGTAAAACTTTCACGAACCTTGAAAATCCATTTTGGATGAAAGTCCAAGACCTTTCGAATTCCAAGAAATGAAATGATCAGGATCCGGGATTCAACAAGATCCTCCTATTCCATAATATCAAGAACTACCCTCGTAGTGATATAATACAGGCCCCATAAAAACAAAATGATAACACAGCAAAAGGGTCTAAACGGGTTCTACAATGTATCCTGCTCTCAACATACATGGAGTATAAACAATGGACGATGAATATTCCTTCACATAATCATAAAATTTACATTGTATAACGTGTTCCCAGTAGACTATTACAGGATATATAAAGCTAAGATTACAGTATTACTGTGTTGACATCGAATGCAATGAGGAAGAATTAATTGAAAACTAATAGTCATAACTCCACTTCAAACCCTTCTTCTACTTGTAACTTCTGTATGGTTAATAATTTTCCGAGCGAAGTGAGGTCTAAGATTCAAGTCGACGGTTTGGCATTAATTCTCTTTATGTTCAAATGTTTATATGTTGCGCATTTACGGCGAAACGCGGTAATAGATTTTCATGAAATTTGACAGGTATGTTCCTTTTTTAATTGCGCGTCACGTATATACAAGGTTTTTGGAAATTTTACATTTCAAAGATAATATAAAAGGAAAAAGGAGCCTCCTTCATACGCCAATATTAGAGTAAAAATCAAACTATAGAATTATTCATCATAAATCAGCTGACAAGTGATTACACAGATGTGTGGAGAAGCCAGTCTATTGCTGTATTTCCATTAGGTCTATAATCATTTCAATCAGGTACTTGTGGATGAGAATACTGCGTGAGGTCTACTGTTCACAGAACTACTAGTCTAGTAATATAAAATTGTTTCAATGCAGGAGCTTTCAATCGTATCCTCACCTCCAACCACCCCAACTTCAATAGGAGACTGCAAAGTATCATTCAAATTGATTCTTGATGTATTACAACCTGGTTTATTTGGTGAATCAATTATTTTCTGCATGTTGTGTTGAATGTAGAAACTTATTACCAGCAAGTAATATTATGGAACTTGAAACGATGTGAATTTTCCAATATACTTGAGATTTCATCCTATTGTCGTAGCACCGTCCTTGTTCGTTGGTTTCAAATAACTCATTGGTTTTTAGTCAACATTTTATTCAAATCAATAAAGATAGGCTGACTGTGTTCTCTTTGAGGTATCCTTCTGTGATGAGTTTTGACGGACAGTAGTTGTTGGATTTTGTATTTTGATAACGAAATGGACTAAAGCTGAAATACACTAATAAGAAGATACTTTTGCAAGAATACTGTGCAACAATAATGATTTGAAGCCACCAATGAAGTAGAATCACTCAGAATAATATTGGCACTCGCGTTTCACAACACGGAAGAAATCATTATTAGTCGAGAATTTCACAAAAGATTTTTTTTACAATGGATTCAAGTAAGTGGACAAACAACCACACAAATGCGCACATCAAAACAACCAGTAAAATCCACACGTTCAATGAAGAGAGGTTATGTAAGGTGGCAGACGAAATTGATTGATGCACAGCATCCAACACTCTTCATTACTCACCGGTTCGTCAGCAGAAGTCCATCAATGCTAATTGAATAGGAGGCAGTTTTTCGTTTTTCCGGAGACGACGATTTCCACGGGCAGTTTCCACGAACGGCAAGGTCACACAACCGATGATAACGTGAAACACAGACACACGCGCGCGCCCGCACACTCACCGCACAACGCACCTAACGGAACCGCACTCGAAGGCAGACGAATGCACTTTGAATGGACCGCCATTCATTGCATGTGGCTGCTTTCCGCTTTCAATGCCACCAGTCTCCCGCCAGCCGCCACTACTTGATGTACAGTTGGCGGGAACAGTCCCACTATAGGAGTAACTCACAATCGCAATCAGCTGATGACACAAAGCCTATCCTATCCTGTGTTATTCATTTTGAACTTCACCTAGATGCAGGATTATCTTAAACGAAGTCTGATATTCATTACGGTTGGAGCAATGCACCTATTCTAGGTATATTAGGTGGGAGTGTACCTTTACTTGTTTGAACCGAGATTCTCTGAAGCTGTTCTGAAAATATCAAACGAGTGGCAATTCGTTGGCTTTTCCTTCAATAGAATTAATCATTCATACTTTAATTTCAAAGCTCTTGGATTGCTCCAATCTACTTCCTGGCTTCCCGAGAATCAGCCAAAGACTTCTCCTATTTTTGTGACACATGGAAGTTATAGATGTCTTCATCTGCTTTCCAAACATTGTTTCATGGGGAGCACTTTCTGATATCTCATTCAAATAGGAAAAACAATCGGCTGGGGATTATAATCATGAATTTAAATTGAATTGGTTCACTATCTCACCATCACCATTAGTATATCATCATCATCAAATATTTTATTTTCGAGCTCAAAATTTAAGTGATTTTATTCTATATTTTGTTAATATTTGAAGTTTGGTTTTTGTTTTAACGGAAGTTTCATTATCAATCTATCTAAATTTGAAATTCTTTGTTTTATTCTGATTTATAGTTTCAGATTGAAGATTTGGTGTTGAAATTGAAGTGAACATAACCTACATAATATTTGGACGATTTTTGACAAAATCAGGAAATTGAAGAAGTTTTGGGCAATAGCCTGTTTTTTCTTTTCCGACTATTGTATTGTTCGCTCTATCTAATAAATAAATAAATAGAAAAAGTTATAGAAACAAAATGTAGATGAGATCTAATAATTCTCTATTAAAGAGAATTTTCTTTCAAATTGGCTCAATGGAATAGTGTGAGTCGGTAATGAATATTGAATAGGGCCGGTTTCCGAGCTCGGGATTTATAGCTAAGTTCTGGACTTTAAACAGCTGGAGTCAGAAAATTGGCTTTCCGAAACGGGGCGTAGTCGTAGTCATAGTCAAAGTCTAAATTAAATTTCGAAAAACTAGAAAATTGAACACAAAATAAAATAAACAGAAAATAGTGTAAAGTTTCAGCTATTTTGAATTATTTAGGAATATTTCGTTTCGCCAAGGAAAAACTTTTTCATTTATAGAAATGAGAAAATAAAGATTTATTTTGCTGCAACTATTTACTGCGACTACGGTTTTGTAAAGCCAATTTTCTGACTTCAGCTGTTTAAAGTCTAGAACTTACCAAAATCCCGAGCTCGAAAACCAGCTAAGAATGACCTAAGAATGGTGTGGTGGATTAGAAGTGAGTAATAAGTTGAAATTAACGAGAATATAAGAAATATAGGAAATGTTAAGTAAAGGAAACTGTTAAGTTTCAAGTGCAGGCCACCATTGTGAACAGAAGAAGAAGTACATGTTAGACGATTTATTTAACTAAATTGAACACTGCTTCCACAGACATCTATTGTCTGTAGAAGTTTCCCAACTTGAAAAAAATCAATAAATAAGATTGAGGAGGAATAATGAAAGCGTGACTCACATTACTAAAAGATTACCTATCTGAAATTCATTATATGAATAGTTTTTCAGTCAAATTCCTAAATAAATAATATTCATAACCACTCTTTGAGTGGTTTGAACAGGTCTCTTCCTACTCCCAGATAGATTGAGACTATCACCATGAAAAATCAACACTTCAGATATTTTCTTGGCTCTTCAATTTAAAACACCATTCTTTCCAGCATGGAGTGCAAGCAGAGATATTCTTAAAAATCTGTTCACCTACATAGAAAATGCATCATTGAAAATCTCTCCACAGTTTCCCAACTATAGGCTACAATTGTTATGAGAAACGGGGAACGGCTGTGTTAATTCTAAAATGTGAGTGGATGGATCACAAAAATACAATATTTCAACTAATAAGAGTTTAATCGTTTTTTAATTGGTGGAGACAAGTTAGAACAGGAGCAGAATAGAATCGAATGATCTATCCATTCATGAATGAAAATAGCATACAAGAATAGAGTTTTATCTGGTGATTTGGAGAAAACCAAAATAAGGAAATTGTTTTGGTCAATAACAAGACAATTTATAGGATACATTTCTATGTAAAAATGTATATGAAACGTTTTGTATGTCAATTTTATCACTTGAAAAAATTTCAGATTGTGTGAGAAAGAACTGTTATTTTGGTGATGAATAAAATTTGGGTATCCAATCAGTGAATGCTGTGACATATAAGTTGAACAACCTCAGAGCGTGTGAATTTGAGTCTATGTTGTAACCCTATTCGATCTCTTTCTCATGTCACGAACATTTCCATATCATTTATTACATATATCTGCAAAATGAATTTAAAACAGTTACCAAAATGCATGATAAATTGGTGAAAGGTCACAAAACGTTATTCTTGTCGCAGATCATTTGGTGAGACGAAATTTCTATTACCAGCTCAAGATTAGTGGCTTACATAAGGAAGCATCAACGTGACATTTATTGGACTGAATAGAGTTTCTCCCATGAATATCAATATTAGCACTTTCGGAGAAAGAAGCTCAATACGCCTATATCATTGCTTAATGCATTACCACATAAAATATTATTTACAGCCGTATTGTTTATTCCCACACTTTATGTTGTAATCAATCTAACAGAACAAAAACAGCATAATAAAAGTTGGACATATAAATGAGTTTTCCAAGTTTAAGATGCCTTTCTGGCAGGAAATGTAATGCACATTACAACTGAGGAGCATTATATCATTCTCTTGTCACTCAATTCCATAATAATTATTATTCTATTAGGCAATTTGAAGAGACCTCAAAACTAAAAACTGACTCCAGTGAAAGGGAAAACTAGAGGTTTCATCTAAGAAAGACTAAATGCTGAATATTTTATAGGCTGAGTTCTATATTTCACTCAGCAAAGTCAGTCCTTTGAAACATTCAGTTACAAGTTTTCTGAATTAACTTGAGTTTCAAAAACAATGTTTGAACAACTTTTATTTCAACATTACTACTGTACTCTAGCAGAAGATTTCAATCATAATTTTTTCAACATAAAAATTACGAATCCTAACTCATAATTACACATTATATAACAATCTCCTGTTCATGTAATACTTCAAGAAGCTTTCAAGGCATCACATACATTAGTAATTGGGAAAGATCACCCTCATTATTCCCCTGTCTACTCAACTTGAAATTAGTTTACCGGTATATAGTAGTAGATTATAAAATGATCCGATTTTCACTCAGTAGTGTACTTCTTTGAGAAAGCAATATATTTTTATAGTACAGTTCTGATAGTATTATTTTTTAGTACCGGTAGTCTAAATTTAGCCAGTTTATCCCACATTCCTGACATATCAT
This sequence comes from Nilaparvata lugens, assembly GCF_014356525.2. Lineage (NCBI taxonomy): Eukaryota > Metazoa > Arthropoda > Insecta > Hemiptera > Delphacidae > Nilaparvata > Nilaparvata lugens. The sequence continues at coordinate 72,006,516 of NC_052506.1, forward strand.
TGGCAGAAAAATTCCTCAATACAGCATTAATCTCATTGAAAATATCACATATATCAATTATTCATAATATGTAAATGTGTGGGCCTATTAATAGCTGCTAGTATGAATAATGCAGCATTTCTCATAACAATCCATTTGAAGTCAATAATATTTCTGCCATGTCACAATGATGAATTTGAATAAAAACATTGCATTTGTTAAAAAGATTCCATCATAGAGAATCAATCAACATTAAAATGATATTCAATAACAAACGTCAATCCGCCTCCCTCATGATCAATCAAAATGGTGACAAACCCATAAGTTCCTACGTGGTGGTCATAATTCATTTTATTATATTCGATAAATTTGAGGTAAGGCATTTGTCATGATCAAGCACCGATTTGAAATGTCATCCGAATGATCGATTCAATATGATAAGTACCAACTCATGCTCACAAGAGCACCTTTCCAATTATTGCAAGTGTCACTTGAGGAATGGTTACTAGCATCGAGATCGGTTGCCCAACGTATATTGACCCACATTTGTCTATTTAAGGATGTATCTGTTATTTGTGCTATGATCATTTGCGATTCGGCTAGAGGAGTTTCTCCATTAATGAGTGGCGGCGGCGGCGACCCAAGTGCTAGTCAACTCTCAATGATTGGACACTGAGCTCAATGAAAAAAGGCCACCGATAATATTAAGCCGATTGTGCAACTAGTCAACGCCTTTAAGAGTGGTTGTGTGTGTACGCAAATCATCCGTTGTGGTCGCCATCTTGGTTGTTTAGCGAGAGTTCGAGTACTTGTATAATCACCGTTCAACTTCTTATCACTGTTAATTGGAGTCACAGTTCTTTGTCATCGTGTTATGAACGTGTTGAAACAGATGACAGGCGTTATCAGATGATTGGGGTCCTGGACTAGCCAGTACTGTTTTAGGATCTGGAGGTATGGAAATATGTTACAAGGATATCCATCACTGACTTCGGTTGAAGTTGAATAAATTGATATAACTTTTGTAACATCAATCACGTATCATTCTGTTGCTGGAAGATCCTTATGAATGACGACAAGCTTCAAGAACAAAGTGGAAGGATCAATCACTTATGGCTGTAAAGTGACGTTGATATGAATGTGACACTATTGAAAGAGATGAGTGGTTCTGCAAGAAAAGGAAAGAGAATGGAAAAATCTATGAATTTTTAATACCACCTAGTAGAAGTGGTAACTCTTTCTTTCTTCAATGCCACCAAGAAGTGGTAACTCAATAGCAAATAAAGAAAAAGAACATGAAGATTTGCCTCAATAGACCCTTGAATGATAATGAAAAGTTGTAGGCTTATAGTAATAGTACACGTTAATCATAATCGATGTTTCCAACTTGTATGCTATCCATTGGTCCTTTCTTGAACCACAGATTCCAGCCTGTTATTTTGTTTATGCTTGAACTCAGTTTTATGAGGAATAAAGAACTTTTTGAATTGAATTGAATCAATGATGAACTCTAATCTACCGTATAATTGAATGTAGTAAGTTCATGTCCAAACACAATATGAGCAACTGTTGGATGAGAATGAAACAACCACTTATTTATTTTTACAAAGTCGTTATGTCTCATTATATGCTATACTATTCCATCCGTACTTGAACTCGCTATTCCAGTTTCGTTCAAACATATACTGTGCCATTGATACTCAGTTTCATTCTTCAACCCTCATTTTCATATCATTATGAAAATCAACGACATTTAAGTTATAAATATAGGTGAATTCGTGAAAGAAAATTTATAAAAGGAAATCATGAAATATATTGAATATTGACTGAAGAGATTGAATCAAATGATCAAACCAACGTACATAATTCTAATCAATTCGGGAAAAATAAGCTTCATGTTATTTTGAAAGAGCTTAGTTGGTCTGGAATTTGAGTATTCTATTATATGATTGAATCAACAATGTGTCAATATATATTTTCCTGGTGCTGTTGAAGATAGCCTACATGGTGAAACAACTCACACTATTGACCATTACGTTATCGTATTTATAGCGATGAAGCTATTCCACAACCCTTCTTTTGAATTGAGAATTTGGAGACTGAACAGTCTGTTTAGTGGGAAATTATTAGATGGTAGCGTAGTCCACATCTTCATCTGCGCGATAATGAAATATGATTGGAGATGATTTTCCCCCGGCTATCGTTCACGCTACGTTTTATTGAAATATTCAAATATATGAACAATAAATCAAATTTGAAGTAGTGAGATAATTGTACTTATATGCTCATGACGTACATACCTCTAAAAACTATACCCGGATGAAAAATCGTCTGGTTGAATAAGGTTGTTCAGGAATTGAACTTTGATGTTACACATGAAAAATCAATCATTGACTATTTTCTACCTGGACTCCTACTCTCGAGTTATGCAATTAATTAAGGAGGTGAATGAAATGATCTTGTATTTCTTGTACATATCTCAATCTTAGACACTCTCTCTACGAGGTAAGTTATTAAAAAATATAATTGAATGATAGATGAAGATCAATCATTTCTTGCAAAGAAGGGATAGACAATTTTTTGGCAGTGAGTGATATCATGTTTTGGTAGCAGACTTATAGTCAAAATAATTCTGTGTAAGAGGAATGTCTGATTCAGCTTTGATTCATGATGCAACTTAAAAACAGAATTTCCAAATGAATAATGAATTCTATTCCCACCTTAAAAACAGAAATTTCACAAGAGTCAAGAGAGAGAAATTAAATGAGTCTATCATAGGGACAAAAAGTTCTATATTTAGATATTGATAAAATATATATTTGTAATGGTCATCAATACTCTTAAAGTCTTGGGCCTCTTAAATACTCTGTATACTCTGAATTAATACTCTTGTATACTCTTAATTGTTCATGGTCGAAGTTAAAATACAGCCCAGATAGAGTAGGTTATGGTACCTTTCTATTAGGTACTTCTTTGAATTATTGGTTCAAACACAGTTTTGATGTGACAACGTCTTATAAATTGGTTTGCCGGGTGACACTTCAAGAAACTGCGTTACGTTCCCACGTTATGCGCTCACAATGAGAGCGAGTGAGAGCGTTCGTTTCGGTTCACGGTCGTCTGGAAAGAGCACGAATAGGAGCAGTGGCGAGCAACGCAGCAGCATTCACCTGGAGAGAGAGTGAAACGGAGCAATCTCCTGCGACTGCGCCACTACTTAGTGAATAGGTTATGTGAATAAGTATAAGTGAATAGGTATAAGTGTAAATAGGTATAAGTGAATAGGTTATGTTGTAGTAATCACAATGTTGTGGTAGTTTTCAATCACAAAAGTAGTATAAATCGTTTCTCAGCCAATAATAATTTGTTTAACTTGAAAAAATGAGCGCGACTTGCTATGTAAAAAATTGAATCAAGCACAGTTAGCCCGCCTAAGAGTGAGAGAGACAGAGTGATTTTGTTGAGGATGTGTGAAGGTAAAAATAAAATTTTGTTAATATGAAATTCAGTGTGAGATTCTTTGTATAAATTGATGTTTTAAATATAATTCTTTGTATTAATAAATGTTTTAAATTGTTACTATTATTTCATCCTTCTTCCTACTATAGGAATGAATATTCACATTAAAATTATTTTACCACTCAAAGTCGTTGTCACGTAAAACTTTCGCCTGTATACCAACTTTACAGGCAACCATGCAATTTTTTTTCTCTATTTAGCGATCCTAAGTTATTAGCAATACTTAATCAGTGTTTGTAATTTCTATTCCAAATACAGTTAATTTTTTCAGCTATTGAATTATTACATGTGGAGTATCTAGACAATATTTTTAAACTGTCCAATTGTCATATTCTAAAATTGTGATTATTCTGAAAAAAATTTCAATAATCATGGTATTATTTTGCTGGTCAGGCTGGTCGAGTCGACTAAAGGCGTTGCACCCTTCAGGTGCTATCACTGCCAAGTCTTAAGTTCGAATCATGCCTGTAGGAATGGACGTTTGATCACTTAATCAATTATTACTCTTACACTAATTCCACTAACGTACCCTTGCTCAACCAAAACGCTGAAGTGGGCCTCATCCCCTCATCCGCAATAAAACTAGTTAAATATTTCAATTAGAATAGGTACTTTATCAGTAAAGATTTCAAATAATCTGCTGCTCTCCATTCTCTCATTGGAGATAAATAATGTCTTATTGTCTCATGAGTGCCTCTACTACTCCTCTACAAGTGAATTAACGCTATGTTGATTATAGGAGCTATCACAATATGAATTGACATTTTTCAATTGGAAAGCTTTATCGCTGAAAGTGATGAACATCTCTCAGATAAATGGAATTTCACACAAATTGTCATGTATCGTTCATGTCTATTTATCTGTAGAGTCTATGAGTCAAAAAATCTTATCCTGGCCTACCCAGCCCAAAAAATTAGCATATTGATCGAATGTTATTCTTGTTAGTGAAGCCTACATTAGAATTTTTCAAGACGTAATTACAAAGACTATAATTATTTCAACTTATTGCATATTGCTGGAAGGTCTGACACTAGTAGATCAGGGTCCATTGCAACACATACACATATGAGTGAGATAACGTTCAAGGTTTTGTAACATTTTGCTGCAAGGGAAAAGATTAAGAGTTGTTTCTGTTCTGTAGCAGAACGTTTTAACACGAAATGTAAGTTACTACCTTCAGTTATTATTTTCGACATGAGGTTGTTTCTCAGGAATGACAAGCATATTGTTCAACTATTGTCAAGGTTTGAACTCGGTTTTCTTCTTTGAAACTTTTTGCAGAAATCACACAATAGAGTCCATCACTGTTGTTTTCATTTGAAGCACCGTGAAGCAGTGTCCAATGTGAAAACCGGTCATGTTAGATCAAGGTTGCTGTTCACTTTCTCTATCACCTGAGCAGAGACCGGTCCAAACGGAAGGATTCCCGTCTTTCTTTGGCCACAAAAAATGTAATATGCCTTCGCATCGCGTTCACGTCATCCACGTGGTTATCTGCGTTCAATGTCAATTATTTTCAACGGAAATGTGTAGGAAAGACGCGTTTTATTTGAAATTGATAACAGGAAATGGCATTCAAAAACCTTTGCAATTTAGAACAACTAGACGAGAGTGAAATCATTAGCTATCGATTAGTGAGTGGTTTCCTAGCAGTTCAAAGACCTGATCAGCAAGTACACAGGAAAAACGAGAGCAATAATAAATTATTGAAAGCAATAAAAAGGTACTTTATTACAAAAAATACACAAGCGAAAACAGCAAAAGAGACTCTCGGTGCACAAATATTTAGGTTGTGATTAATCTTACCAAAATCATTCACAATATGCAATTATTATTGAACAGAAACGAATTGTTTATAGATGCTTCAAAATAATAAAATATAATTTTTATTAATTCAATCAATAAATTTCAAAAATGATGAAGTCTTTTTGCATTCATATATTGAGGAATGCGTCTTTTCATATTTTTATAACGACTCTGCTGCATAAGTGACGATTTCAAATAATGATAAATACAAAACTGATTTAAATAATGATTTAGAATAACAAAACTATTATAAACTATTGTAAAGTGATTGCGAGGATTTCGAAGGAGCAGCGACCGTTTCGAGTGCGCGACCTCGCACATGTGGAGCTGATAAGGCGCGAGGGCCAGCGGGCTGCGGTCGCCAACCCTCCAAACCCCATCCCACCACCGCCATCGTCCACCAGTCAGTCATGAAGTGTGCATGTGTCTCTGCCAGCCTATTATTAGTATGTGCCTCCAATATATATGTGAGTAAGAAATACTAAGTCATTTATTCTTGAAATAAAAACGAAGACCGTTCAAGTGATTTTAATTTCAAGACGACTTTATTATTTTTTTTCAATTCATATCGTTCTGTAACCTACATGAACTACTGGTTAATGTGTTTACTGGTTTATATTTACGATTTTATCTTGTTTTATCTTTGAAGGAAGCATGTTATTCGATTATTACTCTCACAATTCCACTATTTTTCTTACTACCCACTTTACCGATAAAAACAGATCTCTCTATAAATATAGTTATAATAGAATCACATAATTTTTATCGCCAATAATATGAATCACTACAGCTAGTCGAAACTCACAAAACTGTTTGGACAAATTACTATGAACTTAAATGAATATATTATAATCATGAGCAATATTGGAAATTGAATACAGTAGTTTCGAATTTTCTTTAATAAACATTTGTCAACATTCTTTATCACATAGGTAACTTGTTCTCTCATTTTATTTCCTTAATTTTTAATCTTATATTATTATAATATTTATAATAATCTTATAGCCCACTCGATTCTGATAGCCTAAATAAATATGAATTATTTTTAAATAAATCACTGTTTAAAAAAATAAAGGTCTGAATTATAATTGATGAACGGTAATAGTTTAATGTTATAATAATTATAAATCAATGATATTAATGATGAGGTTGTGATATTGTCGATAATTGATGAAGATTAGTCATTAATCCACTTTTGATCACTATTGAGCGTCTGAGTTCTTGTTATTCTATACTTTTACATTATCTTTCACATTCATAAAATAAATTTTAATTTTTTCTTCACATAACTTCCATACACATTCTCATGTATTCTTTTATGTTTGTTTATCACTGGACTAAATTTTCAACTGCTACTTAAAACCATTATGAGTATTGAAAGCTTTTGGTTGGCCGGTTTCGGCTAGATGCCTTGGTTTTTGGCGCTCACTACAATTATAAACAATAGATTTGATGATGAGGATGGCATGGGATTCTCGACTGTGGTTAACGAATGTGTGAGCCTCGATGATTTTACTGAATATTCCCAATTTATCAACTGTTCCGGTCTAGAAAGCCTGAAAATCTTACATTGTAATATAAGGAGCTATAAGAAAAATTTTGATGACTACTTAATTTATTTAGATTCTGTTTTTCCCAAATTGGATATAATAATTTTTTCAGAATGTTGGTTGCCCAAGTGTGACGGTGTTGTTGATCTTGCTGGTTTCAATTATTTTAATACAAGCACCTATCGCAACCAGAACGATGGTGTATTGATTTATGTAAATGAGCGAATATCAGCGGTTGCAAGGGAGGTTACTCTTGGAGATGTTTATGGGTTAAGTCTTGATTTTAATTATTGCGGGGTAAATTATAACTTGCTGGGGTTGTATAGAACGTTCGATAGCAGTATTGATAATTTTATTACTGAACTGGATACATATTACAGAAATATTCCACGAAATAGAGGATGCATCTTGATAGGCGACATAAATATAGATTTACTCAAAAATGATGTTGTCACTGATCGATATCTTAACAGTTTGTCAGGAGCCGGTCTTGTCCAATGTATCGATAAGCCAACGAGAGTGTCAGGAACTGGAGGAGCATGTCTGGACCATGCGTTCCTGAGGCATTGTGATATGTCGGCTGTAAATTCAGCTGTTCTCCATACCAGTGTAACCGATCATTATAGTATCACCGTAACTATCACTTCCCCTATGCAGCCAAATATTCAGTCAGGACATGAAGCTAATACCACTAATAATACCTACATTTCAAAATCTCTTCTCAGTAATAATTTAGCAAGTATCGACTGGCAACCCTTCTTTGCCTGTCAGGATACTAACACCTGCGCTCAATTATTTTGTTCCAATATTAGAATATGTACAGAGAAGTCAAAAAAAATATTTAATTACCGGTATACATCCAAATCTAAAAAACTCAAGCCGTGGATCACGTCTGGTCTTGTTGCAGCTATTCGAACTAGGGATAATTTGAGCAAACTAATCAAAAGACAGCCTTTCAATGATGTTCTAAAAAATCAATACCGCACTCACAGAAACCTATTGAGTAACCTATTAAAACAGACAAAAAGAGATTATTACCGATCACAATTTGATGCAAACTATGGCAATCCAAAACTTTTTTGGAATACCGTCAATGAGATAGCAGGCCGTACAAAGAATAAAGAACAGTTCCCCCTACAAAAATTTCTAAATACGAGTACACAGAACCTCTCCTTGAACTCCTATAAGGATGTATCCAATGAATTCAACAATTTCTTTCTAGTGTAGGCAGGAGGTTGGCTAATGCTATTGTTTCAGGTGATGAACCTTTAATAGATGACTATTTATACAGAAGTCATACTAACTTTGTTTTGAAGCCTGTCACAGAGCAAGTTATCTTGCGACACGTGTCCGGCTTAAGAGGAGGTTCTGCCCCTGGCTATGATAATTTCTCTGCATCCTGTCTTAAATATAACATTCATCTTTTATCAAAACCCCTTCTTCATCTCATTAATCTTAGTCTGTCATGTGGTGTATTCCCTGATCCTTTCAAATTAGCTAAAGTGATACCTCTATTTAAATCTGGAGCATGTAATGATATGAATAACTACCGTCCTATATCCCTTTTGAGTGTTTTCTCTAAAATATTAGAAAAAATTGTGAAAGAACAACTGATGAGCTATCTTCTAGCAAACAATATTCTTAGTAAATCTCAGTATGGGTTTAGGCAAGATAAATCAATAAATGATGCCCTATTTGATATCAATGTAGAGATTAACAATTCTATATCTTCTAGCCAAAAATCCATGATGATCTTCTTAGACTTGAAAAAAGCTTTTGATTCTATAGATAGGAGAAAGCTCTTAAAAAAGTTAGAATACATAGGCATCCAAGGCACATCCTTGTCTTGGTTCAATAGTTTTCTTTCAAACAGGAGGCAATCTGTTTCCATAGCGGGTATAGCTGGTGATGAAGCTGACGTGGATTACGGGGTGATCCAGGGCAGTACTCTGGGTCCCCTGCTTTTCCTCGTCTACATTAACAATATTTCGAGACTTGCCCTGAATGGAAAGATTTTGCTATTTGCCGACGATACCCTGATTTTTCTGAGAGGTGATTCTTGGGAGGAAGTAAAAGTTAAAGCAACACATGATCTTGCACAGGTGAAAAAGTGGCTTGACCAGAACACCCTTTCTCTAAATGTAACAAAAACAAAGTTTATGCCAATATCTCTGCGCCCCATTACTGACTACAACCTTGAAGACATCAAAATACATAACTGTGATGATCCGCGAAGCAATGTATGTAACTGTGAGCGTATAGAAAGAGTACACTCATACAAATATCTAGGTATTGTTTTCGACAGTCGTATGAGATGGTCAGAACACATCACCTACTTAAAATGCAGAATTCGTCGGCTAATTTATGCTTTTCGGATGTTGAGTGACATTCTCAATCCAAATGAGATTAAGATGGCCTATTATGCTTATATACAATCAATACTGGCTTTTGGCATCATTGCTTGGGGGGGAGCTTATAAAACGGTTCTCGAACCCGTTGCTGTGGTACAGAGAGAAGTCATAAAGGTAGCCTTCAAGAAATCAAGATTTCATCCGTCAGATTTATTATTTAATGAAACATCTATTCTTACAGTAAGACAAATTTTTATAAAAGTTCTTCTTATTCACATGTACAAACATCAAAACTCAATCTTTTCAGTAGTCTCACACTCTTATAACACCCGTTACTCACAGAATACAACTGTCTCATCCACTTATTTGCACAGAACTTACTCAACTACCAACCCTTCATATATTTCACAAATTCTTTATAGGAACATTTCCAGTAGATTTGCCAACTTGAACTTATTTGAATCTTTGTCTATTGACACATTCAAAAAGAACACACACTGGTTATTATCAGTCCTCGGTCTGGATGAATCAGAGGAACTTATAATCTCATCCTACAGATAGTTTTTTTTTTCATAATCTTTTTATGAGTTTAGTGTCTTGCATCAGACTTAAGGTAATTTTTGCTCCTCATTCAATTCATAATTATTTATTAGAATTTCAATTAAGGTATCACTCCTATAATAGCTCTACAGTTATTTTTTTCTAATTGAAATCCAACATAGTCGGGGTTTGTGCTTTGTTTCTCATTTCGAGTTTTCCCTGTCCTCCTCTCAATATCTTAGGATACGTCAACATCCTTTTCCAATATAAATTAATGAATTTATATGTAATTTGATAATAAAATTTCATTCTCGTCAGGCTGACTGATGGGGGCTCATCCTTGCTCACAGACCTTAGGTCCATGCAGGGATAAATTCCTTTAAGTACGGCCTGTCAGCTTGCACTATTAGAGGAATAATAAACATTAATGGTAGAATAGAAAGTCTTTATGTTATTATGCTTTATTATTATTATATTTATTATTATGATTATGCTTTGTAAGTAACATTATTGTATTGTAAACATTTTTCTGATAGTGTGGGTGACAGAATTTATTTATATTTGTTGTATTGTTTTTTGGATGAGGAATAAAAGAATTTGATTTGATTTGATTTGATTTGATTATTAGTAAAACGTTCATTTGCCCAACGAGGAGGGTTGCCCAACAAGGCCAATGACGCACCACTCTCTACATATCGCAAATAAGGAATTTATGGCAACCCCCCCCATACAAAAAATATGGCACCCTCGCAAAAAAGTCAAATTTTGGGACCCCCTTAAAAATTATTCTCGAACTCCTGCCCCCAAGAATTTAAATGGCGCAGTCGACGTCTTCAAACTCCCTCCCCCCTCCTGTAGACATCCCTGTAATAATATATAATTTTAGTAAGTCATAATAAGAAAAGTAGCTACTTGAACAAAACTCATACCTATATTGGCAGGAGAGAAGTTTTATAAGGTACCACAACGTCTAAGAATATAATGATAAGATGCAAAAGTAATCAGTTCCTAAAGCTGAATATAAGGAATTCAGCTATCAGGTTGATGTAATTTCTAAATCTACCTTGTAGGAGTGTATTGTAATGCCTAATTATGTTAGAATTCAGTATTATTATAGAAAAAGCATAGGCTATTCTTAAACTATAGTATTACTTGCAGAAATGATTGAATAGGTAAGGTACCATACAAGATAATAATATATATTGAAGTTTTTTTTAATAAAATTAAAACATAGCCCTAGATTTTTTATTTTTTCAAAAATATTTCCAGTCTTTCTATGAAAAGTTATATTTGCAACGAACTAGCTTTGAATTTTGAAGGATGGGTGGTTGAACTTGAAATAAAATCGGCGTCTTTGACAACATAATTGATTTTTGCAGAATTTTTTCTAAAATAACTGATCGAACTTATAATAGAGTAATAATCATGTTGAAATGTGGTAAGTTATGGTATTCTCCACTATCTAGCATAGTCCACCTAACACTCTTTCTGGAATCTTCAAGAAAACAGATGATAGTACCGTACTGACACAGTGTTTGGTGAGATGTAGTGATATTTATCCATAATGAAAGCACAACGATGTAGTGTAGATGAAGATCAGAGTTAGTAGACAAGCGTTGTCTACTAACGTTGGAAGAAGATGTCATCTTCATGACACTAAAAATGACACCATAACATACAGTAGGTGTTTGTGTCTTTCTCCAAATAAGTTCGTGATATTTGACTTAGTTGATAAAAATTTAGTGTCATCTTTATGAACTGGAGTAACATAATTAAATATGTTTGTGTTTTTCTCCAAGAACAATCGAAAAAATTCTCAATTCGCATTTTGTCAAGCAAACAAACTTGGAGCTGAACTCTATAACGACACTTGAACTGCGCTTACACCAAAGTTATTAACAAAATGTTTATTTCTCCGTCCTTATAGATTCTATTAGATTGAACGAAACTTGACAAACACATATTTTCATCATGTGTATGATAAGTTATGTCCAATCTAATAGAATCTATAAGAACGGAGAAACAAACCTTTTTTAATAACTTTGGTGTAAACGCAGCTTTAGGAAACATAACGTGTAAAATTTCACAAGGTTGATATAAATATAAATGCATTCATCTTCATTCATAAATTTTATTACAAATCTTATTACCTAAATAAATTCTTTTACAGTCTAGTTATTATTATAAGATTAGAAAATTATTATCTCTACACACTCCATTCAGAAAATAAAGACATTCACAATACATGAGCATTTTACACTTTGGCAGTTCTATCAAGATGTATCAATTTCGAATCACATACATTCAATTCTTTATCTCTCATGAACAATGTGATTCTATAAATAGGCCTACATAATTTGTATTGAAAACGTCAATGTAGAAGTTTTTTACAAAAAAAATTTGATTTAAGGTAGATTTTTGATTTATAGAGGAATTTGATTTTAAATTTTCAATGTAATTTAACTGGTTTTCATAATTTTATCAATATATATAATTATTAAATGGTGAATTTCACAATTATTCAATTAAAAAAAAGATTATAATGGTTCATAGAATATCAATCCAGATGACACCAATAAAACAAAGATTAAAAACAAGAGGAAAACAAGATTTTATAAAATAGGCCTACATAATTATGACATGATAAGAATGAATTACACGAGTAAATTTCTAATAATGGTACGTACCGTACGTATTAATGGTATGAACTTGCTATTAATGATGCATATAATATATAATGAAATAATTCATCATGATTTATTGAGCAGAGGAATTTGATTTGAAGAAATGGAATCATTTGATATCATGCTCATCATATCCAACTTATCGTGGTTTGATTATAAAAATTACTTCAATGTAACTTGATACCATTAATACAATGACTTGTTTGTGTAGATATCATTATTTTATTCTTAACTTCTTCATCTTAATTTTGATTATCAATTTCAATAATTCACCCTAACCTAGATTATCTAAATTATAATACAATGAACTATACAATGTAAGTGAGCCTTACTTTATGAAGATAATTTACAATGATATAGATGAATTGAAACGCAGAGTTCTGAACTTGAAAGATTAGAATTTAAATTGATAACAATTATTACAGGGATCTTTGTAACGCAGCACTAATTAGTTTATTGATAATAAATTCAATCAAACAAGATCTTTCAAGAGAAAATAAAATTCAAAGTTCATGAAATTGAGAAGAAAAACATTAATCAACTCATAAAGTGAAATGAGATGAGCTTTTGTGGAGGAATTTATCATGTAAGTTAGAAAAGAAATATGAATTTTCAAAAATTCATAATTCAAAAATAATATTTATACAAAGTATGTGTATAGTGACAGTTTACTGAATAATTTTTCTTCCAATCTATAACTCAAACTGTCTTACATTACTATCAGTAGAGAAGTAGAGTTGTTTCTGAAAAAAAGTTGAAATTTGCCATAAGTTTTTTTCAATTAAATTAATTCCTAAATTGATAAATCAGAAACAAATTGTAGAAGGAAACAACCACTACTAACAAATGTTTTAAATGAAACATTAATATTCAAGACAAAATACCAAACATTATGTTACAATAATTCCATGATTAAACAATTTTTCAATATAAATCTAACAATATTGCAAAATATTTGTTGTTTTACAAACTATTCTCTGAGCACTTTCATATAACTACGCAAGTTCTGCTTCAAATTTATTATAACATGAAATGATAATCAAGGTAACTTCAGAAATAGGTAACTTTTATTGATGGTAAACGTATTTTCTTCAATTTTCATACAAGGAATGTAACCTGAGAAAGGACTCAATTCGTAGAAAAATTGTGTGGACAAGTCCTTCTAAGCTACATTAGCGTAACAAACTTGATATATAATGATAATACAGTAATTTCTATTATGTTTGAAATCTCTAAAATGTAATTAGACGCTGATCATACTTGTCCACATTATTCAAGAGAAACGTTTTTCAATTGTTTTCTTTGATCTTAAATTTTGTTTATCATTTGTCATATTCAAAATATTGATGACAGTGTTGATGGAGATTGTGTTACGATGGATACTTGAGTTCATGGATGGGCACTGCTTGAGTTCCACCTGATGATGAACCTAAAACTCCTGTCAGAGTGTTGAGGATTTTCGTGAAGATTGCGAACTTTAGCTGTAACAAAACAAAAAACAAAGACTTAAAGATAAAGTTAACATAAAAATTCGGATCCATAACTATTTCCTTTTTGACATGAAAATTGAAATTTATTTGCCAAAAAAATCATACATTGAAAAATACAATTCAAAGAGACTAGCTAAGTTTAACAAACACATATCTTGAGCTAATAGCTGGAAAAATATTTTGTGGAGAGAGTTATATTAGAGCATGGACGATCATGAAAGATAATGATAGAACAAAAACAAGACTCTTCGAGCAAAAATTAAAGGTCTGGTGAAATGATAAAATCAATTGAGATTAACGCAAAACTACTATGACTCTACTATGAAACTACTATTTGATTTATAAATATAAGAAGGAAGGAAAACCAGGAAGATATTGAAAAAAATAAGGTGATTTTAAAGGACAAATATATTTGGAATGATATAGGATAGATACTATAAAAAATGAAATGTATAGCCGTGAAATAACAAATCAAATTAAGAATAATTATAAAATGCATCAAGGATAATAAGGTGTGACAATATTGAAGTAGGGATCTCAATGATGCTGAAATAATGTAATAAAGTGGAGAATGATAGTTAAAGAGAATATACAAAAAATAGTACTATTTCATACAGTTATTAATTTTAAGTGAGGAGGGAATCAGCATGTAGAATAGAGTAGAGAATTAGGATTAAGATATTCTACTTACCCTTAGAAATAGTTGTAGTTTTTGCTGAATAATTCCAACTTTGGCACCATTCTGTAAAACGAAAAATCCAAAATTAAACATAATATTGTATTTACGGATTATACTCATTTGTTAATACAAGTAAGAGAAATCCAGAAACATAATTTTTAAAAATCATAGAACAAGATAACTCCTGTAGAACAACATTTATTGAAAATTGAGAGTGAATTATAGTCAATGTATAAAAGTACCTAAATTTGGAGTAGATATTATATTGTATTGATTCATCTCAATTCAAGTAAAAATCAAGTTTATTATCCATCATAAGACATAATACATTCATCAGAAATTATTACATTCATTTAATCTACCCTTAGCATAAGTATATACATTCCAACACTCACTTGAAAATGCTCGAATGAATCTTAGTCTACAGTGTAATAATTTCGATAATTTACATTTTGTGGATAATAACCCAAAGGTTACAGAACCTGCTAGGGTGAAAATAGCAATTGGCAATGAATAGCTTCTAGGCTTGATACAGTTAAAAAGAAAATATAGAGTATTTGTACATAGAGAATATGTAGCTGAATGGGAAATGTGAAGGTACTGTATAATTATAAAATATAATATTATGTAGGCCTACTGTATAATATTTAGGATATGATTTACACTATACTGAACTGTATGGAGTTTGTGAATGTATATATAAATGAGAAGAAAACACGAAAGAATGAATTAATATTAATTATTAAACGAGAATCCAAATTAAATGCTGTAAATTAGCCCGAAGACTTCTGCTACTGCAAATATTGACAACAGGTAAACAACTGAATCGAAATTCGATGTATCCACCCTGGTGTCAAAATTTCCAGTAGCAAAAGTCTTCGGGGTGATTTACAGCATTTAATTTAGATTCTCGTTTAATAATTATTAGCATTTGAATGAATTAATACCTCAGTAATTTCCATCTGTACAAATGAATGGCCACTCATTATTATTATTTTTTGATACAGCCTATGTTGACTATATATATCAATTTGAACACAAGGTGAATTATTGATGTTTCCAAGAAATATCAATGATAATTAAATTTAGATAGATAGCTTCGATGCACAAGCTCGATAAATTTAATAATTTCAAGTTTTAATAACAAAATGTAATGAATCAACTTTTTCAGGATAAAGTAGCCGTTTCAAGTTAATATATTGAGAGATTGTAATTGATGTGGTTTTGTACTTACAACAGATCCACCTGCTCCTCCGCTTGAGTTGCTAAGTCCAAATAAGTCCGATCCGCCTCCTCCACCGCCACTAGCGTCACCACCGCCGGACGAACTCTATTGCAAAACAAATCCAACAAATTCATTAATCATGTTCTCTCACAAACAGACAAACGAGCTCATGAATATTTCCTTCAAAGTAAAGTGAAGAAAAATTAATAAGATTTAAGAAAAATTATTAATATAATATATTATGGACGGCGGATTCTAATAGTTTCAGTTCTCCAAGAATGGCGAGTTGATGACCAAAGTAGAATCTAAGGATAAAAGACAATATTTCGTGATAACAATGCATACGATTACTGGTATTTCATTCTTTTAAAAACATATTTTCAATTTACTTCTGTAGGGCTACTTGATAGTTTCATTGAATAGAATCACTGGTACCATTCTATTATCTCAAATTGAAATAAAATTAGTCTCGACGAGGATAATGGAAGGTTACTAGTGATTTCATATTGTAATAATTCTGGAACTTATATTATAATTATATAGCTCTGTATCGTAGTAACACTGCTAAATTAATTCTTCTATTGTTGACTGATTTTTTTCTATAAATTTACCTTGGTCACTGGGGTGATACAATAGAAGAAGGAAAATACAATAAATGGATAACGTACTGAAGCTTAAGAGTATCATAAAATACATTTCAAGTACTTAAAAAGTGATTTGCTTTGAAGCTTTCGCACATTATTACAAAATATTCAGGAACAAGTCATCTAGATTAAATTTGTAAGGTGGTTTACTTCTCATTTGATAGAAGTTCTCATTTATTTACAGATTTCGCAGTTATTCAACAATATGAAGAGACAAATCTTTTAATAAAAGTTCTCACTCATTTTACAGATTTCGAAATTATGAAGCAATATGAAGACAGAACCGATCGCTATTCAAATCATGATACAGTGTTGAATGCACTTACTCCGACACTCCATTTTAGTCACTGAGATGTTTACGATATAATAAAAAAGGAAGATATGATACATGGATCAAGTACACCCATAAAGCAGATTTAAAGCTTGAGAGGAAGATCAAATGAACTTCGATAACTCATTTTTCAAAAATAATTGATTTGATTTGAAGCTTTCGCACATTATTACAAAATTCAGAAACATGTCAATTGAATTCAATTTTTATGGTGATTTTCTTCTTCTTCTCATCAATGAAGAATCCCACTCATTCAACAGAGTTTGCAGTTATTTAACAATACGAAGAGACAAAAGCGATCACAAATTGAATGATGTTACAGGTTTAATGCACTTACGCCGCCACTGCTACTGCCAAGGAGTGGCCCAACCAGATTCAGAATCGACCCGGAGTCTGATCCACCAGCCGCGTTGCCACTCCCATCACCTCCCTAATAGCATAATACCATCCACACAATAAAGCATTTTTGCTATATACAATACGCATGACATATAGAAAAGCTCTAATAGTATACTGTGATGTACAATTCGCATGAGATAAAGTAAAACTCTGATAGAGCATACTGCAATACTATTCACAAAATAAAGCAGTTCCTAGATTCAATATACGCATGAAATAAAGTAGAAAAGCTATAATAGAAAACATAGTAACGTATTAAGCATGGTGCAATAAGCTTCTACTAAAACAATTACCTATACTATTTGTGCAGGTGTATGACGAGGACAAAGAGAGTAACAAATAATGAAGACATGAAAAATAAGATTTATACATGGATTTTTTACTAGCAGTAATGTAAAAAATTGAATATTACCAACATTTTCAACATAATCGGTTCTCCCTTGTTCAAAATGAATGATCTCCATGTATGATTTCAGAGTTGATATCCCAAGTTTTAGAGATTCCTCAAGCTCAATATGAAAACTCTCTGAATGATGATCCTCTATTTTAAATGAACAGTAGAGTCGAACAAAATATCATACTTGTGATGTCTATGAATGCTGTCTTATATTATTGAAAATATCAATCTCTATGGAAAGCTGAGGAACAATACCTTTAAGCAGTGATCTATAATTTAGCTGAAAAAGTAGTGCAATCTCTAAAACAGTGCAGAAGCTGATACACAAACAATAATACAACAAGCAAACATCGTGGAAAGCATAAAAATATACAAAATCACATAATATAAATAAAAATATAAAGCCGAGTACCCTTTTTGAATTATTTCGTCACGACGTCTCGGCGACTAATGTCATTTTCATTTTGACTTGACTTGAAAATGGCATTAGTCGCCGAAACATGACGTAACAAAATAATTTAAAAAGGGTACTCAGATTTATATTAAAAAGTAGCCCTAAAGAAAAGGAGGAAATCACACAATTATTGCAGCTAAAAGCATGACAAAATGTAGAATAACATAGCAAATCAACAAAATAATCACTACCTGGTAGTTCTAAAAATATATACATCTATTTTTTGGATATACACTCAATAATTTGATTGGTGAATCGAAATAAAGTGTAACTTGGAATATGATTACATTCTAAGTGTAATTATTGATCAAAAGAAAATGTGTGGAGTTTTAAATTAAAAATTATGCGGTATCATGCATACACTGATATATACACTTTAGACACTGAATAGCTAAAAGCTGCAATCGGAGAACATTTTTCAAGTGGAATTTATCAATAAAATATGCAGTATAGTGTAGAATAAAACAATGCAAAATAGTCATTCCTACGGATGATTCATATTTATTTCACTGATGAGGTAATACTGTAGAAAAAAATCGTGTACGCGCGCCATCACAACTTCCTCTATTGAAAAGGCTGCGGTACTGTACAAAAGCTTAATATGTACAACGCTAAAAACTAGGCGAAGGAAACCAGTAATGCCTCAGAAGCATGATATCATTATACCTTTACTGGGAGTAATCTAAATACAAATTGGTGGAATATTTATGTACAAGCGAAGGCTTCTATCTACAACTAATGTACAACTAATTACACTTGAAGCCAAGCTGAATAGAAAAGGATTGTGCTTCTACAGAAAGGGCTGTGCATTTATACAAGAAAGTTCCTAGTTATGTACCTCAGTTATATATGTTTCATATTATAAAACTATTGTGTAAGTAATTATCAAGTGTTCTGAATTTCGAAATTTATCAAAGCATTATTGGAAGTGATGGGAATTCATTTCAATTTTGTGAAAAATAATACCATCCACACAATAAAGCATTTTTGCTATATACAATACGCATGACATATAGAAAAGCTCTAATAGTATACTGTGATGTACAATTCGCATGAGATAAAGTAAAACTCTGATAGAGCATACTGCAATACTATTCACAAAATAAAGCAGTTCCTAGATTCAATATACGCATGAAATAAAGTAGAAAAGCTATAATAGAAAACATAGTAACGTATTAAGCATGGTGCAATAAGCTTCTACTAAAACAATAATTACCTATACTATTTGTGCAGGTGTATGACGAGGACAAAGAGAGTAACAAATAATGAAGACATGAAAAATAAGATTTATACATGGATTTTTTACTAGCAGTAATGTAAAAAATTGAATATTACCAACATTTTCAACATAATCGGTTCTCCCTTGTTCAAAATGAATGATCTCCATGTATGATTTCAGAGTTGATATCCCAAGTTTTAGAGATTCCTCAAGCTCAATATGAAAACTCTCTGAATGATGATCCTCTATTTTAAATGAACAGTAGAGTCGAACAAAATATCATACTTGTGATGTCTATGAATGCTGTCTTATATTATTGAAAATATCAATCTCTATGGAAAGCTGAGGAACAATACCTTTAAGCAGTGATCTATAATTTAGCTGAAAAAGTAGTGCAATCTCTAAAACAGTGCAGAAGCTGATACACAAACAATAATACAACAAGCAAACATCGTGGAAAGCATAAAAATATACAAAATCACATAATATAAATAAAAATATAAAGCCGAGTACCCTTTTTGAATTATTTCGTCACGACGTCTCGGCGACTAATGTCATTTTCATTTTGACTTGACTTGAAAATGGCATTAGTCGCCGAAACATGACGTAACAAAATAATTTAAAAAGGGTACTCAGATTTATATTAAAAAGTAGCCCTAAAGAAAAGGAGGAAATCACACAATTATTGCAGCTAAAAGCATGACAAAATGTAGAATAACATAGCAAATCAACAAAAGAAAGCTGTGCAAATTCATGGAGCAAATTAATTGGAGGATGTAAAGTATTAAAATATACAGTAAAAATGACCAGAGACAAATTCAACGAACAATGACTGATATTGGTCATTGGTTGTAGACTAATGAATGACCGATATGTTATTCAGATTTAGATCACCTATTATATTGATCATTAATAATAGAAAATAGTTCATGTTGTTGAAAAACCAAGGTCTGATTGAAGTTTGTGCAATTAATATCAAGTTTTGTGTACATAGGAAAAGTGCACATACCCCACCACTGGAGCCACCACTACTGCTGCCCAAAAGTGGGCCAACCAAATTCAGGATGGAGCCTGAATCGGATCCCCCTCCTCCTCCTCCCTCCACATCTCCTCCCTGCAACACTCAAACTGCAATAACCGAGCACAAGCACACTACAGCGATATTCACCTTATAAAGTCAGTGCGAATAATAGGAAGCAATAGTTGCCAAGTTTATTTTTTCATCGCCTATTGTAGAAAGATAGCTCTGATTCAAATTAATAAAAACAATACAAAACTTGTAGTACCCTTTTATTAGGACATTTTAAGCTTTAAAACATTTTAACAAGTTTTTAAAATGTTTTAATAAAAGGGTACTACAAGTTTTATATTATTGTTTTTATTAATTTGAATAAAGTAGCCCACATAAGTGAACTGATCCTGTGATTCAAGTTATCCCGATCTGTTTATATTTTTATATATTTCACAAGAATACATATTAAAATACTCACATACATATTTGAAGAAAAGAGAGATACAGCTATTTTCTATGTCTAATGTCCATTTTAATCAGGGGCTGACTTTATAACATGAATCTTACTATAGTTATACTGTTAGTTAGCTTGTGCAATATATAGGCTACGCTGTGCTTCATTAATGGCGCTTCTACATCAACAAAATAATCACTACCTGGTAGTTCTAAAAATATATACATCTATTTTTTGGATATACACTCAATAATTTGATTGGTGAATCGAAATAAAGTGTAACTTGGAATATGATTACATTCTAAGTGTAATTATTGATCAAAAGAAAATGTGTGGAGTTTTAAATTAAAAATTATGCGGTATCATGCATACACTGATATATACACTTTAGACACTGAATAGCTAAAAGCTGCAATCGGAGAACATTTTTCAAGTGGAATTTATCAATAAAATATGCAGTATAGTGTAGAATAAAACAATGCAAAATAGTCATTCCTACGGATGATTCATATTTATTTCACTGATGAGGTAATACTGTAGAAAAAAATCGTGTACGCGCGCCATCACAACTTCCTCTATTGAAAAGGCTGCGGTACTGTACAAAAGCTTAATATGTACAACGCTAAAAACTAGGCGAAGGAAACCAGTAATGCCTCAGAAGCATGATATCATTATACCTTTACTGGGAGTAATCTAAATACAAATTGGTGGAATATTTATGTACAAGCGAAGGCTTCTATCTACAACTAATGTACAACTAATTACACTTGAAGCCAAGCTGAATAGAAAAGGATTGTGCTTCTACAGAAAGGGCTGTGCATTTATACAAGAAAGTTCCTAGTTATGTACCTCAGTTATATATGTTTCATATTATAAAACTATTGTGTAAGTAATTATCAAGTGTTCTGAATTTCGAAATTTATCAAAGCATTATTGGAAGTGATGGGAATTCATTTCAATTTTGTGAAGTGAGGGATACAATTATTGTTGAAAATTCCTGAAATTGTTGAGATGAGGTTGAATAAGTTTAAAGGATAAGGCGTACAGACTATCAACATAATAATATTATTTATTATAATTATTATATTATTCATGATATATTATTATGATTTATAGAACACGAATAGCTTGTTGTTATTTCTGTGAACTTTGTTTCAGTTTATAATGAAATAGAGTTGACTTGAATCAGATAGAAATTCATTTATTTTCTTCATCTTTCATAAAATACAAAGTATACAACATTAAATGTGAAGAAGGCTCCTCTCATATGGGCAAATGCCTGTGTTTGAGGAGCGAGTTCCAAATACAATTGAATGAGAAAGACTAAGAAATTGTCAAACAGCGTTTATCAGAGATTGACAATGGTGTAAAAACCGAAACCGGTCTTTCTAAGTATCAATAAATCTGTGGTTTTTGACAATTTCTTAGTCTTTTTCATTCAATATGAATAATTACCACAATATGAACTTCTCAACTACACAAAAAGCCGAATACAATTGATTGATTTTATATGAATTTGTGATTATCTGTCTATCAGAAACTCTTAATTTAATGTTTTGGGAATCTGGGATCATTATGGTCTGATAAGAATAGTAAATGGATAGACTGAGAGTTGTAGTTACCAAGGAATATAGAATACATGGTATTCTAGATTTCTTGGTAGTTTGATAAGCATACCCCGCCACTGGAGCTACCACCACTGCTGGTAAAAACCACAATGGTGTAAAAACCGAAACCGGTCTTTCTAAGTATCAATAAATCTGTGGTTTTTGACAATTTCTTAGTCTTTTTCATTCAATATGAATAATTACCACAATATGAACTTCTCAACTACACAAAAAGCCGAATACAATTGATTGATTTTATATGAATTTGTGATTATCTGTCTATCAGAAACTCTTAATTTAATGTTTTGGGAATCTGGGATCATTATGGTCTGATAAGAATAGTAAATGGATAGACTGAGAGTTGTAGTTACCAAGGAATATAGAATACATGGTATTCTAGATTTCTTGGTAGTTTGATAAGCATACCCCGCCACTGGAGCTACCACCACTGCTGCTACCCAAAAGAGGTCCAATCAGATTCAGAATAGAGCCTGAATCTGAGCCACCACCTCCAGCTGATTCTGCGTCACCACCCTGCAAAATGTTCAAACTTTAGGAAATTTTTTTTATTCAACCCTTCATCACATAACCTACTGCCAGGTATCGGTTGATATTTTTCGAATACCCAACTTCTTGCACCTAGTGAAGCGATTAACTATCGATACATGTGTTTTTTTTACAAAACTAGTTATTTACACATCATCATATTATTTATAAATAGTTTACATGAAGTTGTAAATCTTAATTTTGTGTTTTTTTACAAAAATAATATTATTTACACATAATCATATGATTTATAAGTTTACAAAAATTGTATAACTCAAAGCAGGCACTGCTATCCAAACAAACAAATGAAAAAAAAAAGGTTGATGAAACATAAATTGGTGAAATTAGAATCGGATAGATTAATAACTATATACATTTTTACAATAGATAGTTGTCATCAAAAAATATTTATCATGGGTATTTCAACAATAAATCCATCCAGTGTTTGTGAAAAACTCCCAGAAGATTGATGCTACACTTGAAAAAAAATGTTGAGTGACAGCATACGGTATTTTTAAAAAAATATTGATTAGGCTATTATTAATTATTGGGCTAATTATGCTAATTATTGGAAATGAATACAACATAATTGGAGTTTATATTATTTGAAATACAAAGTAATGCTCATTATTTATTCCATTAGTTTAATATTGCAGAATGATTTCGATGATTGTTAGTTGAGATGGAATAGTTTATACGTCATTGAAGCAATTATACAGCATACAGGGATAAAATTATTTATAGATGAAATTCATATAATGTTCATTCATTGAATAAATGTAAATATGATAAGAGCAAAATAAGCAAGAATTCAAGCATATAGAATCATAATCCTTACAAGAGGTGGATATCGAAGACTGATTGTTTATACAAAAACTTGAACCGAGTAATACTTGAAACTTGAAACATTTCTGTACATAATAGGAATGAATTGAAGCAAGTTTACACTATTTACATGTAGGCCTACTTACCATTAGTTGAAGAACATAGGCGACTAGAAATTCTCATATAAATCTTATCAATATACAGTATGATTATGCGTCAATGTTCCAGTTATAATATTACAAAGAAATACATAACAAAATTAAAAACTTACCTGTTTCAAGTGCATAATATTAGTGTCTGAACTACAAGAGAGTTACATAATTAGCAATAACCAACAACAAATTTATTTACAATAAAAACATAGATGAGAAGAATGAAATGAGATGGCGAGAAAATTCAAGTTACAGATATAGAAGATTAATGATATTGTCACAAAATATGCAATGGTGAACTATCAGAGAGACAAAAATATTCTGTTCACATATCAACACTAAGTTAGCAAAAAATTGATCTATATTGGGAAGAGCACTAGCACAACCAAGTATAAGGCTAATAAATCTATTGTGATAATGCAAAACAGTTTTTAAATGAATGAACATGAAAGATTATTGTATTCATATTACAATACAGCCGACGAACAGACAGTATTATCAAGAATGAGTTAGATTTGAAATTGAAAATCTGATAGGATCCACATACTCCCACATAATGAGAAAAATTGAAACGATAGTTCTGAATTATCATGAACAAAGCAATGTTATTAACTTGCTTTTAGGAACTCTCCCCCATTCACAGACGTATCTCGTAGTCTTCTTGGGGGATACCACTTTTCAACAATGTTACAATTTTAAACAAAAGTAATTTATCTTTATATTTATTATTTTATTATAACTTAACTATTTGTACAAATTTGTAATTTCATGTGGAAATAAATTGGATTGAATTGAATATTTGCTTTCAAATATCAACTACCTGTTGATTCTCTCCCTATCATTGACTTGCTTATGGTTTTTGTGAATTTATTTTTTCATTCATTCAAGATACAAATGACAATGATGTAATAACATTGTTAAATAATATAATAAGGTAGTCCTTGTGCTATTTTTCTTCCAAATTTGGGCGATGTATATTGGGTTGTCATTGCGAATGAAAAACGCAAGAGAGGATCATTAATGTTATTATACATCATAATTATATTACTGGTTTTTATTCAAGTCAGAAATAGTTGATGAGACAATCTTTATTGATACTGTATATGGAGTTATTTGTGAAATGTGTGCTAGTTGTGCATTGTAACAGAGTCAAAGATCGTACCCCACTACCAGAGCTACCGGCACTGCTACTACCCAGCAGAGGCCCAAGCAAACTCAAAATAGATCCAGAATCTGAGCCACCCCCGTTGCCACCCGTGTCAGCGTCACTTCCCTGCAAAATTCAAGTTATTTGCAAGAGAATTTGTTTTGAAATTGTAGAAGAATGTTTTGTATTGTTAATGTTTTGTATTGACTTCCAGAAAGTGCATTGAAAATCAAGTTTTTTGAGAATCTACTGTGTGTATGTAAGCATTTGAGACTTATGAGCTTTATATGTATTGTGTATCTGTCATACGCTGAATAAGTAAATTGAGAGAACTACTATAATTTATCCATTATTATAGAATTAATGAAAAATTAATATTTGCAGCCTTCTTGAAAGATTTCTCTAAAAACATAAGCACTTATTATTATCATTTAACATGATCTACAGCAAACAGTTTCTATTCAATAAAAAATTAATTTGTGTGTTATATGTCAAATTGCAAAAGTAAAAATATTATCAAGTGTAATCTTTATAGTATAAGAGCTTTTGTGTGTGAGTTTTATAGTATAAGTGAATCCATTTTCAGGCTTAATCTTCATGGTAGGCCTATGGATTTTTTTTTAATTACGTGATAGTATATGTAATATTAACTCTCAAGTTTCATCTGAATTGATATTGATTTATTGTGACAAATATATTGAGATGTATGTATCTGTCTGGTGTGCGCTTTAATTTTCAATGGAAAAGGTGCAAGGTGCAATTTTGGGCTTTTACAGTATAAAAGAGGATCATACCCGATTTCCACTTCCTCCCCCACCACTGCTGCTTCCCAAAAGCGGTCCGAGCAAACCTAAAATCGATCCTGAATCAGAACCCCTCCCCCACCCTCTCCATCTGCATCTCCACCCTGAAAAAGTATCCTTAAATGTCAGACGAAGAATAACAAACGGGAAATACTAAAATTGTTTAAGAAAAGAAGTAGCTCTTGCAAAGTGAACTCTTGCAAAGTGTTCCATCAGCCAACAAGTGAAGGAATCATGAATTTGTGAAGTGTGGGGAATTGAAAAATGTATTAAGTGAAATTCAATATTATAACAATTTATTTCACTTGAATAAATAGAAGATTGTAACATTCTATACTGTAGACAAATTTGTATTTTCAAAAGAGTGAAAATTATAGTCAAGTATAGAAATCCACTAGTATTAGTGATTTTCTTTGAAATATATAAATATAATACTTGGATAGTTTTGTATTATTATGTACAAATTATCGATGATCAATTACAAAATATATTTTTTGAGTTATAAACGGTCTTTAATATGGGAGTTACCTTAATTGGAAGATTTCTATCAAGATAGAATAATAAATAATGTTGATATTTTCTTTCAAGAAAGCAAGGATACACTTATCTATTAAAATCTTAGAAGTCAAGTTTCAATGTGTTCATCATGACAAAAGGTCATCTAATTGAGACGTTTCATTTTGAATTTCAAAGTGTAGCTGTTTTATTGTGAGTTTTATCCTTATTGAAGAGTAACTCGATTCTACAGCATACAGGGATAAAATTATTTATAGATGAAATTCATATAATGTTCATTCATTGAATAAATGTAAATATGATAAGAGCAAAATAAGCAAGAATTCAAGCATATAGAATCATAATCCTTACAAGAGGTGGATATCGAAGACTGATTGTTTATACAAAAACTTGAACCGAGTAATACTTGAAACTTGAAACATTTCTGTACATAATAGGAATGAATTGAAGCAAGTTTACACTATTTACATGTAGGCCTACTTACCATTAGTTGAAGAACATAGGCGACTAGAAATTCTCATATAAATCTTATCAATATACAGTATGATTATGCGTCAATGTTCCAGTTATAATATTACAAAGAAATACATAACAAAATTAAAAACTTACCTGTTTCAAGTGCATAATATTAGTGTCTGAACTACAAGAGAGTTACATAATTAGCAATAACCAACAACAAATTTATTTACAATAAAAACATAGATGAGAAGAATGAAATGAGATGGCGAGAAAATTCAAGTTACAGATATAGAAGAGTCATGATATTGTCACAAAATATGCAATGGTGAACTATCAGAGAGACAAAAATATTCTGTTCACATATCAACACTAAGTTAGCAAAAAATTGATCTATATTGGGAAGAGCACTAGCACAACCAAGTATAAGGCTAATAAATCTATTGTGATAATGCAAAACAGTTTTTAAATGAATGAACATGAAAGATTATTGTATTCATATTACAATACAGCCGACGAACAGACAGTATTATCAAGAATGAGTTAGATTTGAAATTGAAAATCTGATAGGATCCACATACTCCCACATAATGAGAAAAAATTGAAACGATAGTTCTGAATTATCATGAACAAAGCAATGTTATTAACTTGCTTTTAGGAACTCTCCCCCATTCACAGACGTATCTCGTAGTCTTCTTGGGGGATACCACTTTTCAACAATGTTACAATTTTAAACAAAAGTAATTTATCTTTATATTTATTATTTTATTATAACTTAACTATTTGTACAAATTTGTAATTTCATGTGGAAATAAATTGGATTGAATTGAATATTTGCTTTCAAATATCAACTACCTGTTGATTCTCTCCCTATCATTGACTTGCTTATGGTTTTTGTGAATTTATTTTTTCATTCATTCAAGATACAAATGACAATGATGTAATAACATTGTTAAATAATATAATAAGGTAGTCCTTGTGCTATTTTTCTTCCAAATTTGGGCGATGTATATTGGGTTGTCATTGCGAATGAAAAACGCAAGAGAGGATCATTAATGTTATTATACATCATAATTATATTACTGGTTTTTATTCAAGTCAGAAATAGTTGATGAGACAATCTTTATTGATACTGTATATGGAGTTATTTGTGAAATGTGTGCTAGTTGTGCATTGTAACAGAGTCAAAGATCGTACCCCACTACCAGAGCTACCGGCACTGCTACTACCCAGCAGAGGCCCAAGCAAACTCAAAATAGATCCAGAATCTGAGCCACCCCCGTTGCCACCCGTGTCAGCGTCACTTCCCTGCAAAATTCAAGTTATTTGCAAGAGAATTTGTTTTGAAATTGTAGAAGAATGTTTTGTATTGTTAATGTTTTGTATTGACTTCCAGAAAGTGCATTGAAAATCAAGTTTTTTGAGAATCTACTGTGTGTATGTAAGCATTTGAGACTTATGAGCTTTATATGTATTGTGTATCTGTCATACGCTGAATAAGTAAATTGAGAGAACTACTATAATTTATCCATTATTATAGAATTAATGAAAAATTAATATTTGCAGCCTTCTTGAAAGATTTCTCTAAAAACATAAGCACTTATTATTATCATTTAACATGATCTACAGCAAACAGTTTCTATTCAATAAAAAATTAATTTGTGTGTTATATGTCAAATTGCAAAAGTAAAAATATTATCAAGTGTAATCTTTATAGTATAAGAGCTTTTGTGTGTGAGTTTTATAGTATAAGTGAATCCATTTTCAGGCTTAATCTTCATGGTAGGCCTATGGATTTTTTTTTAATTACGTGATAGTATATGTAATATTAACTCTCAAGTTTCATCTGAATTGATATTGATTTATTGTGACAAATATATTGAGATGTATGTATCTGTCTGGTGTGCGCTTTAATTTTCAATGGAAAAGGTGCAAGGTGCAATTTTGGGCTTTTACAGTATAAAATGGGATCATACCCGATTTCCACTTCCTCCCCCACCACTGCTGCTTCCCAAAAGCGGTCCGAGCAAACCTAAAATCGATCCTGAATCAGAACCCCCTCCCCCACCCTCTCCATCTGCATCTCCACCCTGAAAAAGTATCCTTAAATGTCAGACGAAGAATAACAAACGGGAAATACTAAAATTGTTTAAGAAAAGAAGTAGCTCTTGCAAAGTGAACTCTTGCAAAGTGTTCCATCAGCCAACAAGTGAAGGAATCATGAATTTGTGAAGTGTGGGGAATTGAAAAATGTATTAAGTGAAATTCAATATTATAACAATTTATTTCACTTGAATAAATAGAAGATTGTAACATTCTATACTGTAGACAAATTTGTATTTTCAAAAGAGTGAAAATTATAGTCAAGTATAGAAATCCACTAGTATTAGTGATTTTCTTTGAAATATATAAATATAATACTTGGATAGTTTTGTATTATTATGTACAAATTATCGATGATCAATTACAAAATATATTTTTTGAGTTATAAACGGTCTTTAATATGGAGTTACCTTAATTGGAAGATTTCTATCAAGATAGAATAATAAATAATGTTGATATTTTCTTTCAAGAAAGCAAGGATACACTTATCTATTAAAATCTTAGAAGTCAAGTTTCAATGTGTTCATCATGACAAAAGGTCATCTAATTGAGACGTTTCATTTTGAATTTCAAAGTGTAGCTGTTTTATTGTGAGTTTTATCCTTATTGAAGAGTAACTCGATTCTACATTTGATACTGAGAAAAATAATCTTGTATAATGTAATATTATATTTATATTGTATAATATTATGAACTGTTTCTCCACTAAAAGGACAGTTGTGCGGAAAGAGTCGTGATTTTGAATAGTTAATTTCGATGACCTACCCCTCCACTGCTGCTGCCTACAACTGGTCCTACTAAATCCAAGATTGAACCAGAATCAGATCCCCCTCCATCTTCTGAATCACCACCCTGTAAATATTAAACTATCCACTGAGAAACTGTGAATCCTTACGTGATTCCATAATGTGAATGTGATGTTTTTGAATATGTAAGTTGAATTATGTATTTGAACAGTGCCAGACCAAAGAGAGAGTTTCAAATATATTTTCAAGATGATGATATTTCACGTTAAACTTTTGAAATGGTGGGATGAAGAACTGACAAAACTAATGGTGTACTACTGATTATTTGTTTCATCCTATATTCAGGTATATTCTATCCTATTGTTTCATCCTTCTGTTTCATCCTATATTGTTTTAATATAGTGAAAGTAGTACAGTATACTGAATTATTTTGGAGATAGTTTCATTTTTTTGTACTTCGATGAAATGTTTCAACTTTTTTGAAGCATTGACAACATTTATTTTTATAATTTGAATCAATAATCTACTCATGTACTAATAAAGGCTACTAATCTGATTGAACCATTTGTGGTTCATTGAAAAAGTTTTCATTTAAGAGAGCAAAAAATTCTAGTGATTGTGTGGATCCGCTATTATTAATAAGTGATTGGTGAACACAATTTGTCAAAAATAATAACTTGGAATGAAGTTGAGTAGTTGTTGATTAGTAACTTGAAAAAATAGAGATTCATGATTCGCTAACAATTTATAGAAAAAATAAATAAGGGAATGGGGATCCATATATTGAGAAAAAAGTAAAACAATAGAGATTGAGAAGCAAGGATATTATAGTGAATATATTCTCGTGGTTTTTCAGCTCATCAAAATTGTAGATACAGTGTTGTTCGTGTAGGCTCTATTGTTTGAATTATGGTGCGAAACTAATATACGTGTTTTCTAGTTTTGACAAGAATTGTATTACATACCCCGCTGCTGCTTGAAATCAGTGGACCAGCAATGTTAAGTATAGCACCAGAGTCTGACATTTGGTCTCCTTCTTCACCCTAAAACATGTTTCTTGTACCATCTGCTGATTTTCAAATTGAATAATCATTTCATGGAAGATTACTCTTTAAAAAAATCATTGTGGACTAATACTAGTTAAGAAGTCTTTTTTTCTAATTTTATTTCATGTTAAATTTGTTATAGCATGATCAGAAATAATATCTTAACTGTTCTGTTCATGTTGCGATTTATCAATCATGAAGCTTAACAACTAAAATCGTAAACCACTGAATAAAATCCTCATTTTAGATGTGAATATTGTATAGCCCTTTTATATTCAGTAATAATGAGAGAGTTTTCAAGTTTCTATTTTTTAGGTAGCTTAATTGAATAATTGAATTTATTATGTGAGTTAGAATTCATCTGGAATGATGATATATTGTGACTTATGTTGTTTGTGATGATTTTATCCCAATAAATAAAAATATGAAGTCAAGGAGAAATATGAGTTTGTGTCAATAAGAGTCAACAGACTAGATTCCAATTTGAAAGAGAACAAGAATTTTAATGAGACCAGTTGATAGTTCGATAGTTTTATGATAGAGCTTGATTTTTACAATATGAATACAAATCCTCCAAGCAAAATTATGAACCATGCAGTCAACCTACCCCAGAGCTACCACCAAGAAAAGGCTGCAGAATATTCAAGATCTGACTGAAATCAGAACCACCTCCTTCCTCATCGTCCTGCAAAATTTTCGAGGAAGACAAAAGTATGAAGAGGCGTACAGAAGCGAATACGGTATTTCAATACAAAAGCGTGTAACAGATAGATGATATATGTAGATCCACACATCTAAATGGAAATATAAAATTTACATTTTACAAATTTGTACAAGGTAACAAGATAGTACAATACTCATGCTTTATCTAATGAAATACAGAATAGAATACATATATCATTCAAGCTCTAGTCATGCTGCAAGAATATACATAAATACAATAATATATAACTACAATTATTATAACTGGGGAGTTCCAAAATATTATTGTATTCTTGCAGTTCAGTTCTGTGCTATGATGGAATAATGAACTATTTTGATGGCATGAGTATATTCTGCATGAGGAACAGGCTTGAACAATGAGGGAGGCCTATTTGTAAGATGTAGCCTAATTTTACCGGGCTTCAATCAACTTCTAAATATTACTATTGTAATTTAACTCACAAATGCAACACTATAATCTATTTTACTCTCTATTCATGTTGCCAGTATAATCATAGAATAAGAATAGAGAAATAGAATGTTTGTAATCATGTCAAGAAATTATGTATAATATGTTTTGTTTCAAGTAGGTGCCTATGTTTTCTCTATTGTATTATGTCAACTCTATCCTGTACTTTATCTTATCTTACAACATCACAATAACTGCAATTCATAATATCGACAGTAAGTGATACTCCCATCAATGTAAAAACTATTGACAATTTTTTGAATAAAAGTAATGTGTGGATGAAAAATATAAAAATCTCATTTCTGATGAAATGTAAGTTGGCCATCTGTTTTCATTCAGATTGTATGCCGAGATTTTGTAATCAGAACTCAATAAGTCTTGTGCGTTTCTAGGTATTTGTGTGTTTATTGTGTGTGTTTTATCTTGAAGGTCACCATACCCCACCGCCACTGCTGCTTCCAAATAATGGACCAAGCAACTCCAAAATTGATCCAGAGTCTGAACCACCATCCTCGCCGTCTTCGCGAGTCGAATTATTACCGGCCTGTAAAATATTGCTTTGCAATAATGGCTTCGATCACAAATAATGCTTTCTTCTCATACCAGGGTGGGTTGGGTTTGAAGATGTAAGTATGGATGTGATCTTATGACAATTAAATCAAGCAGTGTGGTGTTCCAATAATTATTATATAATGTCGAAATAGTGTATCAAAAGTGTGTTAGTAATGTTGTTGATGATAGGGATCAATAATTTCTTCAATCACTTTTTTCAAGACGAATAATTAAACAAAATCTAAATTTTTCATTTACTTCAATAAACATTTGATTGTTAACGGTACAATGAATTCACCCAACAGAAATCAATTTGATTTTGTTTTTGTTACAATGGTTTGGAAATAGATTAAATTGTTTTTCAGATAACTGATCTGAACGTTTTTTGATAACTGATCGTTTAGTACAGAAACTTATTAAGGATATCAGGTTGAAATATTTGGTGGTTTTAAGTGATCACTATGTCAATGTTAGTAGTGTGCTCGAGTTTCAATGAGAATATTCTAATACAATTTGAAAAGTAATTTTAAACAATCTCGAATACGTGAGATTTTTCATCAAGAACTATTTCAATTCACTTAATAAAAAAGCTTATATTTTCGAGTATTGTTGAGGAAAAATATTGTTGAATTAAGAAAATTTTATATGATATCTACATTATACAATTTCCTGAGATTTTCATCGAAATAATCTTTGTAAGGGAAGGTTTTCCTCTACTATAGAAATCTCATTCATTCAATACTATTTCGTAAATGTGAATTATGTGAAGTATTAGTTGAATGTGTAATGTGTGTTTTCTCAGTCTCAATGTTTGTTTGTTGCGCCTACCCCTGACAATTGTCCAAGTAGAGGTGTAATTAGTGAAATTATATTTCCTCCTCCTAGTAGATCTCTAGCTTCATCAGTAATATTCTGCAATAAAATACTTTTGTTGAGATTCAGAAAAATAACGATTAAGAGTTAGATAACTAATGAAGAATTATTTCACCTTCCATATTATATAAGAAATTACACTTGATTTGATATATTATTTCATTTCTTTAAATCTTCATCCAAATTGATTTCGTCAGTATAAGTTGAATAACGGTACATGAATCTCTCAATTAGCATGAATGAGGAAGACTCTCCTAGTTTGAAGGAGCATTATTCAACTTAATTCCAATCATCTAAAAAAAATTCCGAACTTGAAAGTTGGAGAAAAGTACCTACATTAATTTGAATCTGTGCATGTCTATTCTTATAAACATAACTCGAAAATGTCTATATTATTCAAATTCTTCAAAAGAACTGAACTTTGGAGAATACAATCAATTGGAAGCCATATTTCATAAATGAAAAACAATATTATGATTATGTACAAAGTCTCTTATTTGAACAATTGGGCACTTAAAGTAATCTTACAGTTATAAGCTTTCAAAATAAAGTCGGAATATAATTATTTCAATAAATTCAAAGTATTATAAGAAAAGCTCATGCACTTTATACAATGAATATCTCTATTTACAATTTACATTACATAAACCTATTATTTACAATTTGGACATTACATTAGAACTCCATGCACAAAGATATTGAAGAACATCACTATACCGGAGAAGTTGATGGATGAATGAAATAATCTCTCCCACAAAAACATTATAAACCTGAGCATTGGAGAAAGATCCATAACATTTTATACAGATAATATTATAAAAATCTCAGGTACAACTTACCTCTTAGTCATTTACCTGAAAAATATCCAATACTTGTGGAATGAGTATGGTACTGCAAAAGGAAACTTACCTCATATTGAAGTTTAGAACTTACTGATATTATCTAGAAAATGTGGATCGGAAAACATTACATTATTCATGAGATATACCAACAACTTTCCAAGCAGAATATGACCCGGAATTTGTTGAGCCAAAAACTCTATGAAATGTATGCTGGAATTGATTAAATTTTGAAAAATTATGGCAAGTTTTGTGGATTTGCAAGGAAAATGCAGAATGTTTCTCACCCCGCCGCCTCCTCCTCCACTGCTACTGCCTAGCAGACTGCTCAGCACACTCAACAGATTCGAACCACCTCCTCCCTCCCCAACACCATCTGCATCTGATTGTGTCTGCACAATATACAGAAAAACGTTATTAGGAATTACTAAGTAGTTTTCGAGATGACATTTCATTGAGTAATGAGTGAGTTTGATGTTCACATGAGACCTGGATTTCGGAATAATGTGTAGGTCTACATCATAACAAAAATTCGACTAGCATTAGAAATCTATACTATAATAATGTAAAGAGCTGGCTTATACACGTACGGGATAGGAAAATTATGTTTGACGCATCATCACGTCTGAACTACTGGAATGATCAACTTGAAATTTTGCATATAGATTCTTAACTAACCAAGGATGTTTATCGGCCGATGTTCAATTCTTTAAGATTTCAATACGTCAAGTTTTCAAATTGACCCTTGCGAAGCACGAGTTACCTGCTAATTTGAAATGAAACTAGATGTTCTAGCATTATAAATGAGTCAAAGTAGAATTATTTATTTCGAAAACAAAAAAGAAGAAGATTTCAGAGATGGAGAAATGAAAATACACTTAGACGAATGGTATTCAGTTAGACGAATGGTATGAGCTGCATGCTGCATACAACAATCCATCTCACAATCATTGCAGAATCATAGGAGCTAATCAAGAAATAAAGCTGCCACTTTCTTAGATTGGTACTTGGATGGTAGGTTATTGTAAGTTTTAATTTTCAATGTTGTTTTCCATCACGAACTGCTTACTATATTACATCACTTTTTTGTTATTGAATAGAACGACTTGCAATCAAATTTCATGGTTTCATAAATTCATTTATTGGATATTCTTCATTATGCGAGAACGATTAGAGAAAACTACTACAAATTGATAAAAGAAAAATATTACACAAAATTATTTCAATATAACTTCTATTATTTCAAAAAAATATTGAGTATATTGTAAATCTCTGATGATAGAGAGAGAATGCTAACTAGCTGTTCAACCGAATCGTTACTAGCCATTACTTACATAATATTGACACACTTGGTGTAATTTATGCAAATCCTCAAGCATCGTTTCGCACAAAACCAGGTGATGGTAGTTCAGCAATGTTTATATTCCCACTTTCATTTTCACACTCTCATTTTTCGTTAGAGAAATGCCAATCTCTTCTTTGAGAAGCCTGATACAGTCAATAGAATAACTGGACTTTTCATGTTTTGTTTGTGTCAAGTAGCAGTGTAAACTGAACAGTCAACGAAAGACGCAGTATTTTAAATCCAATACTGTGAATAGTTTGAAAATAATGAAACAGTTTGGAATTTGCATGATACTTACACCACTGCTTGATCCAAGAAGAGGCCCAACTAGGTTGAGAATTGATCCTGAATCTGAGCCACCAGCTGATTCTCCTTCAACTCCTCCACCTCCTCCACCCTACAATCATTCAAAAATTATTTTAGAAAATAATAAAACTCTGAATATTAGCATATATGTACTAAATATTATGATACGGGTATTATGGAAGTTCAACTACTATAACATGAGATACGTTAAATTTTGAAGAGCTTATTACAAGAATAGATGTACTCAAGAACGAGGGGAACTAAAAAAATTCTTATAATGATACACATTTTTAAGGAAGTGAAGAGTGACACAGAGTAACGGGAAATTTTAAAAACGCCATGAAACTTTAGTGGGAAGGGCAAAAATGATTTTATTCAAACTAATGTAAAGTTTAAGACTCATTGATCGCTGCAACATCTGCGTTTCCTGGTCCCATGATCTATCCACCTGCGATTTTCTGTTTGTGAAGCCATCTCAAATCAAACGTTTTCACAACTTGACCAATAACTGTGGTTGAATCATAACAGACAATTCAAAATGAAATTAATATTATCCCAGCTGAAATGTTCCTGAATGATTTCAGGAATCTCAACACAGATTTCAAGAGTGTATTCGTGCAGGAGGAAGCCACCTTGAAGAAGTAATTGACAAAAAGTGATAGATGTTCTCAAATGGCAAGTCTTGATCTTTACATTAGTTTGAATAGAATAAATTTTTCCCTTCTCACTTATGTTTTATGGCGTTTTCGAATGTTCCTGTTATTCTGGGTTACCCTTTAGAATCAGAGATTTGTGGAAAAATGAACTACAGAGAAGCAATTTGATGGCTTCTAAATATTATAACAAAACTCAAATAAGCTTTGTAGAATATGAATTTATGATTCATTGTTTATATTATGATTAATTATATTTTAGATGCAGTGATGACAATTTTTTGTAAATCATTCCAGTTTCTTCATGCTCAGATGCAAGCAACAATTTGATGCTTTACAGTACCATAGAAAAACGCTATAACCAATCATAACCATTCCTGTATGATTATTCTATGATAAAACCAACTCTTTAAATGTATAGTTCGTGGTTAGCATCATGCTTACAAAAACTTATGAATAGATGCATCGATATGAGTAAAATTTGAGGTGTAAAGTGTGAGCTTCTTATTTCGAGTATCTTTCAAGAGTTGGACTTGGCGAAGGATCCAGACCTAAATTCACTTGAGAAAAATCCACTAAATTCACTGAAAATCACTTGAGAAAAATCCACACCCGACACATAATATACTCTAATGACTAGATTATATCCTGCATCACATAATTTAGCATCATGGAATCACAGTATGCATTTTATGGAAACACGATTATCTACCACATTCGTATGACTAATTCATGTGACATGAACAACCAAAATGGTTCTCAAATTTGAAGATTTCTCATTAAATGATTTTTTCTGGTGTGGAAATTAATGGTGCCTTCTTCCAAGTGCTTACATATCTGTAATACGATGAAGATGTGAGGGTTGATTGTTTCGATATGTGAGGTTGATTGCCATCTCATGATCATGAGAAAAACTCATGCAGATTTAAAGGAAAGTTAAATATTACCATAGAGAAACGATAGCATGAGTAGATATCCCATGGTATAGGGCGTTTATGTCGCAACTTTTACTGTTATCCCAAGCCGATAGTTCACGTAGTTCTTTCCCATGCAGCTGTGTGACGCTGGTAGTCTCCCAAATTGTGCCGTTCATACACTCTCACCCCAACAAAACAGTAAAAATTGACAATAATGTACAGTAATCGGCTTGAGATAACAGTAAAAGTTGCGACATAGATTCCCTATACCATGGGATATCTACTTACGCTATTGTTTCTCTATGATATTACATAGAAACCAGAGTTCTAAACATTCAACATTCTTCATGCAAAAGTGTGAGTTACTAAGGCCCATAAAACCATCTAAAATTAACGATAATCCAGCTTTACTAGGAGATAATAAGGTCGCATCTGTTATAATGTGGTACATTCCGGGTTCAAACAAACATTTAAAACGTATGTAGATGGTGCATATAGGCCTTAGTGTCAGACTGTCAGATTATTTGATGAGCAGGATTCAGTAACTGATAACTTCATATAGCATTCAATCTAGAATATTCCAACATAATAATATTCCTTTACACACTCGATTCAACCATTTTCCTGGAAGCATTACACGGACATGGAACGAAGCTTAGTGGGAGATTTAGTACGAATGAGAGTTTGCACTCGAACGCTTGTGTCAAGTTGGGTAACTCACCCCACTGCTACTGCCCAAAAGTGGGCCAGCAATACTCAGAATCGACCCTGAACCAGATCCAGCATCCCCGCCATCTCCTCCTGTACCCTGCAATTTGTATCAATCACATCTATTGTCTCATCTATTCAGATTCCTCCAAGTTGGTCTGCAGTTAGCCGATTAAATCTATTGTCACTCTTCACATTCTGCGTTTAGAATTAGCCAACCACTTTTGAAATTAAAAGAGTTAAGAGTACAATAGATCTTCGAATCCTCTGAATTTTGTAATTATAATAGAATGTTCGAGTTGATATGGAGAAATTCTGGTTTATGTATGGGTTATGAAAGAATCTCGAGAGTGAATGTCAAGTTTTTGAGCAAGTTGCATCCATCATTGAAAATTCTATGGAGGCGGCTACGTAAAAATGTAAATTTCCCAATTTTCCGCTCACGAAGTGTGATAAATTTCCTTTGGTGGAATTTGAAATTATTGTCTTTCCTACGAACATGATTGAGAAATCCTGTAATTTGAAAGCACCTAGAGTAGGTACCGTACCTATATTTTAAATTCTTTTGATAAATAGATGCTCAATTTCTAATTCTCCAACAATCTGTAGTCCATTGCCGGTTACTTGCCAGTATAGCAATAAATGGTAGTGTCTAATTAGATCTGAATTTGAGTGAGTTGTTTCCAATTTTGGTGAATTTAGTACATCTATGAATGCAATAAATTAGTGCTCATGCACCATGTTACTCATTCCAAGTAATCATGTGCCTATCGTGAATTAAAATGATAATTAGATAACAAAGTCAAGGATATAATAACTATTTTATTATAATGATTAAGAACAGGCATTTTTTAAGTTGAATTAGTAGTAAGAGTAGAGATGTAAGTTTTGGAAATATAATGGAATTCCTGATTTGTGAAATGTGTTGTGTTGTGCTTTCTAATGTGATTAAGTAGTGTTGTAAATGAGAATAAAGTGAAAAATGACAACTCGCATCAGCTATTAGAGTTAACAATGATCATACTTGAGAACAATCGATCTACAACATAGTTATGTAATTCTGGAGAGCCATTGACAAGTTACAATACGACTCAAAAAGTCCAGAACTTTGCAAATTGGATATAAATTGGCTCAAGTGTTACTTTTTCCAGTAGAGCCAAAATTTTATTATTACTTTGCTTAATATTATCACACAATCTTGTTAATTATATTGCCCTCTACTGTATACTTCTAAAGTTTTTTACTTTTGTTAACTTTATTACTGTTATTATTTTGTGAAATGTCTGTAAAATTATTTGGCAAATAAATTTCAATAGAGAAGAATTTCATTAGGACAACAGGGATGATGAAGCTTGAATTGGAAGGAATAAGGAAAGAGGAAGAAGAGATGGATATCTGTGGGTTGAAAATAGTGTGAGAGTTGGCAGTCCAACCCTGGTTAAGATATTTCGATCATTTTGTGGCATAACTCACCCCTCCACTACTGCTACCCAAGAGTGGACCCAAGAGGTTGAGGATGGTCCCCGAACCAGAGCTGCCGGCATCATCGCCTCCAGCACCGCCTCCTCCCAGCTAACAAAAAAGCAAATACATTCATGAAATTAGAATAAATACGATTTTAGAAGACAACAACATTCAAGAATAACTATCGATGAATACGATATTCAACTGAATCACAATAAAAGTTATCAAGTACTTTTTTCTATTTCAGTCGCCCTTTAAAAGTGACGATATTTTATGTATACTTGGGAAAAAAATCATGTGGATTTGGGAAACAAGTTGTGATAATTGCTTTTTAACTCTGTAATATCAAAATGCACCAACCAAGATCAAGAGAAGTAGAAGGAATTTTGTTATCAATTCGGATCTTAATCTTTCTAAATTCAAAATTAATTGTTTCAAGTGTTTGTGTTTTGTTTCAATGTGGAGATTAGTGAAGAATTGGAAAGTCGCACATAACCTTTATTTGGACAATTTATTTTATGAAATTGGGATGAAAAGAAGTTTTGGACTGTAATCTGTTTCTTTGTCCTTAAATTGATTGTATCTAATTGATAAATAAAAAAAGATGAATTTTGATTAGCTTAATTTGCTTGAACTTGATATCCTGAATATGAATGATATAAATATTGAAGGAAATATCGTAGAATTGTCTTCCAAGAGGTCATAAAGGTCTCTCAATTTTAGACTGAATCTACAAATCTACGATCTCTACAATAACTTTCTCACCTTTACACACAGATACCTGGATTGGAGTTGATCTCAGTTGGAGCCATCTTGTATTATTGTGTCACGAGGTTATTGACATAGATTGTTTAAAACTGAATCTGAATTTGTTCAATTTGCACCAAAATCTATCAATAATAATTTTTATTATTATTGAACGAAAATCCCAACTAAATGCTGCAAATCACCCCGGAGACTTCTGCTACAGCAAATATTGACAACAGGGTAAACAGGTACATGGAAATTCGATGAGCTCTACTATACAAAAATTATTTGTTAGCCCGGGAATCGAACCCAGTACCTCCTAATTGCCGGTCAGGAATGCTTACCCTTACACCAAACTGAATACCTCTGGATAGCAGCGCTCATTTTATACAAAGCCATGGCTTCCAGCCAGTCTACAGATGGAAATAAATTGGAAGATGCATTTGTTCAAATGTTAATGATGATTAGCAATAATGATAATAATAATTATTGATAATGATTAATAATACTTTTCCTTATCCGCTTTCAACAAATAATATTATGACGAGCGAAAGCTAGAATGGAAATAGATATTTTAAGCTGAAAATGAATGTCAACCTTCTATGAAACAGTCGTCAATATTGATTTTCATACGTTGATAGGGCCTTCGAGTGAATAGTGAGTATACACAGACTTATTTGCTCAATAACAGTCTAAGGTGATGTAGGATTGAATAAAGCTATGTTTGCATTTATTCTAATGTGTTACATTCACATTCCAGACTTAACCACAAGCTGATTCGAATCACGTTTAAACTGCTATTGAGCATAGAGGCTCTGGTTCGGGAAGTTAACCAATCAAACAGCTACATCTTTAATCTTTCAAATAATTGAATGCTTTTTGTAGTCAATGCATTGCTTCTATTCATACATAATATTATTTTAATGTTTATGATTGTTGATCATGAACTCCACTGCAGTCTAAGAATGATATTTCAGAAGGATATCACAAATTATGGAACAGTATTTTTCGATACAGCCGAACTAACATTTCAGAAATACGGTACAGTATTTATATCACTTTCTATGAGACAATAGCTGGTTGTGAATCATGGTCTTCACACAATATTGCAAACTTCAGTATTTATATCACTTACTATGAGACAATAGCTGGTTGTGAATCATGGTCTTCATTGCAAACTACAGTATTTATATCACTTACTATGAGACAATAGCTGGTTGTGAATCATGGTCTTCACACAATATTGCAAACTTCAGTATTTATATCACTTACTATGAGACAATAGCTGGTTGTGAATCATGGTCTTCACACAATATTGCAAACTACAGTATTTATATCACTTACTATGAGACAATAGCTGGTTGTGAATCATGGTCTTCACACAATATTGCAAACTACAGTATTTATATCACTTACTATGACACAATAGCTGGTTGTGAATCATGGTCTTCACACAATATTGCAAATTACTTTCCTTTAATTTATTCCAAATTAAAGGATTTTGCAATTTAATCCTTTTCTTAAAACTCAACTCAGAATCTGTAATTTATGACCTTTTTTATTTAACCTGGGATTTTGAAAAAAAAAACTGATTATAGCCGCCATCTTGAATCGCATTTGATTGAAATTGTTCGTGTCGGATCCTTATAGTGGAAGGACCTTAAGTTCCAAATTTCAAACTGACATTAGAAAATAAAACCATGAGATAATTTATAAAAAAATATTTTACCTTGTTTCCACTGCTCGATCCTAGTAGAGTAGTGAGTACTTCGACAGCTCTCTTGTCCCTCTTCACAAGATTTTCTATTTCTTTCAAATCCTGCGCCTGCTTCTCGGGATTTCCCTTGTTTTTCGTCAGAGTCTCAACGGCTGCAGCTAGGATTTCTTCCTGGAATTTCTGCTCCAGTTTTATTGTCTCGGCTATACCTCTCGTCTGTACGGCGTTGACAACATCTGCTTCGAGTTCCTGCATAACATAGAATCACAAATTTTATTGTATTTATAATCGAATTGAATAAAATTTTTAACAGAATCTCATAAAGTTGAAGGTGAAGGAGGTGAATGTTATCTTTAAAGTTACAATCTTTTTTGCATAGTTAACGGCAGAGTGCATTTCTCAGATAGCCTATAAGCCTACCAAGCTAAGCCAAACGTTACAATAATAAATTCCATAATCGAGTTTC
This sequence comes from Nilaparvata lugens, assembly GCF_014356525.2. Taxonomy (NCBI): domain Eukaryota; kingdom Metazoa; phylum Arthropoda; class Insecta; order Hemiptera; family Delphacidae; genus Nilaparvata; species Nilaparvata lugens. The sequence continues at coordinate 72,048,954 of NC_052506.1, forward strand.
AAATTTAATGATATTGATTACATTTTCCATTAAATAATCTATTTACATTTATCCTTGGAAAACTTTCTTTTTCCATCATTAGTAGAACTATCAAATATCAAGTACCTCATTGAAGTTTTTTGTTAATAATTATTGATAGTTTGTCATATTTTTGATTTGTCGATTAAAAAATGAGCACATTGATGTTTCGGATGATCGATGAACAATGGAAACAGCGATGATATTGACATTTGATGACTTGATAATCTTTGAAAAGTCTCGAAAAACTTAATTGTATTGTTAAGAACTGAAGAACATAATTATATTTATCATAAACAATGTTCTGAACTATTATTCATTTCTTATGACTTGCGATGAAATATAAGGAGTGGTATTGGTATATGTAATAAGTAAGCTATAGGAAAGATATCATTATATAACTTGAATATCATTTAAATAAAACGTCGAGTTGATAAATCATTCGAAATGAGAGCAGATGCAATTCATCTTCCTTTTCTTAAAAGAGAAAACTATAAAAAAGAATTCCTTAAGCGACCCACATTTGAAATATGGAAAATCATCAACTGGATCATGCATTTATATAACCTGATTGCACAATGATATAATATTATGATTGTGAATAATTGTAATCAATTGTTCAATTTTATCATTCTTGTAGTTGGAAGAATAAGGAAGAATCAAATGTGCGTGTCAAGAGCAAGAGATTCTGCAGAGTATAAAAATTAGAGCAACACATTAGCATTTTGAACATGCTGTGATCTTTCCCTGGTTATGAAGATTTATCACAGAATAGTCTTCAAGAAAAATAAATAACGTCGATAATGTTGTTACAAAGGTTACTGTTTCTAGTACTTTGATTTTTCATAAGAACAACTACTTCGATAAATATGTGTCCCGATGGTAGATCAAAACAGGTGTAGAGGTATATTAAATTGTGTACAAATAATGAACTTGAGGAAAGGCACAGCATACTTTTGTCTGAAACTGTCTAATTTTCAATTTATAATATACAGTCCAAATTTAATTTTCCATCCAAAATGACATTAAATTAACAAACTGATGAACAGCTTAACTACTCGACTAACAACAAAAATCCCTACTGATTAATTACAGCCCCCACATATTTGATGGGGATAGTAGTTTCTGTTCAATATCAGATAGATAGTATTTGTTTTTGTACTTCTGCACAGTTATGCAATTCGTTAGATGTTTTTGGTCAATATCAAAACAGGGAAGGTCGAGGTTATTGAGATTTTAATAGAAAAGAGGTCGAGGTTATTGAAATTTTAATAGAAAAGAGGTCGAGGTTATTGAAATTTTAATAGAAAAGAGGTCGACAGTAGCTTTTTGAGACTTTTTTTGGGATGTTGGAATTGCCTAGCAATACATAGTAATGTGCTAATCATATTTACTCTTGAAAGTCCAAAGTTGGGAGAAGAGTGATACATTCAAAAGTGTAAACAAGTCAAAAAATTATGCAGTCTTGGAAAAAGGATGAATTTTTATCAACACTCAACAAATTTAATCAACTAATAAAGCTCAAATTGAAGTTATTTGATCTTTCCTGTGGTATCAAAGATGTTTAGCCTCTAGATGAGACATCTATTGACTAATAAAAAAAATATTATTATTCTCAAATTAATAATTATAATAGAATTCAATAATCAAGTTTTAATCAAAGATTTGATCCAATCAAGATTTAATAGTCAAATTTAATGATTATAAAAGATAATTATAATAAAAATTCTTATTATCTATTGACTTAAATCTTCGATTATTTCTACCAACAACATCACTGATCTAGATATCCATTTACCTGCAAATACTGCATTTGTAACCGATGCAGCTGTTGATGGTTGGCCTTTTTAGATAGACCTTTCGGAGAGTCTTTTGCAGGATAGGGAGGTGATTCCACCCTGGTATACTGCGGCTGCAAAACCTCCTGCGATATGGACTGGGACTGGTGGAATTGGGTGGCGGCTTGGGGCGGCTGCTGTCGCTGGTAGTGCTGCTGCGACTCCTGTGGCTCCTGGTAGTGCGGCGACTCCTGGTAGTGCGCCTGGTGGGGCTCCTGGTAGTGCTGGGTGCCGACCTCCTGCGACTGGTAGTGCGTGTAGTGTGGCCCCTGGATGTGGAAGTGCGCAGGCGTGGGATTGGCCCATGCTGTAGCCGCTAGCAGTGCCAGGAGCGGGACCCCGGCAGTCCATCCTCTTACCATTCTGGAGCCGTCCTGTACACAAAACAAACAGCTCATCAGTGGAAATCATAAATATTTTTGGAAAACTGTAAACGAGAATGAGAATATATTTGTGAATATATACTTGTTCACACAAATGTTATTGCCATATTATTTCTAGGTCCATTGGTAGTCCAGCATTTGATGCATTTTATCTATGAGGTTCTCCCAAAAAACAATGGTCAAGAGGGTTCAATTGCTTCTACTGGATTACAAACAGAACTATTGAAAGATTAACATTTTTTTAATCCAATGGGAATGAACTTTTTATTATAATAGGGTTATTCGCAACCAACAATTTAAGAAGTTTGAATAACAGATAAGGAGTAATGATTTTATGCTCACTAAAGTGATACGTTCATGAATAAATTAGAGTACCGGTATTGATAATATTATTGAAGAGAAAACAATGAAAATTGTTTATGAAAGAAGATCAGGGTCTTGATAATTATTATTTGAGGAAAAGCAATGAATAATACGAGGACAATTATCAATGAAAAGTTGTAAGACAGGTTAATAATAATTGAGAGAATGATTTGTAAAAAATACCCATGTTCTATAATCATTCTTATTGTCTTTGGACAATAATTCAAAACTAGATAGTTGACAGAAGATGGTAAAAAATACTGGCAAATAGAAAATTCTTATGATAGTCATAATAACCACTACCTCCGTAAGAAAAGCCATAGTGCATTCTGGTGACGTCAGCACAGGTAGGGCTCCTACACCAATAAAAACACTAAGCTGATATAGATCAGCTGAAATCAACAACTTGGTGTAGGAGCACTAATAAAAATTTGTTGATTTCAGCTTATATATATCAGCTAGTGTTTTTATTGGTGTAGGAGCCCTACCTGTGCTGACGTTACCATCAACCGCCTGTCTTGCACTATGGCTTTGTTTACGGAGGTAGTGTAACAACCCCTAAATTCAGCTCCCAGATCTGATAAAAAGTCGTTATGTTGATTCAGGAACCCATGCAAGCAACGTTCGTCAGTCACCAGTCACTTTCCAACCTTTTTTGCAACCCATCTCCCAAGAATTTCAATTTCAAAAACTAGCCCCACCACTGTGAGCATTTATGTCTACAATGTTGTGTATCACTTGTATAGTAATTGATGTTTTTGTATTTTTGTGCGCTTATTTCTATATTTCTGTAGGCCTATATTCTTGGATTGATTGATAATAATTTATTATCTTTCCACAACATTATGAAATTTGGGAGATTCAAGAGCAATATCACTGGCAGTTTTTGCTTGATTTAACTGCTTCAAAATTGTTTCCACAAGTCAATAAAATGGATGATTTCAGATTGTTTAGACACTAAAATTTTATAAAAATTAATCTTATTATTCTAATAGGTAATAATGATGATATTCCAATTGGCATTGTATGATTCCGGATAAGAGGAAAATTTCTCTGATTTGTGTTGATTTTTCAATTTGTTGGTAACCATTCAGTGCAGTGACCAGAGCAATTAAAAATTTCTAGGAGAAAATAATGGCAACCCAGACAGGGAGATGACCATTAGTAAAGGCAATCACCAAATGCATTTGATTAGAATGGTGACTTTTCGAAATGAATTGATACGAATGCTCATGTTTGTCGAGACAGGTGTCTGTAAAAGGACTTGAGTCTATGAGTGTGACCCACTTGAGGTGGTCCACAGCAGAGCAGTCTACCTACACCAGACTGCACCCGTGGCTAGTTGGACCGACTGGTCTACTTGTATATCAAATCAGGATTCTGCAGAATGTATGTACCAATCAACATTTTGCATCAAATAGGTACTTCTTGTCTGGTGAAGGTATTCTCAATTGAAACACCTCACAACTAACTGTGCCAGTGTCATCACACTTACAACAACTTAACAATATAATTGCTTTGAATAACAATGAGTTGAATGAGAATAACTAATGTGCTTGGTTTCCTAATCCCCGGATGTTATTAGACCTGCAATTAGAATACTCATATCAAGTTTCGGTGTTGTGTTTTGAAACAGCTTGTTCAATCAAAAAGGCTAGCAATTGGGTCAGTGGTCAGTTGATGCCAATGCAAGTTCAAGTGCAACTCTACAAATTCAACTCACCCAAATTGCGATTTCAGTGTTAAAAAGGCTTTTGAATATAAATTAATATAAGGCTCAACTCACACTTACGCGACTCCAGTCGAGAAGACACTGCGACTCTAGTCTCTTCTCGACGCAGCATGTGTTTTCAAATGGTGACACTCAGACCAGTCGATTCTAGTCTCCGCGATCTCACGACTGCGAGACTAAGTTGAGTGTCGACCCGTCATGTTGGTCGAACCTCGACTTGAGTTGGATAGTACCGTGCATTTTTAATGAAAGTTAGATTATGTTTCATGAAAGTGATGTTTTATCATTTTAGATAAGACAATAATAAGAATTAGATAAGACAATATATTCATAATAATTATAGAAATTGTTACATGCGCAGAAGTGAAGAATTGTATCTCATATTTTTTAATAATGTGCGGTTAGAAATGGAATAGCATGGAACTGAAGTAGTGACAATGAGCAAGAAAGTCGTAAGATCGAGTATCCTCGACAGGAGTCTTACGATTTGAGTCGAGGTAGTGTGAGTTGAGCCTAAGACTCACAGTAATGTACCGTACATGAATCTTTGATCTGATCATTTGAATCCTCCTACTTTTGTGTAGGATTCAATTAATTTATAATTTATTGAGATTATGGGTGAATATCTTTTAAGGTTTTAGCAGAGAAAGTTATATTCAAACAACCATCATTTGAGTTGAATATAATCTTCATATTATTATTTTGATGCCTACAAGAAATTGGAATGATAAAAAATAATAAAGTATTGAAGTAGATAAAAAATGGACATTGAATAATTTTAATGAGATAGCTGTTGGATAAGTGATTGAATGAATATTAATCAGTGAATTTCCAAAATATATTAGAAAATGGGAACAATATTAATTTATGATAGAGTTTTGTCGTTTTACTGTGTACATTTTTATGTCCAATAACTGGGTTTGTTAAAAGGATAAATGATTTATCACACAAATTTGATTTCACTTTTTGTTTAGTTAGTATTGTGTAAATTCGATTATTTGAATAAACTTTTCTTGTAAAAAATAAGATTCAGGATTAGCTTGCGATAAAAATTCCAATCTTCAAGACAAGAAATGTCAACAGTCTAGTAGTGGCTGGTCGACCTTCTGAGTGTGGTGATAGGTGCTCTCGACTAAGCCACTGACCGCAAAGCTACTAGGAAAGGTACAGCCTTTCCCCAATGATTAATCTCTTTCATCATAGTGTTGAAAGCTTAAATAATTATATTAGATAAGTTTCAGAAGTTTTGGCAATGGAAACTTTATTTCGAACATTAATTGAGTAAACTACTTTGAAAGGAGTTTGAGAAAATTCAAAGTTCAGGGAATATCTTGCCATACCATCGTGGAAAATTATTTTTGTACCTATTAATTGAAAATGGAATCAACTTTTTTGATGAATTATAAAATTCTTGTCAATCAATTAATTTAGTTAGTTCCAAGCTCTAACAGCAAAATAATTAATATTTCAAAGCATTATTCTATCTACTTCCTACAGTATTATGGAGATTGTTTTTGAGAACTTCATACTGACTTTGAAAGTGATACAAAAGTGGTAGATAGTTTTGAAGAAATTTTAAAATTATGCCTGACATCTTTTCAACTTGAAATTGGAAGATTCTTGTCTTGAAAAAGTCGGGTTTAACTTATAAACTATATTTGTGACTAAAAACATAATATTTCCAACAAATTTCATATCTGAGTTGATTCTCAGAATTCTCTGATTGGAAAAATCAAAATGGAAAACACACTGGTATATTTTCAAAATTATAAGATTGGATAAATGAATAAACTTAATCATTGTGAAAAATCTCAGGTTACACTGAAATTAACACTGCAAAGTGATAGAAATAAGTCACGGCCCACACCGGCTAATATTCATAAAAAAATGTAAGCTTCAAACATTTTCTGACTGATATTCGAGTAAATAGAATCTGGTGTTGCACATTCTAAAAAAAATAATACAGAAGGACAGCAGGTATTTTAATTTTTGGAATGCATATTTTCCGATGTTATCATATACATTGCATTGTAACAGCGCAATCATATAGAGATTATGAGTAAAAGTTCCCTTATATCATAATTATTAAAGTTATATGGTCTTGCTTTGCTTCAATCCCCGTTCCCATTTCTCTGGCTGGAACAGGTGGAAAATATAAGGGTGCACAACCCTTGCTTAGACCCAGAATGAGGTGGCGTTGTCAAGTGGCCCATGTGAAGTAACCTGACGCGTAGAGCCTATATTTACGCAACAGAGGCACAGTACAGCCTTGCTGAGTTCGGTTGTGATTGTTTCGTAAAAGGAACTGGTTTCTTGACCCAGCAGTCAGTTTCCCCACCGACTCTGTCCTCCTCCTCTAGATATTTCTCAAAACAGAAAAATTGAAGGGACTATTGATATCGAGCCAAGTTGCTATTGGTCGAGCTCATTCATGCACTGCACTCAATCCCTACATGAACAACGCCTCTGCTCCACATCATACTCAACTCCATTGCAGACAGATTAATCAGAAACCATTAATCAGACCATTTCAACTTTCAGAGAGAATGGCTTGTATTTCTACAATGACTAGCCGATAAAGTTATAGCAATTGCAAACAATCACAAACTTTCACATTGTTTTTATTCAATGAGGCAGGTACGATGAATTCACATTCGAGCTCAACAGTTCTAGGGTTACCTAGGTAGCCTACCTGGAAGCGCGTGATCACATTGAACTCATTGGACCGTGCCTTGGTTTATTACCATAGCTGTTGAAAGTCGTTCATTTATTGAATGTATGGAACGTATGTTGTGGGACCTTAGACTGGGCAGACTTATGTGTATTTGGACAAAGAAAACGAATATCCTTTTTCTATGTACTATTTTCTCTTTGATTTGAGTTTGTCATTCGACAGATCATTGAGTTTTTATTCCTTACTTCTATTTCACTCAGGTCAAGATTTTTCGATACTGTAAGCCTACTGTAATTAGATGAACAAATTTTATGAATATTGATTGAAAAGAAAATGAAGGAGATTGATCCAACAAGTAAACACTCGTCACAGCCAATTGCACGTACAATGTTAGCCTACAAGAAACATTCTCCCACTATCCTTGTTCAGAGAATGAATTTGGCCAACTTTTTTCTGTAGATACTGTGATCATACTGAGATAAGAATTATGAATACATACTGAAACGAATAATAGTTCTTCACTGAGGTCGTTATGGTGGTAAAGAACTACTTCCAATAATGATAGTTCATCCAATAAAATTTCAATGATATCTTTTTGCAGTGTAGGCTATTACCAAAAAAAAAGGCGCTCCAGCTAACATTAAACATTAATACATCCGATCCAAAAGTGGATTATCAACCTTGACAGTCGCCTTCCAGTTTCTATAGCACTTTTCACATGCTATCACTTTTCCCTTCTGCATGCCTTGCAGCTGGACAGTGACCGCAAACGCCAAATTCGGTCATGGGACAAGGGCTCCAATGTTTTTCAAGTCAACAATGATCCAGAATCTATTGACCTACACAGATTCATGTAAATGAATCATATACTGGAGAACACGCTCTTTATTCTAAGGCTCAGACCACACCACAAGGTAAACAGAATAACAAATAATATAACAAACTATGATGTAATTGGTATCAATTACTATTGTACTTGTACTTGATATAATTGTACATGTCAAATGACAGTACAAGGTGTAAAGAATGGGAAGGATAACATTATAGTTGTTTTGAAAAGAAATTAGATAATTTCAATTGATTTTAAAGGGTTTGTGGAATGGGAATTGAATGCTCACTTTTTCCAAGTTGAACGAACCCAACCTGAACTTCAAGAATACTTGCTTGAGAGATGGAATAATTTTTGCACACCGACAATAATCGTGTAGCTTTTAAGAGTCAATACTGTAGCGCCGCCATGCAATAAATATTAAATTGATAGCATGATCGCTTCCTTCCGACTCAGACCCGGCGAAGGTTATGCAAGGTTATGCATTATGTTATACCTTTCACCTCGATCGTGACCCTTGAAAGTTGAAACACATTTTCAACTTGTATCTTGGTCATTATTCTCTTCTTTCTGCTAGCTGGATTATTCGCTCTCAAATCAGAGTATTCAATGAAGCGACAGTTGCCATTAACAAGTACTTAAAATCAAGTCTAAATCAAATCCGAATATTTTAAAATGTATGTAATCAGGGTTACTTATTTTTATTTTTGTTTATAAAATAGCAGTATAGTTCCTACCCTTTCTTTGATAAGTTTATAATAGAAAAAACAGATTAAAACACAAATTGAAACAACTAGTTTCAATGTTTCACATCATCTTCATGTTTTAAAAATAAATAAATTTAGGTTTTGAAATTTATTTTTAAAGCCTGAAGATGATGTGAAACAATGAAACTAGTTATTTTGATTTGTGTTTTTAATCTGTTATTTTATATTCCAAAATTTTCAAAAAAGGGTACTATCATGATATTTTATGAATCCAAAGATTTCAATTTCTATTTCCTCCTAAATGTCAATGAACGGGAAGTTGAAATCGCCGTGTAGGATCTAGTTTATGAATGAGATCTACTAGAAAGACTGTAGTTGGATAATTTTGGAAGATTCGCCTTCAACAATGATAAAGCCAGTCGATGAATCATTACCCACGTGTATTCTATTTGTTAATGGAATACTATATTGTAGTCTATTTCAAGTCATTTATGGTGGATGAATTTTAAATTATTCCACTTCCATAGAAGACAGGGCCTAATAAATTCCAAGTTCATAGCAATGTGGGTTGTAAGATATCTATTCAATTCAATTTCTTTATTACAATATAAAACACTGTACAAAATAAAATAGAATAATCATGGAATAATTATTTCTCCGCATGGACTGCTGATCCGTGCGCGGGGAAAGAGTACTTAATCTATACAGGTAACAATAGTGTAAAAACTACAATCAATAACTTAAGCTTAGATAAGGAATAAAATATTATATCAAATCAAGTTTAGCCTATGAAAAATATGTTAAATAGTCAGACTGTATCAACGACGATTTACATAGCACTAGTACCCGACTCAGAATACTTCATCTTCTGGTGAGCTATCTGAACTAACGATTTAACAACATTAAATAGGAAGTAGAATCTAAAAGCAGAAGATGAATAATAATAATTATAATAAATAAAAGAAACTCAGGCCTTAATCAGATAGAAAACTAAAAAGGAGGGAGGAATAACTTACAAAGCTGAGAGGATTATAGATCTGTTGATGTGAATTCAAATCATATGAGGATTAAAAATTGATTGTTGTGGAATCTCCTCTCTTCTTGTGGTATTTCTCCATATTGAGGATATTTGAAAAATGTAATGTAGAGTCAAGGTCCGGATTGGCAGATATTCACGATCCAATTGTAATGGAACATATTGAAAAGAATAGAAGATATTACTATTCTGCTTGAATGGTTAAACTCAAGGTAAGTAGAGAGGTAAGTAAAGTTCACAACACAGCCAAATAATCTCATTGCCAACTTGAGAAGAGCATTGATCTTTAATATAAGCTGTCTCTTCACTTTCAATCTCACAAGAAATAACAAGATGGATGAGTTTTATTAAGAGATTCATGAGTTTAAGATAACAAACAATTGAAGTACCGGTAGACAATTTGCGCTTGGAGGAAGGCTCTCACATACATATGCAGTAAATGGGTCATATTCACTTACCGTAATTCCACTAGAACCAGAGTGAATTTTTTTAAATGAACCTGTTAGGCGCCATGATCAAAGCAAATGTAATACATGAATAAGCCTAAAAGTTCCCAGACAGAATGAGGTCTATGTGATACGGTATGCGCTAAAAAGTATAGCAGGTAAAAAATTGTACTAATAGGTGATAAACATTTTAGTTTATCGAACCAAATGGTCTAGCTCCCAGCCAAGAAGAAACATAATATAACAGCTTCTAAACCTGATTTGTACAGCAAATCAGCTTATTAATGCTGTAAATGAAAACGACTTTTCTAAGAGCACTTGAATTGGAAGGGTGCATTCTGAGAGCTGTTAAGGTGCTTACAGTTTTACGCGCCAAGAACACGCGCATTCCACTTTTCATCAGCTGATGCTTATTACATCTGATATGTATTTGTAATGAAAAAGTAAGGTACAGGTGATATAAATGTGCGTACAGATTTACGCGCCGCGAACACGCGAATTTCACTTTTCATCAGCTGATTATATCTGTATTTGTTCAGAAACGGTAAGATACAGATATAAAAATCTTGTCATCAGCTGATTAAAAGTGAATTGCTCGTGTGTCGCGACGCGTAAATCTGTACGCACCTTAATAAGCACAGCATCAGCTGATGAAAAGTGGAATGCGCGTGTTCGTGGCGCATAAGAGTCTGAATGCATTTTAGAATGATATTGTTAGAGATATTCAGATGAATTAGCCTAATAGAAGCTCCTCAAGGTGTATTAATGACTTGCAGGCAAAACAGGGAAAAATTCATAAACTATGATCTTCTTCTATATATATATAAAAGCGAAATGGCAATCACTCACTGACTCACTCGCAGAACTAAAAATTTACCGGACTAAAAACGTTCAAATTTGGTAGGTATGTTCAGTTGGCCCTTTAGAGTCGCACTAAGAACGGATTTGGAAAAATTTCCAAAGATACGCCCAAAATTAGCGTTTTCTCAACTTTATCGAGAACAAAAGAACAGAAAATGAAAAAAAAATTGATACAGAAGCTTAGCTAGGGTGTAATAATCTTGTGTTAGAAGGAATTTGCAATAACGTCAAAGATACGCCCAAAATTAGCGTTTTCCCAGCGTTTTTTTTAGCGTTTTCTCAGCTTTATCGAGAAAAAATGAACAGAAATTGTTCAAATTTAGTACAGAAGCTCAGCTAGGGTGTAATAATGTTGTACTAGAAGGAATTTGCAATAACGTCGAAGATACGCCCAAAATTAGCGTTTTTCCAGCGTTTTTTGCGCTTTCTTAGCTTTATCGAGAACAAATGAACAGAAAATGTTCAAATTTAGTACAGAAGCTCAGCTGGGGTGTAATAATGTTGTGTTAGAAGGAATTTGAAATAATGCCAAAGATACGCCCAAAATCTGCGTTTTTCCAGCGTTTATTGCGCTTTCTTAGCTTTATCGAGAACAAATGAACAATAAAGTTCAAATTTAGTACAGAAGCTCAGCTGGGGTGTAATAATGTTGTGTTAGAAGGAATTTGAAATAATGCCAAAGATACACCCAAAATTAGCGGTTTTTTGCTTCTTCTCACTTCTTTCATCAAGTAAATAGACAGAACATGTTCAAATTTGGTACAGATGTTTAGCTAGGGTCTAAAAATTTTGTGATGTGGTGACTTTAATATTTCATCAAAGATACGCCCAAAATCAGCGTTTTTCCAACGTTTTTCTCAGCTTTTTTGGGTTTTCTCAGTACTTTGACTTTCTGATGGAATGAAGCATGCTCAAATGAAAAATGCAGGCGAGCGAAGCGAGCCCGCTGATCTCATTTTCGAACGATCCAGACGGGGGTCCGCCTGGCTGAACGGATATGGCGAGCAAAGCGAGCCTGACGGCTAGTATATTATGATCCACAACAATAGTTTTTTATTCAATTTGTATAAAAAATTTGCTGGTTGAAAGCGTCTTGTTTATTCAACATTATCTAAATATATCTCATAGCTGAATCAAGTATAACATCGCGAAATTCTAACCACACTACTTGAATGCGAAAGATTTCATAATGTGAGTCATATAGGCAGTGGCACTACTCAGTATATGGTCGGATGCTATTTATTTGGATGAAAATGAATGATGTGCGTTTGAAGGACACGGTTAGAGGTTTTGTGGGTGACAGGCCTGAGGCCAGAGGCTAGCAGCGAGCTTCAGCTGAAGTGCATTGTATTAAGGCCAAGGTGCAGATAGGCCAATCTACGTGAGACATTCGTTCACAGAGACGCATGCCAAAAAGCACCAGGCAAATTGACTTTGGTCACACTTCACTGCAATTGTTCTGCACAAATAATTAGACCGGTTAGGATGATTGGCTTCTCTTGAACACCAATTACCAGATTATTGAACTGATGCTCCATTTCTAATCGAATACTAATTTCCCCAGTTGGATACTTGAATTTTGAATTTCTTATTGAATTACATTTTTACATTACCCATTATTGTGATATCATTCTAACTGAGTGTCTCAGTTCTGAGGCAGAAAACGTTATCAATAAATTCATATTTCTGTCTCTCAGATTAGCGATCATTCGAGGTTTATCAGCTTTGAGAGTTTGTAATTTATATACAAATCAAAAGCCTCAGGTTAAGAAAACAATAGCCGTCTCTATTGAGACTATACATGGCTGTGACTATCAAAGACGTTTTGAAGGAACCTAGGTACCATTATCCTTTGAAACGCCGTTGGCATGTTCGTTGGTATCATCGTAGGATTCGATCAATTAAAATAAGCCAACCCCAAACACGAATATATTTTCTCATTAGCATAGATTCATTCTAATGTCTTTTTTTTCTTTAGAGCTACTTTTAATATGAGTAAAATATAAATCTCAGTACCCTTTTAAATTATTTTATCACAACATGTTTCGGACATTAATGTCAATTTCAAGTCTTGCAAAGTCTTTGGTCTTTGCAAGACTTGAAAATGGCATTAATGTCCGAAACATGTTGTGATAAAATAATTTAAAAGGGTACTTGCAAAGTCTTTGGTCTTTGCAAGACTTGAAAATGGCATTAATGTCCGAAACATGTTGTGATAAAATAATTTAAAAGGGTACTGAGATTTATATTTTATTTATATTAAGTCTACTGATATATTTCATTGGTGATGTGATATTCTGAATTAACTTTACAAATCTTCTTCTTTAGGTATCTTCTCCATTACGGAGGTTGGCTACCATCATGACAATATTCTCACTTTGTTTACTGCGGCTCGGAAGAGGTCTTGTGACGAGCAGTTGAATGCTTCCCTGAGGTTTCTCAACCAAGACATTCTTCTACGTCCCACTGAACGCTTACCAACAAAATAGAACTAACCAATATTGGTAATAAGCATAATAGAGATGAATTACCCAGACAAAATTTCAAAGTTTTCCGCAGTCTACACTCATCCACCACAAGACACTCATTAGAAGCCTACAAACAAGAATAGGTGCAATCATTGCAGTTTGAAGCGATTATAAAATCAAAATTCCAACCGTTAACCTTTCCTTGAAACATGTTCCAATCAGTAAGTTTGTTTTGATTGATGCAAATGAGGTACAAATGGCGAGAGACGTCAGGCTCCGATAATTCGCACTCGTAGAGGTTTCCAAACGTGACGTCAATCAACATTGCAACCGTGACTTATTTTTTGTGAGATCTCAATAATATGATATTGTCATAAGTGAGTAAATCACCGTGTTGTCATCTGATAGTGTTGTCGCTCAATGACCTCTTTATCTTTCCAATTCTGTAATAGTATCGGGAAGTTGTCCTATGACATAATTTCTGGAAACCAGTTTATGGCGATGGCTGCGATCGCTGCCAACTCAAACTTGTTCCTAACACAAGTTTGCCGACTGATAGTGGGATTTACTCTGGTCAGCATTGGTTGCATGAGAAGCATTGATGCTATTAATGAGGGATGCTGGCAGTTGGAAGTGAATCTGGCCATAGTGGCTGGTGGCGGCTGAGCCGTCATATCAGTGATGTTGATCTCGCGAGTGCACTGCTGCTTGTTTTGGTCACGTGCTCATTTCTGATGAGATGAGCCACCACAGACCAGAGCAAGTCAGTCACCTTCCACCATTACCACCCAGACCACTCAGCACAGACAGCAAAAAGTTTGGCCACATAATTTCAGATTCGCTGAAGAAACCACAAGCAACGTTTAGACAACAGAGTAATTAATTTTTCTTATCAGATCACTCGGTGTCCAAGCAAACCTGTGTCCTCAGTGGCATTGAGAGATTAGGATGGCATTTAACATTTATCGTTGAAATTGAAATAGAAGCATCTGAGATTTTTGTAATAATGTAGAATACATTATTGAATTCTGGAAGTCTGAATTTTTTCATTGTAGAATACATTTTTGTCAAACACGATGTTACTCTTCACGATGTATTTCTCAATAGATCTGATAAAAAAGGAAAAACATCATTGAATTCGTGAATAAAACAAGTAATCAATATTGATCATCTATACACAGCAGCAAACTCTAAGTATTTGTTTGAGATCACAGATTCTACATTATTTCAACTTCCCCAATATATCATGGATAGTAATTATTGAATTCCGCATAGTTGATAGTCACTAATTCCATGATAGATGAACTTACAGTAGTTGTACTGCAATGGAATGGATCATCTTATGAATATACGAATGAGATAATCAAGAACATCATAATAGGTTTTATTTACTCACTGTAACCGTCAATCCTGGGAAAAAGTCTAAATTTCTGGATTAGCCCGTCTGCATGTCTGCATGTTTTCAGTGTGTTTGCACGTCAAAAACCTCTTGTCTCCTTAACAGATCTTGCTTGTTGATAATACATTCCTATAGATTCTTTAAAACTTTAATCTAGCCAGCAGAAGGAGGGAAGAGGGAAAGGGACGGAGAGTGAGAGAGGGGGAAAGAGGGACAGGGAGAAAGAGAGAGAGAATGGGAGTGAGAAGAGAGACGTAGTTTTGGTTTGGTATGTGTTAGAAGCCTGAAACAGCATGTTACTAGAATGTCAACTTCTCAGATCTGGTAAGGTGTTAGAGAATATTGCAATCAATCAGTGGTATTCGAATTACATGGACAAATATTGAACCGACTAGAGTAGCTTAGAAGACTAGAAACAAGAATAAAATAATCTACTAGAAGCAGACTATCTTTTACGTTTAAGAATGGAGAAATAATACTAACTCAATAAATATAATTTGAATTTGTATTTTAGCAACACAAGGAACTGGTTCTACTTCTATTTTTCCTTCTCCTGATTGCCAAATCAATCAAATACATTCTTATAGATTGTGAATTATCCGAATTCTTCTCCTACTCAGGCGTGAGGTCCCTGTGCTGTGTGAGCCAGACTTGTCTGGTTGCCTTGCCAGATGCCACTACTGTACAAACACGTATTTAGTTTTACGAGGAGCTCTTATCCAACAGCGGGCTAAAAGCACAGCCGAGTTGGGCAAGTATGACTGAGTGTGCTGAGTGCGCCATCTGAGTGTACATGCGCCATCTTTCTCTCTCTCTCTCTCATTCACTCCTTTCCACTAGTATTTATGTATGTTGGAAACTTTTTGGGTCATTATAAAGTTGCTATCAACTGAGAGATACGGCTGCCTATCTTGACGCGGCATTTTCTGATATTACCAAATAGTCGATGATTGAGTTTTTATATTTAAACAGGCATACTTCTTGTGCAGAGGAAATACTTCACTAAATTTGTTATTACATCGGGCTTGAAATTCTTTCATCTCATGCACAGGTATAAGTGATCTATAATGTTATTTACATACAGCTTCTGTTTAGTAATGTGCTTATAAAGAACGATAGCGTCATGTGCTAGATCGACAGACTATCAGCATATAAAACGAATAAGTTCGTAGAAAGAACGTAGCCGAATACTATGAAAAAATGATTGGAAAAGAGGCTCTACAATCCAAAGCAACAATAAACTGACAACCTAACACCGACAAGGAAGGTAGTAATAACTAAATCGAATATCCAATGAAATTGGATATAAAACAATGAAATTGTTCAATAGAACAGGTGTTAACATTAAAAATGGTGAGGAAGAAGATGATGTTAAAAATGATGGATGAAAAACTATATTGTTATATTCATATAAATAGTTGAGGAAGATGAAATGACTGATATATCGAAGGAGACCAAGCCAGGAAAATATTCCAACGATTTTACGACACTGAGGCTATTCCCCTCCATAAAATCGTAATTGCCAAAAATGTGTTTTCATCAATTGAATCCTGTTTACAATCTATCACCTTCCTAGAAATTCTTCAAGCAGCATCCGCAAACTTTTGACAAACGTTAGAAACTACTCACAGTTCATCAAATTGAGCAATTGTAATATACCTATGAACTCATGATAATAACAGCTCACTAGAGATCCTATTTGTTTACAGGAAGTATATTAATAGAACAGCAGTTATAATAGACTCATTTAATTCCTGAATACTGGTATCAACAAATTTATCATTTGCAGGATGAGTAAGGAAGTAGTTAAAAATAGAAGATAAATCACTTTCAATCCTCAATAACAAATTGTTTAAGTAACAGATGAAATAATTATCGAGGAAGAATGAATGTAATGTTACTCGAATGAAACTGAAATTGAATAATAATTGAAAAAAATGAATTTATAGATAATTCTACCAAATAAAATGATATAATATATTATATTCATAGTATTAAATTATTATGTAGGTAGTAGGAAAGCTGGAGTTATGAATTTTCAAAAATATCAAAGTGGAAATTTTTGATCAAAGTCTTATTTCAATATTGCTTCAGCGGAGTTCCTCTTTAGAGACATTGCTTGTTAAAACCCGATTCAGATGCCTTATTAAGGGGGATATTCCATTATTCCACAAAAACTCTATTCATGTCAGAAAAGAAAAAAATTGTTTCGAAATGAAGCTATTCCAAATAACACTTCTACAATGAATTCATTAAAAATAATAATGCTTCTCCTATTCTGTTTCTTGCACTCAATTTGTCTCTCTTACTCTCAATGAATCGTGCGCATTTTCTTTCTTCATCTCTCACTTAATCTTTCTTACCCATTCCAAGAGTAATCATCCAGTTGGTGTGGTTAACGAAAAGTTATAAAGAATAACCTCATTTCATCATTCTAAACTGAGTAAAGAAAACAGTAAATGTCAGTAGTAGTAAACATAAGTGAGATCATTATCAGATCCATTGGAGTATATAAGCACTGAAAAATTTACTATTAAAGTGAAAAAAACTCATTTTAAGGAAAATGCTTTTCTTGAATGTAAGAGTGAGATCAATTACAAAAAAAGAAACATAAGTGAGAATGCAGAGAACAGAGTACAGAATTAAAAATTACAAAAGCCTGATGTTGAATTATGTTTGTTTTATTAATATAGAGTAAGAACTGTATTATAAAAATATTGAATATTATGGTTTGAAAATTATTTTTTCATGTCTCTACACCAAGCAAGCAATATTTTCTAAGGTACCTTAAAGAACTGATAACAGTGATTGATACGTTTTTTCCAATTTATGAATACTGATGAGCTCAAAAAATCTGATCAGTTGCAATGACTTGTTAAGTCTTATTAATATAGACTAAACTCACAACCTCAAGCGTCACTTGATTTGTTCAAATTTCATTCGCCACCCTTATCTAGCAATTTACTCCAAGCAGTAGCCTAATGTCGATGTCTGTCAAAAAGTCACGAGATAGAGTAACACCATCAATTTTTTCATATTTTTTCAACCAATAGGCTCAACCATTCGGAATGAAAAGTGCACGTTCAGGGCTTGATAACATTTAAATTGCTTCAAAACGCATTTGATTTGGTCTGGTACACAGTCCAGGAGACTGTCATTGATTTTGGACAAATCTTTCAATATAAAGAAGATTGATTGCCTTTTGTTAAACACTATATTCATTGATTGATACTAATACAATTGATGACGAATCTTAAGTTGTACTCGTTTCATAGTTATTATAAGGAAAAATCTAATAGCTATAATAAATTATATTGATCTGAATGTTGAAACTTCATAGACTCCAAAGTTGAAAAACTTGCTTGTCACATTTCAGATTCTATAATATTCATATCAAATGAAAATGTTAAAATTTGATGTTGAATTCATGTTTGGAACTTTAAGATATATTCTCGCGGCTTCAATCCATTAAAATGAATTTTATAATTTAATGGAAATGAGTGTTAAATATTACGAGAATTAAGTAAGACCTATACGGTAACGTACTAGTAGACTGCTGGGCTATAGGCCTATGACTAGATCACTAGACGCGCTAGTGATTAACTTCTCATTGTACCTTGACATTGAAATTAGATCAAAGTACTGTAACTAGTAGCACATGGCTAGCGCAAATGACCTTGATGTTTCAAACTACTTTTCAATGTTTCAAATTAATAGAAAGTTGATAATAATTATTGTGCATTATGAACCGAAGTCTCAGAGAAATTACTGGACGGAGAGCATGAAAGGATAGTAATGAGGAGGTCATATTATTATAGAAGAGGAACTCGATGATGTGAAGTCAAAAATAAATTGATAAATCATCATAGACATTTTGATACAAGGCACCAAAAAAAGGAGATTTCAATATCCCTAATCTACTCATCTTTGAGTTCAGATAAGGAGAAGAATATTCCATTATTGCCATTGTGATTGAGAATAACAATCAATGACCTACAAAAGGCAATGATAACGCATTAGTAACACAGTTCACCAAGTCTAAACGGAAGAAATGGTCTCTCACAATCCTTTTAGCAAATCAAAGCATATCCAAAACAAGTTTAATAACTCCAGTATTGACAGCCTTCAAAACGTTTAAATCGTCAGTGCGAGCAGCTATAAATTCCTCTCGCCGTCCAAAACTCATTAGGGGAAATTAGTATGTCCATAATCTTAGCAACACTATAATTTAGTTAGCTGCATATCTGATGATTCCTGCATTGCATGGCCACCGAAGTGAATGAGTGCTGTAGCCGATTACAGTTATTATGATGCATAGGTGAATCAAAAGCTCGTTGCAGAATCATTGAAAAATGGCGCAAGAGTACAAGCCAAATCAAATAAGTTTGCTATTATGCTAGATGGAATAGTTCTTGGATAATAACGACCAAGTCGTAAATTTTCAATCATCAATACCACGTTATCCGGCTAGTTTATGAATGGAATGAAACGAAGTGCTAACCCAAATAATTGACCTACGCAACATTCGATTGACAAACAGGTAGCCAGCTCAACTTATATAGTAATCTATACATTCATTTCCTTTGGATAATTTCCACATCTGTAGATCTAATTTAAATAGATGAGAAATAACGCAAGACTCGATGCAGCGTTACGTGATCTCGATGCAACGATGAGCCATGTTACATGTGATATGTAACTATCGAAACATCAACTGTAGATTCATTTTAGATGGAAGAATGTAAGCCGAAGGAAGATTTCGGGAGATCAAATTCCTTTATGATCAATTATTGATGTGGAAAGGGGGGTGTTATGGTGATTCATTCAAGAAGATCGCACATCGAAGTAGAACTAATTGTTGTACTAATTACTCTGACTGTTTTTATTTTATTTGTATCTTTGACGTTTGTTACAACACTTTGTGTTTTATGAAAATAAAATAAAATGGATTGATTAAAAAATTGATAAATTCAACTTTTCTTCAAAGTGTTATAAGGTATGCTTGTATTAACCTAGTTTTGCTTGTTTTATTATAATCCCAATGAATTAGGAAAACTTAAAGTTCCAGCAACACTACGACATTCATGTATAGTCACACTCTTATTTTAGTTGAATTGTAATAAGTAATTGGCAAACTGGATGATTAAGCTCGAAACAACCAAAGCAAAACTTTTTTCTCCGCCACACGAGCATCTACTGATCGGAATGAACTATGGAGAACCACTTCATTTGGGAGCCGACATTACACAGACATAGAAGAGCCAGGGAGCCCTCAACATTGGAAAATGAGCTAATAATTTCTAGAAGAAATGGATAAATTGAAACGATTTGACAACTCAACAACCAGTACAGCCTGTCTACATGGTCTATGTATATGGTCAATTCTAAATGTTTCATCCCATTACACACTGAACTATCTGTTATCTGTAATACATCACATCCTTTCAATTATCTCTAGTTCACTTGATTTGGATAAACTCAATCCTACATATACCCTATATCCTATTTATTTTTACTCCTATTTAAGGGGCCATTAAAATTCAAACAACTATCATCAGTGGAAAATTTCGTATTTAATAATGCGAATAAATTCAGTAGGTAGTCTTAGTCAATCATAGGTGATACAACGCTAGGATCTACATACTTTAAATAATTATTATGAAATGAATAAGCGACTCAACCACTTCAAGCCATTATAATGTTAAAGGTCACCGATAAATGTTTGCCATGAGGAAGTAAAACTCTCAGATTGTTTCTTCTTTTTCGAGTGAAAGTTATCAAGGATGAGCACTACAGGTTTTAACTGGTGAACAGTGAGTTAAACGTCGGACATCCGATTTGTTTCAGATTTTTTCTCAAATTCCTAGAGAATCGTGAGAAGGTTTTTTCGGAAAATATTGTTTATTGAAGACTTACCTGTTTGTATAAAGTCCGGTCCAGCAAGGTTAAGTTGCGAGTTGAGAACTGCGAATGTTAGTTAGCACTGGACGTAGTGAGGTAACACAAGGCAGGACGCGAGCGAGTCTGGCGCTTGGAAGAGACGTTAGGAGAGAGGGAGGCCGTTATTACAACACTGCAGGCTGACGGAGAAGGATGGAGCATGGAGCACCACTAGAAGGGGAGATGTGCGCTCAACTAAGCGCCGAAACACCACTGCCACTAGGACGTTGCTTCATACAACGCCACCTATAGTCACCCGAGTCGATTCACATTAGTGAGTTACCTGCTTGTTTGCAGGAATGCTATATTGCAGCCAGGATCTTCCCCCTCCCAAAATCACTCATGTCCATGATCATTGAACGGTGCCTGATCATTGTTGTAATCCTCTTCAGATACACTTTAATCATCCCCCACTTAACAATCAACATGCCTCAGCTAAGCTGCAGGACCATTGGAGAGGCGATTGAGAAGAAGGCCAATGGTAAAAGGTAGGGTTGATTTATATTCATTCGACTTTGAGATATTATATTTCAAGGATGAACACGAGTTATTATTATAACACTTTTTTAAAATGGTGTCGTCAATGAGGTATTATTTTTCCGTTTTTCAAACGTGGTTCTTCTACAGAAAATGAATATATATATATATATATATATATATATATATATATATTATATATATATATATTATATATATATATATGAGGTAATATACTGTAATATCTAAAATATTCAACTGTGGTTTTGAATTCTGAACCTAGAATTGGAGGACTTTCATAATACTTAGTTGGGTCTCTTAATTTCAATTCCGGTCACACTTGAATAGTTTGATTTCATTCTAATGAAAACTAGAAAAAAGAAGAAATATATATTCTATCACGAATCCTGAGAAGAGTTCTCGAGAGTATTGAAGTAAGGCCTACCTGATGAGAAAGTTCCACCCAGAGGAATTATTCTATATAAGAAGTTAGTTTATCAATAGAATAAAAACTTTCATTCATGGAAGAATTCGGATAATAGTTTCACAAAAAGCGCATACCGGTACTTTAAGGCTGAGTAGATTATAAAAGAATGGAAGAAAGATTCATTTCTTGCAGCTTGGAAACGAAATCACACAGGATCTACAAAAATATAGACTACCATTTTAGGTGAATGAGACACTTGGAAAGGAGAGAGAGTTTACTGTGCAAGAGCAATGCTGAATGTATAAAAAGGAAGAGGAAATTCAAGGTTTAGTTGAATGTGGATTCCGGAATCCGGAAGGAAGAACTGTCGTGGAAACGAACGGATAAGCGCAGGAGAGAGATGAAAGAAAAACGACTGTCCCCTTCAATGTTCTATAGTGCACAGTTATATGATAAAAACCATAAATAATATGCAATCCAGTGAACAAGAATCGAACTGTAAAAATCATTAGGATCATAGTACATCATACATTCATTACTATAGTGAGGTCCACGTTATAATGGCAGTGGATAAAGATAGAAGAATAGCGATGCCGATTCTCTGCATTAATAAATTACATTTCTACACTGTCAAAACATAATTGTCATCGTTGTTGACCTAGAAAAGGATAGTACCATCGGCTTTGTCGAATGATAGACAAGCATAGCAAAACCAAAGTTGATCACATACTGTCATTATAACGTGGACCTCACTATAGGAATGATGTTCCATATCCAGCTTCTTAAGAGACGTGCATTCTTGATTGGTTGGTCCTGTTATATATAATTCAATAAATAGTAAAAGAAAAGTTGGCTTAGGATTTATATGACATAAGCAATCTAAGAAAGTCAACATTACACGCAGAAACGATTTGCTATCGGCAAATTCATTCAGTTCATTTAAAACCAGCATTCATTGTGAAAATGATACAATTTTACTAGAAGTAATCGGATTGGACAGTCGTCTCGAATCTCTCATCACATATGATACGGCTGCACACAAAAATTTCAAGTTAAAAATTCGACTGAGTCATTGTCAATATTGTAGAACCGTTCCATAATTGAATAAAAACACAAATATGTTGTCAAATTCTACACTGTTTTATTCGGTACACGACCATGGTTTCGTGACCACACCGGTCACATTTTCAGAGTAGAATTTGACAACATATTTGTGTTTTTATTCAATTAGTTTCAAGTTAGTTTTTATACTTTAATTTATTGAAAAACTATATGAAAAGTGAGGTCCTCTCAGTACTCTTCTTGGGAGGGGCAACTGTTTGAGATCATTTCCACTAAGTGACAGTTATGTGCTTTGAAATAAATTATCATGAATAATGAATTCTCTTTAATTCCAAAGGTCTATTCTACTTTTTTTCATTTCTACCATTACCTACGCACTTGCCTAGAGTCGATGTAGGGATCATCCTCATCAACAAAGCAGGGGAAAATTTTTATTAGGTGATTCAATCAGAAATCGGCTTCTTACAAAAACTTCAAGTTCATTTTTATACTCAAATTTCTTGAACAACACTATAGAAGCGAGTGATGTCAAATGTTAGATAACCCAGACATCGATATCTTTCACACAGTCCAACATTATGTATTTCTTTCAAAAAATTATGAGGTGATATCATTACCTAGATCTTTTGTGATGAAAACAGACACAATTCACAAGATGTTATCTTATCTTTCTGGCCAGAAGTAACTGATCATGTTCCACATGCCAAATTGTTCGACAACACCAAGATTTCCTACTGTAATCCCAAGTTGAATGTTTCAGGAAATCACGGCAATTTTCAAACTTGCAAGACCTCTAAGGTCAATGAGTAGCGTACTGATAGGTGAGTACATGTTACCGGTGAGTCACGTGATGTGGCTGGGGCCCACCACTATGTGAAATGGTTGCGACAAGCGTGCTCTGTTCCGCACGGTGGTTCCTTCTGCCTCAGCCTCTGCGTATGCCCCCCTGTGCACTGACATAACTCGCCGCTTACTTTGCTCCACATCTCCTCGACGGCGGCGGCGGGCGTCCACGTTTCATCAACATGCTTCCTGTGCGTGTTCAACCATGCCGCCATTGAAGTTCCCAGTCCTATAATCATTTCAAAACAAAGCTTCAACTGCTGCTGATTGACGAATATCACTGGACAATTTTGTCATTGAACAATTTTGTGGGTGAAAGGAGCAGTATTGAAATCACCCAACAGCTCTGCACATGTTGACGACAATTATCTGTCGACCATAGAGGCGGTAGGTATGCTGAAAGATGTTGCGAACTCATTTATTGGGAAATGGTATCGATTTCAATAAGAACAATCAGAGTACAAAGATCATTATTACTTCAACAATTACCAATAATCTAAGAAAAAGGAATACTTTACTAATACTCCTGAAGCTGAGGAAACAAATATTGATATTAGGTACATAGACTTAGTGAATTTGTTTCATCAATTTACTCCTGAAGCTAAAGAAACCAATCTTGATATCAAGTGCATAGACTTGGTAAATTTTTTCATCAATAATTTCCAAATAATCAATTGATAGCTTAATCATAAGGACATAATGATTTTCCATCACTTGCGTGCTTTTCTAATGGAATAAAGAAAGATAAATTGTATGCCATTATTGAGCTGTAAATATATATCATGAAATTACAATGAGCTTGTATTTTTTTCGCGACGTTATTTTTGGAATACAGGATGAAAATCAACAGATATGAGTACGTTATAGTAAAGGTATTGTTGAAGCTCTAGAACATTGATATAATGGTTAATGTATATTCTTACGTCAAATAAAAATAATAATGAGTGTTTAAAAAGAAATAATGTCACCAGAATAATTCCATTCTATTTGAAAAACAAATCAAGTACAGAAGCTTGAAGTCAAAAGCATAATATATTGGGTTTGTGGCTTTCGAGAAATTATACTCAATAAATAAATGCACTTTATACTTCAACAAGTATGTTGGACCAATTAACACTAGTAGGCTAGAGTAATTGGATGAAGATTTATGAGAACGATCCAAAACAATTGATAATATGGAACAATGATACATATCTCTATGTGATACTTAGCAGAGGGGCTATTCATTATAATGGTCAAGGTCCAGGCCCAGTAATTAAGAAATCTCTTAAATCTCTCCATAAAGTGTGGACCATAACAAACTTCCAACTTAATGATTGCTACAATTTGGTAAGCAATCACTTCGAACAACTCAACACCGATTTTCGACCTAAATGTCGTCGATCCAATTATAGAGATAAGTGAAAACTAAGACATGAAATCAGAGTAGACAGATAAAATTTCTTGATACAAGTGAAGCACGAATATTGTATTCGACTGTACTCGATTATTATTTGTGAGTGACAAGCTCCTCAAAAGTGAAGGTCTCCAAGATGCATGATACTGTATCAATCAAACTGATATCGATTTCATAGGATTACTCTTGTGAATCAGATTGGAAGATGTGTGTGTGTGTGTGTGTGTGTGTGTGTGTGTGAGGACAGGTTGAATTGCGTGTTTTTCATATATGAGTGTGTGATTGCGTGCGTGTGTGAGTGATTCCACAACCTGCTCCACATTTTGCAGTGGTCGCTGTCCTTGGCATACCGCCCTAAGTCACACAGCCTCACAGCACTCCTCTCCTCTCAGACCTTTCTCTTAATTTCTCAGCGAAATTATGCAATAAATACACCTTCTATGAAATTCACTATTGCCGAACATTTTTCCTGAAAAATCTCTTTCGTATTTCTATTCCATTCAATCAGATTCCTGAGCTCTTTCAGTTCAGTGGGTGACTCATAAGCACAGAATAAAGGTAGTATACTTGTTTCAAGTTATGAAAATATGATACTCTGCGATTTGTTGTATTTCAAGTAATAGACAACTATAAGTGACAGAAAATAATGCATTTTGCCATACACAACATATAAAACATTCTCATTAGCGGTTCTTCATCCAATAAAAATTCCATTCTTTGATAATACACAACTTACAAATTTTTTTTCTGCTATCTCTCAGCTATGAAGTTCAGAGGATTCGGATTTTCATGATAATTATTATATTTTTCTTTATAACTGATCATTAGTGTAGTAATCAAATGGTATTCTATCATTATTATGTCAGACAAGTTATCTATGAAGGTCGTGGAAATTGAAATCGACCAAAGGGTAAATAACATTGAAAATGCTTGCTGTTAAAATGTCAATTCTTTGTTGTTAATATTGGCATTGCAGCTATACTTAGAGTATCCGATGTCAATAATTTGGATTTCCGATAATTGACTTCAAAATACTAATTTATGAAATACACATTCACCTGTGCCGGGGAGTATCAACTATGCTGAATAATAGTTGTTTTTTTTTTTTTAATACAGTGTCGTACACTAACGGTAGGATATACTGAATACTGTTTCAATAGACTCCATATTTGATCACGAGTCATTTTAATGATCATAACTATTAATAGATAAATGTGTAAATGAATGAATGAGTCGAGAAAATGTATCCACAGACTGAAATATCAATTCTGAAAAACACGATGACTATTGAAATGTTCTGTGGCCAGCATAGTCATTGACATGATGTGTCAAAAACATATTATTATATTGCACGTGAAGAAGATGTGTAAGGCAGTATTACATTCTTGTAACACTACTTGATATAGAGAGTTCATGATGAGAAGTGGGATTTGAGGATGGACAACGAATATGAAGTTTCTTCACACCAGTAATAAACCCCTTAAAACCACAAACATTAGCTGATGAGATAATAAAAATGGTAACCTGAATAGCACATCATATCTCCACGAATGAATACAATGATACAGTGTTTTTTGATAAACACATTTCAGTTGCACTCAATAAGTAAGGTGAAGCATAAAACTAACCACTCATTACTGATTTATTCTGTGGCAAATGAGGCTAGAGTAACTTTTTATTCGTGTTAACGCAGCTCATTACAATAGCAAGATTGCTTCGATGACATTGCAGACGCAGACGTTGTGAAAGAAAATTACATGGCAGATTATAACAGACCGTTTGTCTGATAGATGCTTGTCTGATTGATAAGGCTGGGTGAAAGTTCAAGAATTTGAGTCTTGAGTAACAGCTTTACATCATTTGAGCTATAATTTTCATTTCATTTTTATATTTATAATTCTTTGAGATCTCAATCTTGCGTTGTTGATTAGTAGCACAACCTCCTGATAATTAAGTTACTACTGCATCAGTAAACAAGTCTGAAAACAAGCCTCATCAATCAACTTAATTTCATCAACACCTAACACAGTTCTCCATTAGAATTTTGATTGATTGGGGTAGTTAACCAATGGACAGGTATCAACGAAAAAACTCATGGTCATTTGAAATCTTGATCGAAAATGTCCTGCTCAATTCGAATAATTTAGGATTGAGATTCCAGAATATTCAAATTAATAGAAGATTTTTTGGAATAGACAGATTTTGTATCTACTGTACTGCATTACTCCTTGGAATCCATCAACCAGGAGTCAAAGTACATTGATTATGATTACTATTTTTCAAAAATTGTATAATTTACTTCCAGAGGCTTGAAAAATGCAATAATAAAATAAATTAAATCATATAGTACTAGGTGTTACATGTACTTTCGAGCCGCAGTCAATCCATCAAAAATAGTAATCATGATAACTTATTCACAGGATTATCCAAAAAATCGTCTACTTAACAAGTGATGACTTAAAAACGCCATGATACGTTTACACAATTCAGTGTTTTCAACCTCCTAACCATGAAACACCTTTTCATGCCATGAGAGCTAAAGATATCATTACTCTCAGTTACATGTTTTACACTAGTCATTTTCAAACGAAAAGCACAAATTTGACTAGATTCTAATCCTCTTTCCCATTTCGTTACGTAACATACTCTCACCTTAATGAGTGTACTGCTATCCTCAATTATTAGATTCCGCACTCCATTAAGGATATTCTTCACCTAATCACTTCACACTATTTTTTCCCTGTTTTGTAGATACTAATTCATGAATCTCCAAATCAGCAAACACCGAAATTCACAAGGGAAATTGGTATACGTGATGCGGGTGCTTACTCCTTCCAATCCAAAACTCCTTCAATATAGTACAATATTCTTCAATTCTCTTGAATACTAGAATTATTATTAAAATTTACTCACGACAGAAGAAGTATCACAACTTTTTTGGCTTAATTATATAAAAACTGGCTTTATAGGGCCCTTATAGTTTTTGTCAACGCTATATCCATGATACCCGTGAATAGCTTCATGATAGTTTGATTCCTGATCCTTCTCTGACAACCATCCTTTCTGATGTCATCCTTCACCGCATGATCATGACCCAAACTCAAGTTAGCGAAAACAGGGAGAAAATCGAGGAGTTGAGTGTTTTAGACATACTCCTGTGATATTACAATGAATTTCCCAATCAATTTATGCTAGAATCGAGGTTAAAAATTTGTGAATTTCATCATCAGCCCCTAGGGGCCGAGAACTTGTTCGGCGCCAGATTGAGACAAGTGACTAAGTTGAACAAACGATTTATGGATCGATCGCCTACCGTTCGAGTAATTTGAATGACAATGTCGGTACCACTCAACTAGAGCTGATCGATTTAAGGGTAACAACACCCACACAAAACAATTAGCGGTCGATCACAACATATTTGTCGCTAACATATTAGTAGTTACTGCCGGTTTCAATGTGTGTCAGTTGGAGGTTGCTGGTTGCTGATCTTTTTTGCATGCCCAAGTCTACTTTCCATTCCGGGTACCGGTTCCAGATTCTCCAGCCGTTCACCAGTACTGTCAATGAACTGCCCTCTCATGATCTGTTCAGGTGCCTCCTTCTTCAATATTACTCTCATATGTCGGCCGATTCAAATCATTATTATTAACATCATCATCATCATCATCATCATCATCATCATTATTATTATTGCAGGTCACATTCTAATCATACCGACGAAAGGCGCTCTCTGAAATTGGAAAATTGTAAGAATACAATTACTGAATTATTGTAGTTGTTGTTGAGTTCCTGTCGATGATGCATTGCAAAATACAATTATTCGAATTACTGCAGTTACCTCATATACTGTATGTGAATGAGTGCTCTTCCTACCTGAATTCAGGGAATGATGAATGCGGTTACCAAATTATTTTAAATCATTGTGTTTAGAATGGAAAATTAGGGAAGTGATGTCTTCCTTTAAGACAAAAAACCAGAGCTAGTAGTGATAATCTAATTGAAACTATCAGGACGAAAGTATTATAATAGACAGTTGAAGTTTTAATAGTGGAATTGATTTGATATAGACAACTTTATTCAAGATTCAATCCCCATTGATATTTGAATTTTATTAACTCAACATTGATAATTTATTATTCATCTATTCTTTTTCGAATTTCAAATCTCATCACTCAGCCTCGTTATTTTCTATTTATTTCTATCCTCACTCCATGGGAAATTATTATCTTAATGTTCTTCACGTCTTCTATTCTACGATTATGCTGAGCAATGAACATAATATAATATTTCTTCACCTTGAAGATAATAATAATAATACTGAGGGTGATGCCCACATAAGCTCTCAGGCTTGTGCATGGGTAATGAGCGAGAGGGATGATGATGAGAGATTACGACTACTTTTTAGGTAGTCGGGACCAACGAATTATTGTCTTCTCCGAAAGACGGGGTGCCGTATCTATCTGATTCTCCTGTGGTCAAAAACTTTTGCCCCAGTCGAGATTCGAACTCAGGTTCTCTTGATTATTAGACCGGCGCATTATCTCTTCCCAACGAGCCACCCAACCCAAGATCTTCAAAAGTAATATATTGTGAGATTTCATGTCATAAATTTAAAGAACTGCTCTGAACATTTGTATTTTCGAATCATTATTGTCTAATAAAAATTATTTGATAATATCCATCCTTCCAAGTGACGTTCTTTAAATTCAAATATCCTGTAAAACCTTTCCATATGACCTTTTTAGAGCTCGTCTATTATAAAGATTTTCTTTTCATTATGAGGAAAGGACACTGGAAATGATACAACTAGTTTGATAACTGTCTTTTGAACACCTGAAGAAATCAATAAGTAACATCCAACTATTACTCAGATTTAATGGGTTGATTATTAATTGTTGCAAGACGAGCTGAATATTAGTTGCTGATACATGTCACTGACATAATAACACTGTCGGCCTATTTATGGATTGCAATTAACATTTATCAAAGTAATGAATCCGCACATAATGCGCGGATTTGTAGTATAAATTTCGCAAGCATGAAACAATAGTCGAGCATAAATAGGTTTACATATCGGCCTTGTCATTGTAGGACTTATTTAAGAGTTAGCCGATATTTATGTTTGAGAAGTAATGATCCAAAGGTATCGCCGATTGTGAATGAGACTTGAGTATGATAATGAGAAGTTTACAATAATTTACGGTTGGACGATTAGGAGGCTGCACCGCACCGCACAACGAGTGAATCATTAGTATTATAAAGCAGCGTCATTGCGTGTAATGGGCAGGAGCCCAATCCACTCATACCAGTAGACAGTTATGAGGCAATTGAAAGTGGGTGATGGCAAACACCGCTTACTTGGTAATTGGGATAGTAAGTTCGAGCATGCGCACTGAATTATTAGATGACTGTTTTGTTTTCAATTTTGGTTTGGTGTCGTCTTTAATATTGTATGATTCTTGTCAGGTGGTAATAACTGTGTTATTTTCAAAGAAAATACTATACACTATGATTACAGGATGCCTGAATTGTTTGATATGTGTATAGTTGGGGCCATTAAACTATTACTTTCCGTAGACGAGATGAACGCACGACCTTCAAGGACATCTGATGGCTCCGCAGTCTCTCGCCAGATGGCAGCAGTGTACGATGCAGTCACTATCGCCACCTAGCGACAGGATCACGAACCAGCTGACTAGCTTTTCAGAGACAGCAATGCAAACGAGGTGGTCGACTAGTGAAAGTGATGTTAATTAGCGATAAAAAGCTCCATTAAAATGACCGGCTGGCTCATTCCACCTTCCTTCATTACAAAATAAGCAGCTCACGTTCTAAAACAATCTTTGGAAAGAGTTACTAATTTTAGCACACGCCGAATAGAATCAGCCGTGAGGAGAAATTATTTCGCACCTGCGACATGGTCCAATTTCTGGATAAGTTGGAGAATGAATTTTCCACATGATCTCAAATGTAGTTCTCTGACTCATTAACAAATGACAACCTCATTCCTCATTCAAATGACAACTCTCCAAAATCCTTCAAATAAATAATAAAAGTCTGAACTCCTATCAGTTTACTACCACAAAAATGCACAACAAATAGGTAGTGAGAAAAACAAAAAGAGTAGGTCATAATTTGCGATCATTCATTTCTCATTAATAATAATTGATTCATGAACAAGGTTATGAATAGAATCAAAACTTTGTTCAATGGTCTCAATTTCGTGATTATAGACAATTCTCATGAACCTTCTTCCCCAAGCGCTTGGGAAACCAATCGAAATATTTCATTCAGCTAGGTACTTAATTGTTCTGATTTTTTCTTGTTTCCAGGCAACCAAAGTGAAACTATATACAAATAGAATCATATAGCATTCATGAAGAGGTTCAAATTTAAATATTTTTAATGCATCATAATAATCACCAATAAAAATGAAAATTTGTTAAGTATGATATGAAAATCACTGAGAGAAATCATAATAGATGCAAGAAAAAATGTCTGACTGGAGAAGATTTTAAGAATATACTACTCACCTGATCCTCACGATGTCTTGAGATATTTCCGTCACAGAAGCTGTCATGGCTTATCACTGGGCAGCTCCTAGTGCAGCTATCACTTGTTATTGATAATTGTTCCTGAGTATGGAAGAGTGAACTCCTTTTCATGAACAGCCAAATCTTTTCCTGTAATAAATAAAAATAAGGCCTTTCAAATTCATATCTAGAGATACAGAGATACAATGAAAATTCTGAAATGTTCCAAAACTGTTTATTAATATTTGAGAAGAGACTCAGTTTTTATTTGTACTGTTTACTTTTTTTGGAAAACAATTTCCAGGTGGCGGTCAAGACTTCGTCAACTGATAAAATCAAATCCGTTTATAATGCTAAAGAATTGACTTGAAATATGAACAACACAAAATTTCGATAAATATCATGTAATGATAAAATATATGATTTCATGAATTTCATATAGTAGATGATAAATTTAATTAATAAATTAAACATGCGCCAATTTTGCTTAACTCTATTACGAAAACAGAAGAACCTTTAAATGTTATGTGGGAATTTCATTACCTTATTTTCTATAGATAGGAATGATCATATTTATCCATTAAACAGGTCGGAGATGAAGTAGTATGTATTGAAACTATTCAAGTCATTTTCATAAACTAAGATATTGCAGGAGTACTGAAAATAGCGGGGATACTCTATAATTTTATAAAGGACCAACAAATACATTAAAACGCTATACAATTACATAAATTTCATTAATGTGTAAATATGTGCAACACTATTACAGTGTATTTCTATGATGATAAGTGAATTCCACTGACAACATTGAAGTTTGAAAGGTGTAATCAGCCAAGTAATAAGGAAACTTTGATGTGTATACTACTTCTATTTGAATTGAGTCGTTTGGTGTCTCAAGAGGTTCTTCAGTCCTACATAAGGAAAATAGATTTATTGAGCTGTCAGAATCAACCCTGTTTTTTATGAAGTCGAATACAGTTGTATACATAAGATAAATGGGACAATATTACCATCAGTAGTATAGCATGCTAATCAATAACTACAAATCGGTCATTGTCATAATGAGAATGATTACATTATAAAAAATGACCGATCATTGGAATGAGGCTTAAGTACCTCGTAACAATTACCACCTTGGTGTTATAATACTGATAGGGTATTCATTTAAAGCCTTTGAAGGTGATGACTGGGAAAAGCATCAAGGTATCGATGATGATGATTTATAAACTTGTTGCTCCTGTTAGTTGATCATGCGATTGAGCAATTCACTTGGACAATGATGGATCATGAGATGGTGCGTATTACCACATGACATACAACTAATAATTGCCAGTAAGCTACTGAGCTTCTAGAACAAATCTGTGGAGAGCAATAACTCAGTAAATTATTGCAGATCATTGCCTCTTATTGGTGTTTTTATACACGTAGGTATTTTATAACTTCGAGTACATATTGCATTGATAATACACAAAGGTTGATTTTTGTTATTCAAAGTAACCAATTAATCAACAATATATAATATTTTATACATCAAAATTGCATTGATCACCTCAAAGGGTGATTTTTGTCATTCAAAGGAACCAGTTAATCATCAACATCTAAAATTTAGAGTTTTGAAACATCAATTGCGTATTAAAATCACAACCATTCATTTGTTAATCTTACAACAGTCTAGTATAATTGAACTGTATAGTTATCTATTTGAATTTTTCGGCCATAATCTTCTCATGAACTAGTAAACCCAAACTAATAATAATTATTATTGTTATCATTTTGTAATGTATATTATTATTTGTGATCATATTCAAATGGTAATTTAATTATGGTATTTGAAGTATCAATAACTTCTAGAAATAAACAATATGCTGTAAATTGGCAACATCAATAAGAGAATTCTTAGAATTTAAAATCTTAGAATTAAGAATCACTATTAGGGTGGAAAAACATAATTTTTTCCAATTCGGATTAAAATAACACAATTTCACTTCTATTGGTATTCATGGGTCATATTTAGATCAAAAATTTTATTCTGTTTTTTTACTGGCGATTTAACAGTCCAGGATCGATAATCGATTCTCGTGGTTCATGAAATTCGCAGCATCTCTGAAGACATCAATAAATGGAGTAACCAACTTCAGCCACTCCCAATCTATCATTTCAAGATGAACACATCCCAATCTGAAGACACTTAGCTTCCATTTGGCTATTTCTGCATTATTGCTAGATTGACTCATCTGATTCGAGAGACATTCGAGTATTTTTCGTGATCACGATGATCGAAAGGTCACTTGGATGAAAACCAATCCTGGCCCGTAATGCAGCGTGTGTTTGATTTCTCCTTGTCAATCGAAATTAGCACCTGTCTTTGGTTGGAAAATGGATGAACTAAATTGTTCATAACAATTGCGAAACTTGAAATGGAGTTCCCCCTCACTTGGTCACGTGGCCTCGTTACATTTAAGTCAGTAGTGTTTCGTTTCTGTTCGATGAATAATATAGATATCTATGTATTGATACACTATTCACACTCAAAACACACACACACGCCCATCTATTAGTCTATTATCGACTGTGAACTTCACAGAACCGCAAACGTATGAAGTAACAGTGTTCGGAAACCACTTTCGTCTTTGCTATTCTAAAGAAATGGAAACCGCATAGGCACACTAACATCTAGCGGCAAAACGTAAAATCGGAACACGGTAATCAGTCGATAATTTGTTGGGTTATTACATGGACATTTACAACACTCTGTTATTATTATGCACATTTTTTAAATGAGTAATGGCTTGGTTTTACAATTAGTGGTGAATTCGGACTGATGTTTAGAGCATGGGAGCATTGCAATTGAATAATCGACTACTGAAAAATTATTAGAAAAAAAAGAGAAATGAGAAATGATTGAGAAGTAAAAAGCAAATAAAACAGTTATTTTCTGTAATGTATGTGAACCAACAAAAAATTGATTTCAAACTTTAGAAAGAAACTTGAATGTAAGTTGTATGAGTTGTTTGAATTGTAACCATCATTGAACCAAAACATCTAGGTACAACAAACATACGTCTTGAGTTGATCACAATAATTGACTAATGTGCTCAATTTGGATGGATGTCAAATTTAATTAAAAATTTGTTTGTGATGGTAGTCGATTCAAATCTCTTATCAAGGGAATCTCTCACCCTCTATATCTCATCTACATGAGTTTATTTGCTGCAAAGTCGTTACATGAAAATATATAATAAAAATAATGAAGATAGGAACAATATGATGGAAAATAATTTAAATTATATTAGACTTTCTTTGATACTTTTAAATTTTCCAAGTTGATACTCTGCTTGAACGACATTTTCAGATTCTCTCACTTGAGAATGGTGGAACTTTTTTCCAATCAATTTCTGGTTCTATCTTGTTATACTAAACTTACGATATTTACAAATGCTGAACTATGTTTCAAAACTTTTTACGTTGATCGATGACAGCGATAAGAGGGTTTTCCATTCAATTTCATATTGGTTTTACAATTCCATCAATTATAATTCAATTAATACTTCATCTTCTTCCTTTCACGGTTAAGGCATCAATATCGGGGACCGAGCTTCGCTCTGGAGTACAATAGCATAAAATTTTATTTCGAAAGTAGAAATTATAATAGCATTCATACAGAAATGTTCTAATCTAATCACAGTAAATTGAGATTAATTCCCAGAGGAATGCAAAAATTTCCCTCAGGCCCAGTTGCACAAAAGCCGGTTTAATTGTAATCCTGATTAACAAACGTGAACCAAATCAGAGAAGACCATTTCAAAGATGGATCTACTGGAATTTAATCAGGATTGAAAATAACCCGGCTTTTTTGCAACCGGCACTAAGTACCTGATTGAATGATTACAAAAGTTCAACAGCTGAGTCATAATTTTGACACAGTCCCACACACATCAACTCGCTCACTCACTTCCATCACCAACAGACGATGAAATAATAATTATTACCAACTGTTTTTCCGAGGATGAATAATAATTATCCTTTTAATTTAATAATTATCCTTCAGCGAGTTTTCCCAGGGATGATACCTAGTGCAATCGAATCTTTATATTATAAACCTACTATGTTTTGAATTTCGTGAGTATCGTTAGAGCCGTTTACAAGATTCGGTGAAATAAAAACATATAAACATCTAAACAGAAGTTGCTCATTTAATAGTATAGGATTGCCTGATCCGAAC
This sequence comes from Nilaparvata lugens, assembly GCF_014356525.2. Taxonomy (NCBI): domain Eukaryota; kingdom Metazoa; phylum Arthropoda; class Insecta; order Hemiptera; family Delphacidae; genus Nilaparvata; species Nilaparvata lugens. The sequence goes on from NC_052506.1 coordinate 72,084,608, forward strand.
CTCATAGTCTCTATACTCGGACCATCTTTTTCTTGGACGTCCTCTATCTCGTTTCCCAACTGGTTGGTACAATAAGGACTGCTTAGGAATCCGGTCTCCACTCATTCTATTCACATGTTGGAACCAATCATTCCTACTCCCATTTATTTCATCTTTTATTGCAAAAATATTCAGCTGAGCTCTGATATCTGTGTTTCTGAAACGGTCTTCCCTATTGCACCCATAAGTTCTGCGCAGAAACCTCATTCCAGATGCTTGCAATCTGCTTTCATTACGCTTGGATACTACCCAAGTTTCATTACCATACAGTAGTGTAGGAGCCGCAATTTTTCTATGGAACTTTATTGTTGTTTCTTTGCTGGCACTATTCTTATTAGTTCTATGTATGGTTCCACAGATATTTTGGAAGCGATGCATGTTTGTGCAAGCATCTTTATCATGTTGATAAGAGATAACACATCCAAGATAGCTGAAATGGGATACCTGTTCCAGAATTTTATTTCGTTGAACAATTTTACTTGATTAATACTTCATGAGTTCTAAATGTTTTGTACAAGCCTGATCAAGATTTTATTTGCAACTAGGCTATTCATCTTCACAGAGAGGTATGGAATTATTATTCAACTCATCTAGGGAGAGTAGGGAACAATGATCCATAGTAGGGAGTAGGAGAGTTGGGGACAACTAGAAATGATCTAGACCAAACACAATCATCCACAAGTAATTTACGATAATATAAAGGAAGAGAACAGAGTTTGAATAAGATGAAGTTGTTGACAGCTGTTACCACGGTATGTTGTACTTCCATACAAGTTGTTTATACTTCTATATTTTATTTAGTGCACCTTCCAACGTGGAGAACGACACGATGGTGTGGGGTACACGTGTGGAGGAAGTTAGGGCACGAGCCGTGAGAGAGCGCTGGCACTTGTGCCGTCCGCGGATTGTCCTTCCTCCAGCCTGGCTGGTCGTTCCACCACTCGGTCAAGGAGTTCAGCTCCAGTCTGCTCTGTCACTGGTCACGGATCTCCTCTATACTTAGATTCACTTCAAATCGTCAGCATTCTTCAAATATATTAAATCAATGCCTTGCATTAAACCAACACTGAAAGTCTGGTCAAAGATTCCTCTATAGTGAGATTCACTTTAAATTGTCATTATCCCTCTTATGCAATATCAATGCTTCACATTCAACCAATACTGACAGTCTGTTCACAGATCTCCTCTAAAACGGTCAACCTCTGTCGACTGCACACTACATAACACACACACACACACACACACCACACACACACACACACACACACACACACACACACACACACACACACACACACACACACACACACACCACACACACACACACACACACCACACACACACACACACACACACCACACACACACACACACACACACACACACACACACACACACACACACACACACACACACACACACACACTGCTCAACTAGACAATGTGATCGACAATATTGACATAATCAAGAGGAAACATTACCTGAGCACTGTCAGTTCCTGGTGCACAATAATCTCGCACTTGCAAAAAATATTTTTTGACCGGATCTTGTCTCATTGTCAATCCTTGCTTACACAACTAGCATATGTTTAAGTTTGATAACCAATTCGTGATGATTTGAGAACATGGAAGCAATAAGGATAAGACGCTGTCGAGAATGGTGCTCAATCAATATTGGTGGAAAAATTATGAATTTATTATGTGGATCTCACGAAGCGTAAGGTACTAGACTTGGAGGCTAGAGGGTGAATTTTGATTTTTTTTAAACTTCGAAGAATGTTAGTATCTTATTGCAAAAACTTTATTCAATTCTAGAAGCATAAACTGATTCCGTTTCATAAACTATTTTGTAAACACGTTCACATCAAATCAGAATCAGCTGACTTCAAGGTTATTTTACAGCCCTAGGGCCGTAAAGTTTTACCGGCCTGGTCAGAAAACAATCACTTTCGGCCTCCATATGACGCACGTAAACCAGCTCATTACATCCAAGTGGGGCGAAAAAGATTTTTTCGGACTTGAAAAACGATTTCGAGCCAGAAAAGTCTCATTTTCGGCCCTAGGTGCGAAATATACTATTCCCGCACTAGAGCGGAAAAGTGAATCTTTGCGTTCTGTAATCAGTGCAGGAATCGTCACTTTTTAAGGTAACTGTAGGAAAATAAAATATCATCACATATAAATTTTAATAAAAGTTCTAAGACACGAAAATAGGCTTTGTTATCACATAGATAACAAACGAAATAAGGTACCATCACTACTTCAGAGTGCTCAGCCAAGTGCTTAGCATTCACCACCAGTTAGATTGCTTGATAATGAAATTGATTTAACTAGATTCTAATCAATACAGAAGAAGGAAGAGTAATCTAGAAAGACTATGATATCAATAGAACTTGACAAGAAGTATCAATTGTTTACACAAGACAAAAAAATACCGACGAAAATGTTGGTCGAGACACGAGCATAAAAGAGAGCAACGCACACATCGCTGGCTTGGTCGCGGTTTATGAGTCCATCCGTTTCAATTGTTTTTGTGGGTCGGTGTTATTTAGGGATATGGGATACACAAACAATAACATTGGAACAATTGGATAATATCCTGAATGACCGAATCGTCTTCAAAACTAGTTCCTCTTACAATCTTCTTCATAATCTCATCCATAAAGCAGGTAACTTAGAATTCACTGTTGGAGTATGAATATTTCAATTTTTAATAATAACATTGTAGCCTACTGTTTTATCTCTCTTCAAGATTGATATCAGCATTCAATTTGAATTGCTTAGCATGACGGGAGGCGATGCTATCCAGTATCTTAAATAGCTTCAAATGATTTCAAATCAAATCAAATCAAATTTTATTCACAATTTCAAAAAAACAATTTAGGGTCCTGCCAAACCTGTAGGTTTTTCGGCGGGTGCCCAATCACAAAAACAATATTAAGAACATAATTAGGTAAGTTTACTAGGAATTTTTATGACATTCGAAGTTCGAAATAAATAAAGAAAAAGACAATATGTAATGTAATAAAAACAAGAAAGTTTAAACTAAAAAATAACTTTACAATAACTTTTCATTGTAATCTTTACGATAATAATAATAATAATAATAATAATAATATAATAATATAATAATAATAATAATAATAATAATAATAATTCGTTTATTTCACTGCATTTTCACAATAATTCGTAATACAAATACATACATTAAACATAATGGTTGAACATTACAATTGGTAATACAAATACAAACCTTAAGCATAATAATTGAACATAGATAATAATATTAAGCATGTAACAGAAAAAACCACAGTGCATCCCTCTTTAGGCTAAACCTGTGTTGAGGGATGTCTCGCTCTCTAGTTGAGTCAACTTAATTATAATACAATAACAATTTTGAGGTATCAAACAATAAAGTAAATTTTATACAATAACCAGTGTGCTTTTCACAAGATGGGATTATGAATCTTTAACAATAAATTACATTTTAATGAAGACAGCAAAAAAATGTAAATAATATTACACCTCTATTAAACGTTTTCCTTCATAGAAGCGATTAAGTCTATTCTTAAACAAATTGTAACTGGGTGCATCTGATATATCTGATTGCAGTTTATTGAAAAGTCGTGGTCCCTTAGCAAAAGCATGTAAGGAGGCCACTCTACTTCTTGTAAAGGGTTCTTTTAATTTATTAGCAAGATTTCGACGAGTGGAATATACATGTTCATCCATAGCTGGAAACTCTGAACGTCTTAAATACACAAACTTCAAAAGATTTATTTCAAATAGGGTATCAACACTAAAAACGCCAAATTCTCTATACAATACTTCGGTTGGATATCTTATGGGTCTCTTTAAACATATTTTTATTATTCTTTTATAAAGAATTATGAGAGGTTGCAAAATTGAACTCCCACAACTTCCCCAGGATACAATACCATAGCAGATAATTGACTGTATCAGTGCCAAGAATACCATTCTTAATTGATAGATAGGAAGGACATTCCTTAATTGAACGAATTTATAAATTAATTTTCTAAGTTTTGAACAGATGTATGAAATGTGCGAGCTCCACCGTAAATGTACATCCAATACTACACCTAAATATTTTATTTCATTTTCTTTCTCCAATGTAGGACATCCACAGCTGTAGTATGGACTGGCACAATTTATATTATGTGATACTAGTTTACAGTCAGTATTATTGGGAGGCAATCTAGAGGACGACAATGAAAAGGGAAGAAATCTAGTTTTTTGAATATTCAAATGTAGGAGACTATTCTTTAACCAGGACTTGATAACATCAAAGCATTTATTAGCTCTCTGGAAGGTGATTGGCCAAGTTTCCCCCCAAACTATAGCAACTGTGTCATCCGCAAAAGAGTACAAGGAGCAATTCCCTAGATTTATATTTAATAAATCATTTATGTATATTAAGAACAAAACTGGCCCAAGCACTGTTCCTTGTGGAACTCCAATATTCACATTTAATAGTTCACTTGTCTTTTTATCAAGCCTAACTTTTTGTCTTCTACAATTTAAATATGACTCAAAGAATGACAATGCAATACCTCTTATTCCTATTGCTTCCATTTTATCCATTAGAATTCTATGGTCAACTGTGTCAAATGCTTTTTGTAAATCCAGAAATATTCCTAAGCATTTGTCCCCATTATCTAATTTGCTCAAAATTTCTCTTGTTACTCTAAAAATTGCATCGGATGTACTCATACCTTTTCGAAATCCATATTGATTACTGAACAAAATGTTGTGTTTTTCCAAATAGGATACCAGCCTCGACTTTACACACTTTTCAATTACTTTGGATATACTTGAGTGTAGGGAGATAGGACGATAGTTACCAAGTTCAGTCCTACTACCACCCTTATAGAGAGGAATAACTGTAGCTATTTTCATTTCACCTGGAAAATACCCCTGTTGGAAGCAAATATTTATAATATGCTTCAACGGGTCACATATTGCTGAAGAATTTTCTATCTGACATTTTGAATAGATTCCATCTACTCCCGGAGCAGTACCTTTTTTAAGCCCCAATATGTTATTTCTCACCTCACAGGCCGTAGCTGGATAAAAGAAAAACGACCTACAAAATGATCTATCGACCTTATACTAGATATGATTTGAATTTGAACCTGTCTCTTTGACCCTATTCGAAATTTTCTGTCCAACATCAATGAAAAATTTATTAAACTCTTCAGCCATTTGTTCACTTTCAGTGGATTTTACTACTCTACCATCAGGTATATTAATTTCTTGAATAACATTTTGGTCTCGAGATTTGGAATCAGTAGCGTCATTTATAGTTTTCCACACCTTTTTCAAGTCCTTACCGCAATTTACAAACTCATTTCTAAAGAAAATCTCCTTTGCAGAACGTATCAGTGCCTTCAAAATAGTGTTGTATTTCTTATAATAACGAACATTAATCGTGTTAAACGGCTGCTCCCTTATTTTAAGTGACATATTATTCCTTTTCCTGATACATTTCAATAACCCTTTAGTTATCCAAGGTTTCAATCGTTTCTTTCTATTACTACTTTTCTGCTTCGAAGATGAACACGAATTAAAAACATCTACTATTTTATCATAGAATCTGCTAAAAGCTACTTTAGCATCCTTTTCATAATAGACTCCATCTCATGACACTTCTTTAATTTTAATTTTAAACAGGTGGTCGTCAAAAAATAATGCATCATACTGTACAGGCTTCTTATTAGGCTCTAAACTACTATTTTTTATAAACTGAATTCGCCCCATAATAGCTTCATGATCTGTTATAGAACAATTGTATATAGCTGGGTTCAATGTACATATCTTAGATTTGAGAAACAGATGATCAATACATGATTCACGATATAATGAATGTCTAGTGCAACCGTGTAAATAATTAGTATAACCATATTCCAAAAGCATATTCAAGTATTTATGACCTATTTGGGTTAGATCATTACCCAAAATATCAATATTTGTATCTCCAATCAAGATTTTGTTTTCATAACAAGTTGTTTGACTAAGGAATATCTCCAAATCATCTAGAAAAGCCAAAGCGTCGATATCATTAGGTGATCTATACAATGCTGTACAGCAAAACTCTACGTCTCCATATGTTATTTTAAAATTTAAAGAATTAGTATTACCAATATTTATATCCAGAATATCTAATTTTATTCCATGTTTAACATAAATTACTATTCCATCAGATTTATTAAATTTTGTTGGTTTCACAACCTTATTATAATTGTTCAACTCGAAACCAGAATCTTGTGATAGCCACGTCTCAGTGAGAACTATTAAATCATATTGCGCATCAACACTAGATAAAAATAAACACAATTCATCGAAGTTCTTATTAATACTTCTTATGTTCAAATGAAAAACTTTTAACGATATTGAATGAAAAACTTTTAACGATATTGATTGAGTGGATGAGAGTGTAGCATAATCTCCAATGATAATGAATCTTTTAGATTCATTTAATAACATTTCCATGAATACAGTATTTTGTTGTGCGAAATAAATTAATTTTTGAATTAGTGGATGAGAGAGTAGCATGATTTCCACTGGATGAATATATGAATTTTCTCATTTTCCTTTTGGATTTGAATCTGTATTAGGATTTTTCAGAATCATCTAGTCATCATGATGGAGTGAGAACTTGATACGACATCTGGTCACAAGAACTTCAATGAGAGTGAAATGCTGAACAAAGCTATCATAGGATTATAACGATCAAACATTAAAAGATCAGTAAAGATATAGTTGGAGAGGAGACAAGAACCATCGATAAAAAATATTTCATTTTGAACAAACTGTTCATTAATATGAAAGTGATTTGAAAGTACTGTGTGTAGATAATATCATTGTCATTATGGATAACAATGTTCTAATCTCTCCTAAACGTATTCAGCAAACGAATGAGCGACTTTCATTCACATTACATACATCACAACAAATTTATTAGAACATAGAATAGATGTTGTTTTTCTGATGTTCAAAACTATAATATTAGCCGACAGAGCTGTGTCATTATTGAACCATTGACCCTAATCATAAACTTCCAATTGTCATCGCAGTTGATCAGTGTGTTCCAAGAACTAATCATCTGAGGAGTAAAAAGTGAGTTCACTATTGATGATTTGAGAGAAAAGGATGAATAACCCATTTCATTATTCAAAATCACATAATAATTAATGCTATTACTCAGATTCTTAAATTTTTTTAGCTGGGAACAATCTTAATGCACTTTTCACTTACCACTTCAAATCTTAATTCTTTGTCCAAAAATATTCGTAATTAAAATTAAAAACTGAATAACATAATATTACTCATTAAGAGCACATATTTGAAAAAAATGAACTAATGTACAACGATCAGAGTGATCTGCAATACGCATTCTGAATCCATAAAATGGAATTATTGTTTTGGGGTAGATATCTGAAATCTGATGCAGGCGTCAATCCAATAGCCTAATTGAAAATGATACAAGAAGTTTCGTATCGTCTTCCAACACGTCCAGCTTACAAAAGCATTCAGTATAAAAAGTCACTATTTCCGTACAATTGAAGGCTGTCATCATGAACTGGCAAACATGAGGATTACTTCTTCTTGATCTAGAATTGAAATTCATAATTTTTCTCATTATTCTGCAATCAATTAGCAGTTGCAGATCATAGGACAGGATGTGGCTGAAAATATACCACAACATTGCAAGGAAGTATCAACCGATTTGGATTTACACCAAAACCGATTACAGTGCGTGGTTAACAGAGCGAAGAAGAACTCAATGATATTCGCCTGAACGAATTAATTTGTTAACAATAACTTATTGCTCCATAATACAATTCCATCATTTGACAGCTTATGACATATTAATAAAGACTTGGTGCATAATTTCTCAACTCTCAGTAGTGATTGTAGCCAGTTCTATTCTTAACCCAGAGTCTTATCTAGTCAGTATCCCACTCAGGCATAACGATTATTGTGGTCTGCATCCAGTTCAAAATGGTTCGATTACGAACTTTGGTGTGGATATGAACTAAAATGATCAAGTAGGAAGTGAGTATAAAAAGGAATATACTGAGTCAAATGCAGTTCATTTGTTCGCGGTGTCAAGTGGTGTGAAAGTGAATAGTGCTGTAATAGATTCTCAATATGTTTTGCTACAGTAAGTATACACCAATTATTATTCTACTCTCGTTCAGCATATCAATATGTTATTATTTCCGGTTCAGTATTTTGTATGGTGTTCTCTTCTATCTTGTTTGTTATTTTTCAATCATGAATCATTTTATCATATCACATACAAGTGACTGCAAAGTTATAGCCAAATAAAAGTTAAACTACAAAGCATTATAACTTTGAAGAATTTAAGTTGAACTAATAAAGTTAATATATAAACTAATATAGGTTAATCAAAGATAGACGAGAAAATTTGGATCTTCAATGATGGAAAAACCTATGGTTTTTTGAAAAGATTCACTAGTACAAAACATGAGACTGAGATTACCGTAAAACGCAAATTTTGACGAATATTTTTCAAGAATCAGTATGGAAATTTATTATGTCTGACTTATGGGAGTTTGTACGCCCATCTCACGGATGGATGACAAGACAGAACTGCCTGATCGCCAATCTCATTACCATATTCAACTGTTCTCTGAAAAATACGTTTATTTTTAAAAAGATTAGAGCATTATCCTACTATCACTTCACTATAAATATTTTGCTCTTATACTTCACTATTTAATATAATAGATACAGACTTTGATACAAAATATCATATTGTGGTATAGTTTCTAAGTAATGAATTGTATAGTATATCAATGATGTTATTATTCTATAAATTGTTAAAAGATGATTAGCCTTTATTGAAATACTCTATTACCATTAATACGGGCAATAGTAGAGATAATCAAGAAGAGCCTACATGTTATGGAGTACAGAACTGATAATAAAGAGTGATCACGTGAACCATGAATTATGAGTAACTAGAAGAATACTGAAAACATGACTTATCCAGGTTTCTCTGCAAAAATAGTAAATAGTAGTGAACCTAGATAACGATTATTTCTCTTACTTCATTCCCTAGAAATAAAATTAGTTTTTCCACCCGATTTGGAAAAAGAATGAATATTGCAATCCTAATTCAATCCTCGAAAAAACTATTATAAAAGTGGCAGTAAACAAACAAACAACAGTGAATGAAATTGGTGGCCTACTAGATGCATATCAAATTAATGTGGCTGTAGTAACGCAATTTCTCGTGAAATAGCATGTTAATAATGACCAGCACCCGGTTACGTAACAAATCGCTACACCGGAGCACCTAATAAGAGTCTTGATGCATCTGCTTTATCCACACTCATCAGCTATACTTTCACCTACGATTTGATAATGTGCTGCCAGAGCGCCAATTCTATCACCATATCGTCATCGCATCATCTGCAGATACGGTTCTTACAATCTAAGAACCGCTTCTATAATTTTACAATTTTGAAGGTCTTTATAAAGATAAAAAATATTTGGAACATGAGACTGGGGAAAATTATAAAAAAAAGGTAGTTTTGTAATATAAGACTGAGGAAAACTTGGGAAAAAACAATCAAATATTGAATTTTTATTTCATTAACTGAATGCTGCCGGAGTGCTATTCATTAATAAAAGTGATTCCTCCATATTAATTTAAATAATACTCTCCTATATTCACCTTGAGTTGAAAAAATATATTCGATTTTGTAATTCTGGTAATTACGGTGACGTCAAAGGACAAAAATAAATAACAATTAAGAACAAAGAATTTGTAAGAGAAATTATAAATAATAATTAATCAACCTTGATGGGATTACAAGGAGCAACTAAATTATTGAATTTCTATTAACAGTTCAAGTTTCAAAATCGAAATGAATCACATCCAAGCACTGAATCTGTTGAACAATGTGTTGATCAGCTACTGATTCTCAAAATTACTTGGTTGATTTATGATTTCTCCAACATACAATTCCAAAGATATATTTAGATATTTTTTAATTAAACACGGTTGACAATATATTCATTTTATAATATGTATGATTTCCATTCACGCAAAGAAAATTAGCTCCATTTGAATTATTTATCAAGCAGCAATTTATAATCATTTTATAGTAGGTAATTTTGAAATGTCGATTGAAAACCAATAATTACTACCATTCACCGTAGCATAGGTGTCATGTAACCGTATATGGGAAAATACATTGTTGGGCATCGGTTAATTTGTAGAAATCTATTTCAAATATCATGTGAAATGGGTAACAATAAAAATTCAAATATTAAAGTATATTACTGATAAGTTCGGTTTTAAATATTTCACTTCATTAATACATTATTTTCAAAGAGTCTCTAAAAATGATACAATATAAAATAACAGAGCATTTAGAAGAACCTGAATTTTGAGAACAATCGGTTTTGGAATGTCAACATCAAGCTTCTAGTTCCAAAAGGTTTTCAAGTTCACTGACAGTTAATTGACAATATTATTGAGTTAAGTGCTTAGATATGTTGTTCTTTCCTGATCATATTCATATGATTTGTAATTGTATCAACAAATGAATAAATTTGGTAAAATAACATAATGAAGCTTCAATATTTTCTAAATATTGACATTATTAGTAATAGTTTTCTGATTCAAGTATATTTCGTAAGTGCACCAAATTTTTAGCACATTTTTCTGATAGCCGTCACTTTTATTCTTCCGTGAGCCGTCTATAAGATAAGCCTAGTAGGGGAACAAGGGCTATCAGGTAGGTTTAGAGAAAGAACAACAAAAAGCAATCATAATTTAGTTTCAAAAGTATAGTTTCGAGGTTTGAAGATAGTTTTCGAATGCATCAAGTTGTGCGCGCGCGTCTAGCGGTACACTGTCTGCCAGAAAAGTCTGGTAGAAAGGGAAATTGGTGGGATGGGGGGTCCTGTGCAAAGGGGTGGGGGAGGGTGCATTCCAGTTGTGAAAGGGAAATGAAGGATGCGCGTATCTGGTCACAAGCCACTCAATACAGTACTTGGACCACTCACTCAGTCGCCGTCTGCTCTGCTTTTGCTCATTGCATTGCTAGTTGCTAGTTGCTCAGAGACGCGAACGTTGTTGTTGTGCATGTGCGTGTGCGTGTATCGTCTGGAATTATTACATCGCTGAAACCGCAGCAGCAGCAGCAGTAACACACTGTGAGTACAACTTTTTCTGCATTACGATTACCACATCGAATGAGAGTTATTATACTTTTATTACTAGAGTGTAAATAGTGCGTACTAAAAATGAGTCATTACTACCGAGTAAAAGGTACTTTAGTTTGAAATTGGAAGGTTTTTATACTTATAGATACAAGTGAGCACTCGGTGCTCTTTGAAGGTGTGTAGAAATTATGGGTTGATGAGAAGTCAGGTAGATTTATACTGATTTACATTTTTGACGGATGGTTCGGATACAGATCTGATTCTGCTAAGATAAAGGCAATACACCCCATTATCTTAAGTGATGATTTGGTGTGGAGGGGGGAGGTGATGCCCCGATAAGCACAAAGCCCTATGCGTGGCTTAATGGTTAGATGATGATTGGAGATGATGAATGGACCTACAACTCATCAATGTGGGTTGTGAACCACCCCAGGAACCAATTTTCAAAGCCTGAATGATATTTGGTGGAGGGCTCCTCAAGTTGTCGTCGCCTGTGGAAGGGGGGAGGCTCATGAATTATTTCAACTCACCTGTACGATATCTTATCAGCGCTAACTGCTTTTCTCGTGTTAATGACATGAATAATCTATGTTGAGTTAAATGAATGTTAATCTCTGCATTGCAGTGATAAATGACTTTACAGTTAACTCTTACTTATTTTTTTGCAAAAAGCATCCTGGTGGTCTTGTCCCACTTCAAATTAAGGGTCTGTCCGTCAATACATCTCTTATAATCATCCCTCCATTATCCAAGCATGAATAGTCTATGCTTAGTCACGGCACTACAGGGATTCCACAGTCAGTACAACGTTATTGTCCATCATGTACAGATTTCATGTGTAGTATGAAATGATCAATCAAGAATACCCTGGAAATGAATTAAAATTAAATGTAGAATCGGAATTAGGAATTCGCACAAATTTCATGTGTAGTATAAAGTGATCAATCAAGAATACCCTGGAAATGAATCAAAATATAATCGGAATTCGTCTCGATTATCATACATAACTTGATAGATTGAATAGAATCTGATATTCTGATATTCTAGAGCCTGTTTCCCTTCTTTCGACTGGAACAACTTCCTCCTCTATGCAATTTATATTTCAATTAATTACAATTACTAACCAACCTTTAACTTAACTTAAGTCTCCCTTAATTAGTTAACTAATTAACTTACTTAATTTATGACGCATTATTTCAGGTATGAATATGAATTTTACAAAATATTTTTAAACTTTATAAGATGATAATTGAGTTCGGATAGAGTTTTGGATAGCAATGTTTCTATTTTTTTCAAGGGAAACTCTCTATTTGTATGGTAAAATTTTTTACGAAATCTCATCTCATAGCCATTCAAGAATACGCTCCTTTCATCATGAGAGGGCATATTTAATAACTTACATGATTCTGTATGACTGGCATATGGAATTTGGAAGATTGAAATAAAAATGAATAGCTCAAGTTAACCAAAATAAAGACATCATCCTCTAAAATAAAACTCTTTGAGTTGAACTTCAACTGAGACTAGCCAATTTCTCCAAAGAACTCATGCATTGCACAATTCCAAAGCTGTATTCAAAAGAATTTCTTAGAATGGTGCTTGACAGACACTACACTTATTGACAGTTGTGGTATGCATTTGAATAGTCTTTTTATTTGCGGCCCACATATACTTTTACTTTTCTTGAGACATCTCTATTTGTCACTTTCTCCAGTGATTATTCTATTCCATTATTGTCAGATTACTATTTAAATTATGTTTCAAACTCGATAGATTGAAAATATCTACTATAAGCTTACTGTATATATAGATATCATCGTCATCATAACTAGAGCACACTTAAATCAAGTCATTCAGGATAATAATCTACAATGAAAATTATAATAATTTCGCATAGCCATTCAATCGAACATTATTCCAGATATTATTGATAGCAACAGATGAATAAGATTTTTTATTGAAAAATTGAATGAAATTGGGATAGATAGGATATAGGATAGAGTACATCCAACATTGGACATTTGGCCAATTACGATTTAATTAATTCAATGGATTGTTTTGTAGAGATTGAATATAACTGAAAGAAGAGAGCATTTTATTACATTTAAAGCTTTCAAGATAAAGGACCAACTATTGGTTGCAGATACCTTTGGACTCCCCGAATTATATCACAGTATAGGGTCTACCACTATATTTTCCTAACTGTAATCCCTTTTATAATTTACCAACAAGTTCCACTTGAAATATATTTTTAGAGCTTTTTCAGAAAAAATGAATGCAAACCATAATCTACATATTTGTTGACCTTCCTCTTCCTTTTCAGAGAAACTTACTTTCTAGCAGGCCCATTTGATTCACTAGTATTTCACCACTTTTTAAATCGGCTTGATAAGTGGTCACCTATAAAGTATGAGTAGGCCGCTACACTTTTTCTTTTCATTGAACACTATTCCATCTTGATAAATGTAAGCTTCTAAAATGGAAGCTTAGCTCGACCACTTATAGTAGAGATTCTCTTATAAATTTAATAAAGCCGAGCGCTTTATCAAGCCTTGCGTAATACTCTAGTGGGAATTCCACAGATTACCTTACTGGTGATTTGTGGGAGTTATTTCCACTATCTAAACGAGTAGGACCCAACGAGAATGGATACGATTATTATTTGTGATAGACAACAAAGAATAATAGTAGATTATTATTCTTGTAGAATATAAAATATAATGTAGAATCTGTTAAAATATATCGTACTTGGAGTATTCTTTGATAGACTACACGGAATAAGTTATCATGTAGTATAGTAGAGATTGCATAGTTTGAAAATATACCTTGAATTGAACAGTCTAATCAACAAAAATCTTCAAGATGAAAATGATTTATATCACCACTAGTGGAATATCAAATCTATACCAGGTAAAATATTACCAATCTCGATTTCCAATTGATTTGGAAGTAATAAGCTTCCTATTAAAATTTGCAGCTTTTCAGAAAAACTTGCAAATCAGATTATAACAAGATCATAGATTGTTAGCTTATTTTGAAGCGTGGATTACTTGTTTTTATAACAAGCTTGGAGGAATGATAGGGATTATTCTGAATCAAATTAATTGCGATATGATTATTTTTTCAATATTGAAAATTGATGATAGATATTACTACTCTCTATTCCTCATCCCATCTAATAAGATGTTGAAACATCCAGTTATATGTAATTTGCAATAGCTGTAAGGGAGATAGTATCTGATCGTTGAGGAAAAAGTATCCCAAAAGGTCTTAAATTACCATTCATAACTTATTACCCATTATGTATAATTTAGACCGCACCTAATATAGGCTACCACCGCAAAAGGTCATCATGTTAAGCTTAATAAGGCCTTCATCTTTATTATAACAATGGAGCTCATTATGTCTCATCAATAGAATACTTTCACTACATCTCAAACCCATTCAATTCTAGTCAATTTTTTCAATTTCAATGTTATTTATTATTATTCTATGAGATCGGTGGAATATGATTAGAACAATGAAAGTGGGAGGTTTTTAGAACGTTTCATCATTCTCTATCCTATATGAGATAATCATTGGATCAAATGGAGTTTTCACTTGAACTGGAATATCTGAGGAGAAAATTTCTGAAGTTTGAATACGCTTCTTTGAAAAAACAGACGATATACTATCAGAAATAGTATAGAAGATTATAACGCAGTTTATTATGAGAAGAAGGCTAAAAACAAATTACTGAAAAATTATAATCCTGGTATTATGGAAATCAGCAATAACTATACAAATAAGATGCAATGATAGTGTCAAAAACTCATTCAAATGGAACTATAATTGGCAAAGGAAAGTTTAAAAATCCAGAATCACCTTCATATTATTATGTTCGTCAGCAGTGGTTGATTGAAGCCTTCATTTTTATAACTCCAACTTCCAATTATCCACAGTTCCCAATTCAGTATCAACCTTCTTGCGAATTTCC
Organism: Nilaparvata lugens; assembly: GCF_014356525.2. Classification (NCBI taxonomy): domain Eukaryota; kingdom Metazoa; phylum Arthropoda; class Insecta; order Hemiptera; family Delphacidae; genus Nilaparvata; species Nilaparvata lugens. Next base: position 72,099,847 of record NC_052506.1, read on the forward strand.
TGTACCAAATATAACGATTATTGTAGTTCCATTTTTGTACAACTAATAACACCTTCATGAATCTCGAATGAGGCTAATGTCGATGGCTTTATATGAAGGAGTCACTATGAATCAATTTGCTGGAGTACTAAGAAGTGGAATTTTTCCAGGAGAGCCATAAAATGATACCAGTTTGGCTTTGTTGAACGACTGAGCTGGGTCGTTGGCATCAAGTGACAAAACAGAGAGGTGTCCCAGGATGTCATTGCACAAGTCGAGTTACAATCAACTAGTATACACCAAACAACCTTGAAGGTGACCAACTCTTTGAAAAACATCAATTAATATTCACGCTAGACGCTTTATAAGTCTCCAATGGATCCGAACTGAGATCAATGGAGTGAGATAATCATATGGACAGAATTAAGAAGCTGTTGTACTTGATATGCTGGACTTTAATCAAGATGATTACAAAGACTCAATGACCAAAACGAGGCACCGGCGGCCTAGATATTTTGCAATATATTTAATGGTTCGTCTGTACGAGAGCTAGACTATCCCTCTAGAGATCAAGAGAGACGCGACATTTGATGATAGATTGATAATGATTATAGAAAATAATATATTGTTCATTTAAGATTGGAATAGTTGAAAAAACATTACGATCATAGAAGAAGAGATATTGTTCACATAAGATTGGAATAGTTGAAAAAACACTACGATTATAGAAGAAGAGATATTGTTCACATAAGATTGGAATAGTTGAAAAAACACTACAATAACTATGCTAGTGGGAGTTTCCTGATAAAATGAGAGAAAATAAAGAATATATGAGTAGATAAAGGTTGAGACAATATATCAAACGATAGCATTTCCAGGAATTCGAGTTCTAATAGATGAAAACAAGACAAAAATATTTTGTTCTTGGAAGTATATATTAGCAAAATTTGGTGTGGCGCACTCACACAACTTTCCTTGCCGTTATGAAAATTGATCACTTGACGCTAGTGTTCTCGCGCATCTCAAGTCTACTATTCAAAAATCTGACCCAGCTGCTGACAGGACAATAACTCTGGAGACACACGATGCCTGCTATCTCTTGATAGTGAATGATTTAATAGAATCAACAGTAGCCAACAGTTTGCAATTGAAATAATCACATTTTCTCGAATTTCTAGCTTATTTTCAATTTCAGGTGAAAATGTTACTGAACGTTAATTGTAGAGATTTTAATGCTCAATCTTTTGCTCTCGAATTTTTTTGTTTAAATTGTATCTGAAGCCTGATAATTGGGAATCTAAAATCAAACTTTGCATAGATGAGGCGGAGCTTCTTAAAATTTTACAGATGTAAGACTTGTGGCAGTTGATAGAGCTTATCAATGACTATTTTAGGTATAAAATTGATCAAAATCGTTGGAGCCGTTTTCGAGAAAATCGCGAAAAACCCTGTTTTTGACAACATTTTCGCCATTTTAGCCGCCATCTTGAATTGCATTTGATCGAAATTGTTCGTGTCGGATCCTTATATTGTAAGGACCTCAAGTTCCAAATTTCAAGTCATTCCCTTGATTGGGAGATGAGATATCGTGTACACAGACGCACATACACTCACACACGCACACACACACACACACACATACAGACCAATACCCAAAAACCACTTTTTTGACTCAGGGGACCTTGAAACGTATAGAAAGCTAAAAATCGGGGTACCTTAATTTTTTTCGGAAAGCAATACTTTCCTTACCTATGGTAATAGGGCAAGGAAAGTAAAAATAATTTAGGATTTTCGTTAAATAATAACTATAAAAATGAATCAAATTAGTCTTTCAGAGAAGTTCCTTTTTTGGAAAATCACTACGTTCTCTTTACTCACTGCACTAGCAATAATAATGCAGTAGTGTCATATTCAAGTACTGTGACAAATTCAATCAAATGAATTGAGGTTAATCAACAAATTAATTGCAGAGATATATTGCATGGATCATGGAATAGGAGTAGACCACAGATATAAATAGATTACAGACTCCTCCTTCCGTGGAGAACACTGAGGCCTATTATACACCTCATAAGGAAATCCAAGAGAGGCGCCTGAATTCATAACACACATCCGTTGGCGCTGAACTGGAAGTGAATTTGGATGCTCTTCAAATTGAGTAAGGATGTACTTGATTCAGTCTCAAGTTTCTCCTCGAATGAGCCGACCTGTTCCTCCAACTCTTGTCCGACTGGCATGCTTCCTGAACCTTACATAAATAAACTCAAGGACCAGTTCTCGCCACTACCGCACCGCACTGCACTCGCCGGCGCAATATTAGCGCACAGCTAGTCCCATTCTCGTATTGTTAGTAGCACAAGTTAATACACCCCTCCAACGCTCCAACATAATACAGCCTTACATCAAATATACATCCTTCATATACACTTCACAAGATCACATTCGAAAGATATTGGTAATTATCCATTGAGATCTTCACATACGGGATTATCTTCCATCTACTATAAATACTCTTGATAAAAGTACATTTTATCTATTTCATCTATCCATGACGAACTGCAAGTTAATAATCCTTTTTTATCTTTGAATTAAGTAACTATAAACTGGTACTAGTTTTTAATAGCTAATATTCAAAAATTAGACTGTAGTGTCGTCTAAATAGTTCAAAACGGAGTACCTTTCAGTCTGCAGAATAAACACACATCAGCTAAGCATATAGCATATAGCTCTACAGTTTTTTTTTCTAATTGAAATCCAACATCGTCGGGGTTGTGCTTTGTTTCTCATTTCGAGTTTTCCCTGTCCTCCTCTCAATATCTTAGGATATGTCAACATCCTTTTCCAATATAAATTAATGAATTTATATGTAAATTAATAATAAAATTTCATTCTTGTCAGGGTGACTGATGGGGGCTCATCCTTGCTCACAGACCTTAGGTCCATGCAAGGATTAATTCCTTTAAGTACGGCCTGTCAGCTTGCACTATTAGAGGAATAATAAACATTAATAGTAGAATAGAAAGTTTTTATGTTATTATGCTTTATTATTATTATTATTATGCTTTGTAAGTAACATTATTGTATTGTAAACATTTTTCTGATAGTGTGGGTGACAGAATTTATTTATATTGGTTGTATTGTTTTTTGGATGAGGAATAAAAGAATTTGATTTGATTTATATTCCCATACCATACTCCTAACATGAGTATAACCATAGAGAAACAATAGCGTAAGTTATGCTATTGTTTCTCTATGGTATAACCCTGAAAAAAACACCCAAGATTCAAGCTCGATATAATCTAGCAAAAGATTAGTGATAATGCTATTCCATTGAACTCTCCACATCCAAAATTGAAGGATAATCTCCACTTTTAAAATCCATACCCAGAATGATCTACTTATAAATGAATTTAAACTCAAGTAAGGATCTACTTAATATAACGTTTTATAAACTCTATAGGTACTTTCAAGATATAATTTGAACTCAACGTATCCGAGACTGTCTTTCATTGCTGAATGATTTCATGTAACTAAGAATTTGTTTAAGGAAGTAACCTGCTTATTTCAGAACCCACCATAATCTATGTCCTATTCAACTCTCATCGTTTTTCTAATTTTTGTTAGAATTTTGATTTTCTCAATTTTCCGTTGAATGCATAATACACAACAGTTCCAGTAGTGAGGCAGAGCACTCACTTATTAGCAAATTTGAAGATCTTGAAATTAACTTTCAACATCGAAAACTACAGCTTCCAATGCGATCTAGCGAAGATTATAGCTCTCTCAATGGTTATGTTCTGATAATCATGCTCTTCTGATAATTCAATCAAATGTTTGTTCCGATATTCATGTTTGTTTTCATTAATTATTTTTCTACTCTTATACTCTTATGATTACTCTATTAGTCTCATATCTACTTGACATGGTAAAATATCAATTGTTGCTGCGGCTACTTAAACATTGAAGAAAGTCGACTCGCCATACCCGCTAATGAGACTAATCAGATTGACTTCTGGATTACATATTGTGGCGTTTTTTCACATTCAGTATTTGCATTGGAACTGGTCCACCAATGACAAGCAGCTCACAATTCGAGCCTGACCGGTAGTGACGACATAGTTAGTCTGCATGCGTTTCTAAACTGGCTCAAATTTAAATCTCATTACGAAATAATCCGGATGAAATCCAATAAATCTGTATTGCGACCCATGAGAAAACAAATGGCTAATTTATTCAAAAGAGGTGTTTCAAGAGATTTGATAAACACAAGTATTTCACTTGATAATTAGATATTATAACTCGAAACGTTATCAATCAAGTGATTGATCAAGAATTAGTGAACAAGAAATGCTGGCTTCCGTCAGTTGAAGTGATCTTTGAATAGCTGTACTGTTTTTGCGAAAGAAAATTGATTTAAGGGGCAGAGCTGCAACCACCCAATCATTGACCTTCACCTATCAATGATGCTATACTGTGCCTGGCCTGAGCAAGCAATTCAACTTTTATTAAACGTCTGAATTTATTAAATGTCTTATATTTAACATCGCCTGTTCACCTCAAAATCACTCTTTCAAGCTTGAGATAATGATAATTATGCATGTTTCAAGTAATCTATTCAATTAGAAATACAATTGTATTGGCATCTTCATTACTTTACGATCGAACTTAATGGTTGATTAAATTTTTCTGCGATATTCTATCATAGTAACAGAAATTGATGCTAATTTTCCATTTGATAGTAAATGTGAGGATTTATTTCAATAGGAAGCTATTCAACAATAGGAATATGTTTGATTTGATCTAAATATATTCCATTCAAAGCTTTCTTTATGGGAAGAAAGAATCTCAAGCTAGTCAAATACGGAATAAATTAGAAGCGATTAATGGTTTCAAGACTTCTATTTACAGTATTATAAACCCCAATTAATTCATTTGAAAAGTTAATCATCTATTCTTTATCCTGCGGGACCTTATATTTAAAATTCATTTTCGATTGATAAATAACATGGAAATATTAAAATCAACCTTGAGAATATTCATTAATGAGAAATAATTTTTAGTAGTGCTATTGAGTAACAAAGCAAAATGGCATACATCACGTTATGCCACTAAACTATGATTACGACAGAGTAACAATTCAACTTACTGTTAGCATACAGTTTTGTTACTACTCCACTTTAGACTCAGCACACGCGTAAAATTTATATGACCCGTTTAGCCTGAGGTTATTTGAAAGTAATCGTCACGTGAACATTATTTTACACATTCTTTCTCCGTTAAAACCACACTATATGATTCACAACCTTTCTAGGTCTGGGTTTTTTGAATCAATAATGAATCAACGCCGTCTAAAGAATATCCAAGAAATAACTAACGCTGAACAAAACAGATTAATAATATGGTTTGAGTTACGTAACGCATCGTTGCAACACACGGCTTTTGCATTAGCGAAACCGGAATATTAAACTAGTAATCACCGGGCCGAAATAGAGGAGAAATTTCATTGATTTCTTGTTAAATGGGCCTCATCGAGGGGGTTTCCACCAGTCATTGCACTCAGGAAATGTGTGTGAAACAGGACTTTCTGCAGAATGGATTAAGTTATTTTGATAATTGAAGCAAGTGACCAGCGCAGAATTTACAGAATCCGGTGATTCAACTTTGAAAAAACGGATCTTGTTACAGAGCATTCGTTATTGGAGTCAAGGCGAACGACACGTTAGTCCATTGCACAGTCTCTACTCCACTTGCACTTGCACAGAGCCTCTACTCCATTTGCACTTGCATTGCCCACCATTGAGCCACCCTTCATTAGCAGCAACAATCAGTTCGCATAACTTTCACAAACAACATTCGCACATCAATTTTACAATTTTATTAATGACATTTGATTGCGAAAAGTGGCTGATAGTGAACGTAACAAACTGATTCGTTTTTTCTTTTTTTTGTGTATTCAACCCTTTCCCTGTATTCAGAATCATTCAATACTAGCTGGTCCGGCGAACTTCGTACCGCCAAATAGTTAATGCATCTCAGGACAAACTATAGCTGGATGCGCACCTGAAGAGGCGTGATGCGGCATTTTATTTATATAGATTATTTTCCAACTGCAAAATAAATAATTTACTAAAAGTCAATTAATTATGAACACCGAAGACAGCACAAATTATTCAAAACAAAGCAATGTCTTTAGAGCATGTAAGTCTTTAACCTGAGGCCGCACTGCTGGATGATTACACACAGAACAGTCATTTTGTTTTTAGTATAAAATACATGGGCGGTTATGGAGCAGCACACACTCTTGTCTACTATATACCGACGGCTGTTGAATGAAACAATTATTATAACAGCTGATTTTTATTTCTGTGTGTGGCCAGCTCACAAATCTTCTCCCATAAGGATTACATGCAAACTTTGAAGGACCGTAGGGAAGAGTCCTGAAGTCGGATTCTAAATTTGATAGGCCATAAACCTGGTCCTGAACATAGCAAACACAACTGAAAGAATCATCATATTCGTTGCACACATAAATAAGTTATTGAATGTCAAAATTTGAGGCTCGATTTTTACTTTCCTTGCCCTATTACCATAGGTAAGGAAAGTATTGCTTTCCGAAAAAAACTAAGGTACCCCAATTTCTAAATTTCTACACGTTTCAAGGTCCCCTAAGTCCGAAAAAGTGGTTTTTGGGTATTGGTCTGTGTGTGCGTGTGTGTGTGTGTGTGTGGTGTGTGTGTGTGTGTGTGTGTGTGTGTGTGTGTGTGTGTGTGTGTGTGTGTGTGTGTGTGTGTGTGTTGTGTGTGTGTGTGTGTGTGTGTGTATGCGTGTATGTGCGTCTGTGTACACGTTATCTACTAGTTAACGGAATGACTTGAAATTTGGAACGTATAGTCCTTACACTATAAGGATCCGACACGAACAATTTCGATCAAATGCAATCCAAGATGGCAGCTAAAATGGCAAAAATGTTGTCAAAAACAGGGTTTTTCGCGATTTTCTCGAAAACGGCTCCAACGATTTTGATCAAATTCATACCTGGAATAGTCATTGATAAGCTCTATCAACTGCAATAAGTCCTATATCTGTAAAAATTTCAGGAGCTCCGCCCAATCTATGCAAAGTTTGATTTTAGATTCTCAATTAGCAGCCTTCATATACAATTTAAACAAAACATTTGAAGTGGAAAAGATTGAGCATGAAATCTCTGCAATTGATGTCCAGTAACATTTTCACCTAAAATTGAAAATAAGCTTGAAATTCGAGAAAATGTGATTATTAAATAGCAAACTGTTGGCAACTGTTGGTTCTATTAAATCATTCACTACGAAGAGATATCAGACCTCGTGTGTCTCTAGCGTTATTGTCCTATCACCAGCTGTTTCATATCTTTGAATAGTAGATTTGAGATGCGCGAGAACACTAGCGTCAAGTGATAAATTTTCATAACGGCAAGGAATGTTGTGTGAGTGCGCCACACCAGATTTTTGTTTATATAGATTTGAATACCCTATCTCTGTATTCGATATTTGAAACAGAATGATTTTCAAACAATTTCTAGAATCTAGGAAGAATTTCTTACATCAAAACGGTTGCATCAAGATGAAGAGATATATTTTGTGTTTCTATAATTGAATATTACCTTTCTTTCAGAATATAATATGAAGATTTCTTTGCAAAAAACAAAAGTGATAGCTTTTCTGGGGAAGTCTCTAATACGTTCTAAAATAGTTCTCAACAACAGAATACTGGAACAGGTATCACATTTCAAATAATTGGGATGTGATATTACATACGAGGAAGACCACGACTTGAATGCAAAAATTAACAGATTCCAGTACATATGCGGAACTATTAACAGAACTCTCAAAAATAAAGCCCGAAAAGAGACGAAACTCAAATTTTATGAAGTAATGGCCGTCCCTACACTTTTGTATGGCTTTGAAACCTGGGTACCAAAGAGAAGGGAGTGGAGCAGGTTACAGGCGGCCGAAATGAGATTTTTGAGGTCAGTGAAGGGATGCACCAGAGAGGACAGGCTTTATAATATCGATATACTTAGAGAGCTCAATGTAATCTCCATACCTCAACAAGTTGACGGAAATCGACAACAGTGGAGAGAACACGTTGAGAGAATGGGAAACGGAAGAATCCCGAAAGCTGCCATTGCTTACAAGCCAGAAGGGAGGAGAAGTATTGGCAGACCAAAAAAAAAGGTGGGAGAATGTTTGAAGGCGGAACAGGTATTAATGGCTACCCCTGTAAGAAGACGACGACCTTTCTTCAGATATAAATTTCTATGTAACTATGATGCACTTCTAATATACATCACAATAAACTTAGCCAGACGGCTCGATGTGATAGCCAGAACTGTGTGTCATTCGTAAGTGCTATATCTCAAAAGTGCGAGTATACAAATTTTTCGTTATTCATGGATAATATATAAAATTTCAAACACATTTCAAATAATGTAATAAGCCAAAACCTTACCTCCCTGACCTTTCCTTTTACAGTCATTTAGAACCCGGGTTCGAACCCTCTCATTACCAGAAGTTTTTTAACCAGATCACTCCCGTGTTATCGGATGGGCACGTTAAACTGTCGGTCCCGGCTGAAGTATAACAGTCGTGATGCCCATTGACGGCTTAAATTATATATTCAGGCGGTGGGACCTTCCTGAAAGGGACTCCCCACCAACAAAAGCCATACGAATTTACTTTTTTTTTAGAACCTAATTGGACAGAATCGTTTAGGTTATGTTTATACACTAGGAAAATTGAAATCTCGCAGTATTGAGGCACTCCCCCAGATCTAAGATTTGCAAATCAGGGATTATTATTGAAGAAAATTTCCGAATAAAATAGGAAATAATCATCATTATTGAATAAAGATAGAAAATTGTGGAGCCTTATAGTGAGCAGAATATAATATTACATGGACTCACAAAAAATTGATATTCTTTAACCTGAAAAATGAATATTGTAAATATGTAAAATCTATTTAATCTCAACCAGAAACTTACCTCATTTAGAGAGTCTTGTTCAATAATTGTGAATGTGAATAGAGCTTTATTATTATAATTATTGAATAATAAAATAGTGAAAAATCGTGAACAGTTTCCATTACGCTATGATAAAAATAAGGAATATTATTCTAGTCAAATACTGAATAAATTAGAATAAAATAACCTTCCCTCCCTGCTTTGTAGTTATGTGTATAAATGGATGTTCCATTTATAACATGTGTTGGAAATAAATCAGTGAAGGATTAAAGAGAGATTGTTGGAACATCTAAATTAATTGATTATTACTATTTCATAATTTTAATTTAAGAAAAAAATCTTACAAGATTCCTCAGTTAAGATCAAGTGATTGGTCAAATCGATGAGAAATAATTTATGGACTGACCGTATATTTGGGACAAATTCCCAAAATGAATAATTAACGAATTGAGAAATTTATAGACATATCATAGCTAGTTGCTCCTGCTTCAGCAAAAAAGTGGTCAGTTTTAAAGGAGGACAAGAAAAAAATTGTTTCCAATCTTCTAAATTACAGTTTTCAACACAGTTTCTTTGACAGCGCTCTTGAGTAACAGACGTTTCTGGTTCCTTATTGCAATAACTAAATGACGGAGAGATGTATAAAGTATAGGTAGTCAATCATAAGAAGTACCAGAGTATCTCAACTCAGATACAGTACATAGATACTTGCTATCAGACAACATGTGTTGGAAATTTAGACAGTACTGCGAGTACTAGGTAGTTCGTAAGTGAAAGAGAACAAGTTATTTCTCCAGCCTTTAGGCCTACAGAGAGAAGAACACGTTTCCTAACCAGTATCGAACGAGCGGCTCAATTCAAGTGTGTGTGTATGTGTTTTTCAAATACCTGTAACATAAAAAATACACTCACGGAAGGAAGGTCTTAAAAATTCCTCAAACAGTAAAATGCCAAGAAGCTATTGGCAAAACTTGTTGGAAGCTGATTTCAATATTTCTCAAGTCCAATGCAAGTGAGTTTTCTTACAAGAATGGATTAATTCAGGAATGAACTTGTGTTTCCTATACAGTACACGAGAGAGGAATCTTATTTCAGCAATTCTGTGGGTCAAGGAGCTCCAACATATTCAAGGTATTAAGCATAATACATAGTATTGCTTACAATACAGTGCTTGACAATGCTTGAATACATGGTGGAATAAAAACATCCCCTAGCAAACGAAACGTTATGTTCCGTTATGTTCCTAGTGTGCTCTCACCTCTGACCAAGAAAGTAAACTTTCAACTCGACTGAAACTGGAATCTTGAAGAAAGTTCTTTCCCTACCGAGCACAGATACTTTTCAGGAGACAAGTATCCAATAAGCATACCATAAGGAAGAGGGAAGTGGTTGCAATGCTGATAGGGATGGAAGAAAAATACAGACTTTGAGTGCAGTTCTTCCAATAATCACTGTTGAACAATAAAATCATATCAAAATTTTTATTCACAATTCAAACAATTGAGGGTCCTGCCAAACCTTAATATATTAAACAATTGAATATTATAATGGTTCAAGGGATATGTATCAGAGGAGTGGATGGGAGAGGAGGAATTATTAATCCTAAACTGATATGAATTGAAAGTTCATTTGGGATTTATGATAATTTTCACAATCACATAAGAACTTAAACTTTCATTACAGGTAAACACAGAAAATGTAACAATATTGAACTAGGGTGATGAGCATAGTATTTCTGAGCACCTCACTTTCAATTCAGATTTTAAATAAATTGTGAGATGAATAATATGAATATTTCATACTCACCTACTCTAGTACATGGGTTTCTCATAGTTGAGTAGGTTAATTTCCAATAGAATTAAATTCCATATTTTTTATAGACCTATTGTATTGTATTTTACATATTTTGTTCTTTTTATGTTTCAATTGCTTGCTTGTATTTTTTAAAGTAAATAAATTTATTTATTATTTCAAATGACAATGAAAATAATATTTTATTGTGAAACTATCAAGCACATGAAAGCAACCAGGAATTGACTATTAAATTTTCTATTACATCTCTATTCATTTGGATATGTTTTGGGAATACTATACAATACTCATCAAGAGATTCAGCCATGATAGCATCAAATTATAGAATTATAAACACATAATAATACAGTATCATGCAAAATACATTATTCTTGAGCACCATTTGCATTGTAAATTCAATCAGAATTATAAACATTAGAAATCAAATAGAAACATTAAAAATTATTGTGCCTTGATACAGTTTGTTTTTATTTGCATTGGATAATGGTAGTATATGACATACGGCAATATAAAATATAATTGCATATTCTGTTCTTCGATTTATGATGCTCATTCAATAAGAACTCAGAATTCATGTCTGCCAAGTCATTTCTACGCAGATATCATGGATGTTGTCAGACAATAAAATTCATGGACGTGCAGTAATACAACGTAACATTATTCCGACACCCACACTGATTATTTCATAAGCGAGAATGTAACCGGCAATCACTCCTAGAAAGTGAATCAATTAGTATTTTGCGCTGAGGGTCAGATTCAGCTCATACAATACTAATTACCGATTATCGCACGGGTCACATTCTCACGTTGGATGGAGAAAACAGCGGACAGCGCACTCACATCTCAAGTGCATTTTAGTGCTCTTGAACTTCTGGTGGGAAATGAGAGGGAGAGAGGTTAATAACGAGCGCTGTATCAGATAGAAAGTGATGCAAAGCAGAAGAGCAGTCAACTTTCTAAAGCATGTAACAACGATAATTCACAGGACACTGAAATCCCGGAAGATTTAACATTGGTTTTAACGGTTATCTGTTCTTTGGGTCCGAAGAATATGATCCAACAAAGGACGGTAGGCTATCATAGCCATTGTTTGTAATCTCAAAAAATGCTAGTATAGTGTTGTTCTATCAAGAATTTATTTGAACCTGAGTGTTGAGTGCACACAATTTATTTGTACCATAATGTCATTCTATGAATATTGATTTTACAGTATATTATGTATATTATTTTCTTCATTCCGTCAGAGCCAACAGTAATAATAACAACATTATTTCGTGAGAATTTATTTTTCAGTAACCAACTCCAGTACTTCCAACTTTCAAATTACGTTATGTTAAGCTTCATTCAAATCAACTGATTGTTCCTCCAATTGATAAAGTCGGTCTAGGTAATGTTGATGTTAATGTTAATAGTCAGTGGTGCCAACAGTTGGTGGGGGTGGGGGGGGGGTTTGTGGATGCAGACTTCGTCCTTGAAATTCTTGGAGTGGTGGGGGGTGGCTTCAAATTTAGGGGAGTTGCGTGAATGGGCTTGGGGGGAAGCTCCCCTGTGATAGTGATGATGATTTTTATGAGATTCTTTGAAAACAATTAGAACTGGGAGAGGACTTTCAAAACTGAAGAAATTCATTGAATTTGCAATGCAAAGAGCTAGCTGGTAGCCCTTTTGTGTCGAAACAGTTCATTTATTTGATAAAATGAGAATGAGGGTTCAAATGACTTGACTCTTTACTTTCCATCAACGATGAAGAAAGAGATAATTACATCAACTTTTCATAATATCAATGTCAATAAAATATTATCACGGCCCAAAAAATGTTGATTTGATCCAGAAGTTAATAGATTAATCCATAAGTAGGTCATCGTTCGACCTTCAGGATAATTGAGAAAGTAATCTTGAATTACATAAGTTCCATAGCGCTTTGGATTTGATTATAACAGGCTACCGAAATAAACACTGACAGAGTAAACCTCTAAATTAGGAACTAATTGGAAAAATTGGAGAGTTAATTGGCCTGTCTACAGATGCGAATCTAGCTGTCATGGTTATTATTTTTTGCTATAGTAAAGATTTTGCAATACAAAAGCGATATTTCTTCAATAACCGATCTTCCGAATTTCATTTCAATGAATCAATCAATGTCAACAATATTTAGCTCCTAGAATTGTTGTAACCTAGACGTGCGTACAGACTATATCTTGATATTATGTTATAATACGCCACAAAAACGCTAATTTAACTTTTCATTGACTTACAGTTTCTGTAAAAATACAGATATAATAAAACATAGCATCAGCTGAATAAAAGTGAAATTTACGTGGCGCATAAGTCTGTACGCATCTGAATAAGAAATACCATATCAAGCAGGAAAAAAGAGGAAAAATTCAATTCAAATCACCTATGAAAAAGGAAAGAAAGACATAAAGTTCATAAGATTTTATTAATATTTCCGAAGACATAGATTCGACACAAATGTCACAGTTGCTTATATTGACTAGTTCTTTGAAACTGGTTACGTGTGGACATAAACTCTTTCAGTAGTCACCGGAAATTGCCCCATTAGAGTTATCTAACACAGTGCAAATTTGAACATCACGAAACAAGAAGAGGAAGAATTTCAATACTGTACATTCATTACAGTTTCACTTCTTGACTTTAACATACAATAATTCAAGGACAGTATTTGTTACGGTATCAGTCTACAATTCTTTAGTAGTTTCATTCCCTCTAGAATGAATGTAACCTACTTATTGTTTATCTAATTTAGATTGCCTTTGAGTAGAGCAACATAATGAGTTCAAAAATATTAATGATGAATTTGAAACATAGTTTGGATGTCATCTTGGGATTTCAAGATTCACTAAACTAATTTTGGATGAGCAAAATTTTAAAAACATTTGGAATGATAGTATACTTGTAGTTGTTATTGTCCAAATATATTCTCTCCAACCCCTTTGCCCCAATTTGTTATTTGAATAAGAAGGAAATACTGTATACATTTCCCCAATTTACAGAAATGTTTCATGTGGACAGTATTGTCCCTTATGGGTAATGATAATCTCACATAGACCAGTGATTGAACCGAACGAATCTGATATGAATAATCGAATACCATGCTACTAACTAGGGTTACCAAGAGTGTATTAGTCACGGTGAAATGAAGTAAAGGTCTTGAGAATCTTCAAAACCTTTTAATTTTTTAACCTTTTTAAATTCGCAAAAGTTAAATTTATGTTATTACCGGGGAGCTATATCCTTCACAAAAACATCATTTCTCGTCAAGATGGTTATTATGTGCATTACGGTATTAGAAAGAATCACGATCTTCCAAGTGTAATCAATACCGTAATTTAGAGGCTTCTTAGAATTCATTCATCTCACCGAATCAATGACGAATTCAACATGAAAAAACTTCTCAATCGACGCGTAGGCTACATCAGCCATCTAACTCACGAAATAATCTGAAAGAATTAGATTCGCAGTTACATTGAAACCACGCAGTAGGTCAAGTTGAACCTGAATGTGGTTTTAGCTTAAATTACGTGCTCAACTAGAAGCCGACCATTAACGAGTCAACACTGTTCGTCTATTATATTCTAAAATCACAGATTATTTGACATTCAAAATACAGGGTCTGTTAGTAAATTAGACCTCGGTTCCTTGAAAATTTCATGTAGCCCAAGTTGAAAATAATTTAAAATGTAATAAATTTTTACATTACAAATTATTGGCAAACCACAAAATGGAGTGATTTCCATATTCAGGAGAGTTTGAGGAGGTTACGTGGAAATCCGATTTTGATTTCTAACACCAAATATGAATTAGGTGATAGCTCTCAGTCAATTAACAGTTTTCATTAGGTACACATTTTTTAGAGTGGGGGGGTCACTTCGGATATCTGGGTATTCGGTTCACCTAGATATACATAATATTTATATGATTACGAATGATATTCAAAATATATTTCGAATAATCTAACACCCTACCCTACCTTAAACAGAACCTTCTCGGTTATGTTGTGATGCTGAGATGAACTGAAAGCCAGAAGAGAGACCTCCCATTATTAGAGTCTATGACGTCACTTGGAGTAATTAATTTATTTATATTGATTCGATGAAGTATAAACTCTTTTTTTTTAAATATATCATAATATATTATATATTTAAAAGGATAAATAACTAAAGGTGCCTATAATAGAAAATGAGAAAGAGGCTGATTATCTTATATTCGCAGCTGCATCGTTGATTTTTTTGCTTTATTGCAATGCTGCAATAAAAAGAAAAACGGAGTTAACATTATGGACTGAAAAATTACTAAGGGAAAAAAGGTGATTTTTCAAGAGTCATCATGGACAAAACATGGAAGATAATCACAGGCATTCCCGACTTCACTGATATACCTCTTGCAGAACAATATTGCTCATCACACCTATATAGTTGCTGGAGCTATCAGAAATTACATCGGCCAGATTAGCGCTTGCGTGAAGCCCAGGCTCTTCCTCAGCGCTATTTACTCTCTTCCTTTGGCTTTTCACTGGAGCGAAAGAAATGAGCAAGTAGCCAACATTGGCAAACACCGTCCAGATTAACAATCCAGATAAAGCAATCGCAACAATAAGCAATGACGAAATAGGCTTGCTACTGTTGACAAATGCAACAGAAAGTTTGCAAGTCAGATCGTTAAGTCAGTCTGCTAATTCCAAAAGTAACTAATGAATGATCTTGGTTTAGTCTACTAATTTTATTTGTTATAGATGAATAGAGGGAGTTTTATAGTTTTTAGAAAAATATAAGTGTGATAACAAGAGCGCTGGTTAAAGTTCTTCTATTTGAGAGATATTGATATGATCAGAGGTTTTTTCTATAATGAATAAAAGGACTAGACCACAATGATTTATTAAAAATTAATATACCAGTTCTGGTTGATTCACCATAATCAATCTCTTGTGAAGATATAACATTTCTATAAAATTTTACTCATAAAAAACAGATTCCTACCAGTTTCTCAATTGAAAAACTCGCATATAATGTTGGTGTCCATCTATATTATGATACAAGTGGATATTTGAATAATCGAGTGGTTAGAAGGGGTATCATTCATATGTGCAATATATTAGTTGTGAAAGTATATACACCTTTATTATATTATGTGTTTATCATCTAGAATTATGAGAACATTTCAAATAATATTAACATATTGCCATTTGAAATTCAAAAACTAGCTTCCCTAAACTTTCTTTTTACCTTTAAAACCTGAATGAATAGAACTTTTGAGGTCATGTTCATACTCTGGACAATTTGAAATCTCGCAGATCTGCGGCACTCACGTTGAAATATTTTGAAGAGTTCTATTAAATTGTATAAACAGAAAACTAAATGAAATTAAGGCATTTCTTCAAATTTGTAGTCTCGTGAATTCGAAAGAGGAATCAACCCCTTTCCTTTTGGAACCGTGAATAATGCATGCTGAAGTCAGTAGATATCTAAATCTCGAGCAGAGATCTAAATGTAACAAGTCATGAGAGGATGCATAATAGTTGTAACATATATTTACATTATAAAATACTGTACATCAAAACGCTAACATGGAGTAGGTTTAGCATACTTGGTTTCTAATTAAATATTATTCAGATTCTGAGTAATAAATTATTTTTAATCAAATTAATAATGACATTGCTTTGACAGTATTTTAAACTCTTCTTAACATGCATTTTAAAATATTCACCGTTCTCGGGAAAACATCTCTATATTAATGGTTGATTACACCTTGAAAAACAAGTGACATAAGCATACAAGCATGTCAAATGTGACAAGAGCTAATGTTCGCTCCTACTAGTATTCATAGTGCATTTAGCTGTTCCACTGCAATAACTCCATCATAGACAGACAGGAAACAATGAAAGTAGCTACGCACACATTCTATTTCAATCTTTACTATATTTCATACTGTTGAAAAGTTTCTGAGATCCGTTCATAACAAAAACTAGTTTTTGCTATAAAATTGATGTCAAGGATCAGTATATGAAAAAGAAATAGCATATCATAATCTTCCTCTCACTCAAATTTGATAGAAGTACCATTACTTTGTCGGCATCTGACACAACATTTTGGATGAATTCGCCAAGAAAGTAGGAACGAATAGAGTTATACATTGGACAGCGTACTAAGAAATGTTCTATATCTTCTCTCTCACGAATATTACAAATAGGACAATTCGACATACAGTTCAATTTTGTACCTCTATTATTAACATACAAGTATATAGATACATTAGTGGCCATTCGCAATTGAGTGGATACAACGGACTTTGACAATGGGCATTTGGAATCCAAGCTGCTCACCCATCTTGAAATTGGGATTTAATTCTCTATAGTGAGGGCAATTCATAGAGCTGAGTGCTGCTCCTACATCTTCCGCATACAAACTATCTGCGTGATTTCTGAACAAGATTCCCTGTGCAGCCTTCAACCTGTGAAAGAGGTCAGCTCTATCACCCCATGCAAATACGATACCCTGATCACCGCACTTTTTCTGGAGATGAGACAACCATCCCGAGGCTCCATCTATATTGTTCTGCTCCAGTGCACAGTCCAACAACACCGAGAAACAGAGTTTAGGGTATCTACACTCAGACATCTGTAGGACCCTAAAAGAAAACCAAAAGTTCTCTTCAATAGAATGTGACTGAGCCTCAATCTGCCCAATTCCAAACGTACCGCCCAACTCGGTGATGTGACATTCAACAGAAGAACACGTTTCAGAAAATACAACTGTGCTCTTTCCAAAACGTCAGCACAACCAAGACCCAAACTTCAGAGCCATACAGAATCGAAGGCAGCACTACCGCATCGTAGAGTTTCATCTTGGCATCCCATGTGTCAGACTTGGCTCTTCGAAGAACTGGACGACTGACTCTCCAGTAATTCTCGCCTTCCTAATTAAGCCTTCACAGAATTCCGGAAGCAACCCGACGCATGAAAGTCTACTCCAAGGTACCTATATCTGCTGACTATCTCTACTTCCTCACCTCGATAGTGAAATGATAAAACTTTTTTGCGGCCCCTAGCATGGAAAGTACAATTTTGTTTTTTCTGTGTTTTTCTTTTTTTTTTTTTTTGTTTTTTTCAATATTGACAGTCAGCTTCAGGGATCACAGTAGTCGAAAGAATTAGCTTGTTACGCAGGTCCATCGTTGATTTTTTTGCTTTATTGCAATGCTGCAATAAAAAGAAAAACGGAGTTAACATTATGGACTGAAAAATTACTAAGGGAAAAAAGGTGATTTTTCAAGAGTCATCATGGACAAAACATGGAAGATAATCACAGGCATTCCCGACTTCACTGATATACCTCTTGCAGAACAATATTGCTCATCACACCTATATAGTTGCTGGAGCTATCAGAAATTACATCGGCCAGATTAGCGCTTGCGTGAAGCCCAGGTTCTTCCTCAGCGCTATTTACTCTCTTCCTTTGGCTTTTCACTGGAGCGAAAGAAATGAGCAAGTAGCCAACATTGGCAAACACCCAAACACCGTCCAGATTAACAATCCAGATAAAGCAATCGCAACAATAAGCAATGACGAAATAGGCCTGCTACTGTTGACAAATGCAACAGAAAGTTTGCAAGTCAGATCGTTAAGTCAGTCTGCTAATTCCAAAAGTAACTAATGAATGATCTTGGTTTAGTCTACTAATTTTATTTGTTATAGATGAATAGAGGGAGTTTTATAGTTTTTAGAAAAATATAAGTGTGATAACAAGAGCGCTGGTTAAAGTTCTTCTATTTGAGAGATATTGATATGATCAGAGGTTTTTTCTATAATGAATAAAAGGACTAGACCACAATGATTTATTAAAAATTAATATACCAGTTCTGGTTGATTCACCATAATCAATCTCTTGTGTTGATATAACATTTCTATAAAATTTTACTCATAAAAACAGATTCCTACCAGTTTCTCAATTGAAAAACTCGCATATAATGTTGGTGTCCATCTATATTATGATACAAGTGGATATTTGAATAATCGAGTGGTTAGAAGGAGTTAGAACTTTTGGTATCATTCATATGTGCAATATATTTGTTGTGAAAGTATATACACCTTTATTATATTATGTGTTTATCATCTAGAATTATGAGAACATTTCAAATAATATTAACATATTGCCATTTGAAATTCAAAAACTAGCTTCCCTAAACTTTCTTTTTACCTTTAAAACCTGAATGAATAGAACTTTTGAGGTCATGTTCATACTCTGGACAATTTGAAATCTCGCAGATCTGCGGCACTCACGTTGAAATATTTTGAAGAGTTCTATTAAATTGTATAAACAGAAAACTAAATGAAATTAAGGCATTTCTTCAAATTTGTAGTCTCGTGAATTCGAAAGAGGAATCAACCCCTTTCCTTTTGGAACCGTGAATAATGCATGCTGAAGTCAGTAGATATCTAAATCTCGAGCAGAGATCTAAATGTAACAAGTCATGAGAGGATGCATAATAGTTGTAACATATATTTACATTATAAAATACTGTACATCAAAACGCTAACATGGAGTAGGTTTAGCATACTTGGTTTCTAATTAATATTATTCAGATTCTGAGTAATAAATTATTTTTAATCAAATTAATAATGACATTGCTTTGACAGTATTTTAAACTCTTCTTAACATGCATTTTAAAATATTCACCGTTCTCGGGAAAACATCTCTATATTAATGGTTGATTACACCTTGAAAAACAAGTGACATAAGCATACAAGCATGTCAAATGTGACAAGAGCTAATGTTCGCTCCTACTAGTATTCATAGTGCATTTAGCTGTTCCACTGCAATAACTCCATCATAGACAGACAGGAAACAATGAAAGTAGCTACGCACACATTCTATTTCAATCTTTACTATATTTCATACTGTTGAAAAGTTTCTGATATCCGTTCATAACAAAAACTAGTTTTTGCTATAAAATTGATGTCAAGGATCAGTATATGAAAAAGAAATAGCATATCATAATCTTCCTCAGTTATCACATTTCACATAAGAAGTGCTTGTAGAAAATTGATCATTAGTAAACTACAACTATAAGAAACGGGATAGCACTAAAACAGTTGGCGATTGAATCCTCTGTTGAAAAAATGGTTACCAGGATATTGTGCTCTTGAACATAATGTTACATGCACCTCATTACACTTCATCTTTATAATTTGATAATTTCTTCTCAGCCAGCAGAAATGAACCAACAGATAATTACAGTCAGCAGAGATGCGATTCCTTAGACAAGTCAAAGGATGCACAAGAGAGGATCGGATTCGAAATGAAAATATAAGAACAGAATGTGATGTCCAACCAGAGTTGAGTTTGATGAAAACATTTATAGAAATCATTGGTCAGATCATGTCCTTAGAATGCCACAATAAGACCGTTTCCCATTGAACGCCCTACTCCATAAGCCATTAAGAAGAAGTAGGCCTATTGGTAGACCGATGAAGAGATGGACGCCGGAAAAGGCTTAAAAAGCCTAATCCGTGACGACGATCATGATGATAATTTCTTCTCATGACAGTCATCATGGAAGATATTATGTTATAATAATCACTTTCTAAATTGTTATTTTACAATATCTATCGCAGACAAGCAAGTATGATTATCAGTTCTATCAATGACAGTAATAATGAATCCTAGAAAAATATTTTATCAAACACATTTTTATGGGTTCCCAGATTTTTTCATGTTCACTTGATTTTAGTAGTCCTTAAATAGTGATAAAACTTCTTTCTCGATCCAGCCTGAGCAATCAGCTACCTGATGACTTGTACTGTTGATTTACCGCCATAAACAGTTCGAGTTCAAGTATATTATCTGCACCAAATCTTTTTCTGAAGTTTGGTCTGAATTTGATTTGGAATGGAAGTTATATCTAACACGATATTGCACTCTCATCAGCAGGATTTATCAAGCACACCCTTATCCTCTAAAACCAATTCTTGTATAATTACTTTGATGATAAAACCATGACCTATTTTAATCTTAATGTCACTATATTAATGACAACTACTTATCTCTATGGAATCAATATAATCTACTTTCAACATTTGCTCATGTCAGAGCTACCTGAATCATTCACACATCATGTTCAATTTGACACTGGGCTACTGATATTGTGTAATGTACTGACAGTTATTTCATATTGAGAGATGGAAGTTAATTAGTGCTGGCTGATCATGATGCTTCTATTGCCGTTTGTGGTGCCGTGATAATTGGGTGGCAAATAAAGTGAAGGTCACAATCAAATTGCCTACAAATTATAAAACGCTCAGATTCCAATGAAAGAACTATGCAATCTTATCCTGTGTCCTTCTCAAATACCAATATTTATGTTTCAACAAGATCACTCCCAAGATATGAGAATAGCTGAAGGTGAGTGTAAAATTGATGAAGCTTCTGCCATTTCAAGCCACTAATTAACTTAAGGATGAATCCCATGATCTGATTGCTCCACTTTCTAGTTATCAAGGTGGTAGATTTCAATGAATTAACGAGACACTTCAAATATGTTTTTGATTTTCTTGACCCAAATTATTTGTTGAATAAGTGTACTTCACAGAAGCTGTTGATATAGCGTCAAAATAAGAGAACGTAAGTTCTCCTAAGTATCACCCCTTACCCCCTAGGCACTATACTTCTTCCCAACCACTTTACGCATTACCTATATACATCTGAATTTAATACATAAAGTATTACCAATACTTACTGTATATGGTTGAATAATTCAATTCCATGAAATAAATCACTAATGAATTTTCAGTATGGACAATAAACTTCCTATGAATGCAGTGATTACCTTCATAAATTTCACAAGGTGTTCAGTCATAAAGACGAATGAATTATGAATTTGTCAAACAGTCTTGGAGAATTTAGTTGGAGATGGCTTGAATAGTCAAGCCAATATAAGTGTTTTTAGTAGCTGTAGCCTGTATCGTACCCATAACAGAAATTCACTTTTCAAAACATTGTGATCTTCAGCTTTATGGAAAATGATAAGAATGTACCGGTATCAAATTGCTTATTACCTTATTTTAATATCCACTTTATATCATGACTAGAGTTCAAGAAATATCAAGCTATCAGAGTTATCAATAATTGATCAGGACGGTGAAGTAACATTTTTGAATCTTCCTCATTACATAATAAGCCAATACAAACACTCCGACGTTTTGGAGATTTGTATGCCAATAATTTCTAATCATCTACTACTCGAATAATGAATACTTTTTTCTACTGAACATCTCTTAGCTTTCATCATAGCGATAGTATGTTCTTATCAGATTATAATCTTACAATCCAGAATTCCATGATAATTGATGGCTTGATATGATCACATCTTGAAATGTGATGTGATGGTGTTGGGTTTATACCGGTATCATGTATTGAGTTACATGTCATGTAATCCAAAATTTCGAAATAAATAAATGAATAGCTCAATACGCTAGCGTTTATTCAATGATTGGTTAGCATACATTTTTATTAAAAAATTCATTAGGTTTTCAAAGTTCTGAATAACCCCAAAAATCAAGATGAATTTATCAACTAAAAACATAAATGCTTGTATTTTATCAGCATCGATTCTTTCAACATGAATATTCGAAAACAGTATTAATGGTTGGACATTAAAGTTAACGAAAATGAAACGATGTATGCCTTGATGCCAAATCTGATAAAAATGTAGACATAACTCGATAATATGTGTTGAAAGCTGTCCAATTAATTCACTTATAACCAGCTTCACAAGTGTGCTAGAATGTGAATGTATACAGACATTCAGATCTGTCATGTAGGAAAAAACAGTGAGAAATTAGTGGGAACGATTCGTGAAATTCAACAAAGCGGTAGTTAGTGGAAGACTGGGCACGCACATTACGCGTACGGTGTAACCTTGGGCTCCATTCTGGACTTTTCGGCTGTTGATGCAATAATTTGCACAACACCTACCGTGTGTAGCATGTCCGATTCAAAAGTTATTTGTCTATTCATTCCTAAATTGATTAACTGGAATTGAGTTTATTTTGTTTAAAAATAACACATTTACAATTTATCAATTCATTGCTTAAGACTAAGTTAGGATACATTCAGTAACCAGATCCAAGCTACCATATGTGGAATACGATTGTCTGCAAATAAAAGAAGTAATTCTTGGGTGATATTAGGGCACCAAATTCTAATATATTTACATCCAGGTGGATAAAAATCTGTAATTCATTCGTTTTCACTTTCTTCATAAATTTTGAGATAATGAAAATTAAGAACAAAATCCAAACATGTGGATTCCATCCCCAGGAGGAAGAACGATTGACTAAATAAAAATCATCTTCTTCTTCTTCTTCTTACAAGCCAGGATTAGGCTTGAACCTGTTCCAACTCACATCTAGCCAATTATTCAAATAAACATAAAAAATCCTATTATTGCCACCGCTTGCGTGGTCTGCCAACATCTCTTTTGCCTACTGGCTGATAATTATAGACTTTAAAATGTATTCTTTCAGCTGACATTCTTTGAACATGCTCCCTCCATTGATGCCGATTCTCCTTAACTCTTTCATTCATGCTGCAGATTTTCAATTCTTTCCTAATATCTTCATTCCTGAAATGATGTCTTCTGTCACATCCCTTGGTTCTTCGGAGAAATCTCATCTCGGCTGCCTGCACTCTACTTTCAAGTGGCTTGGTAGTAACCCATGATTCACTACCATAGAGGAGGACTGGAGTGGCCATTACCTTATAAAATTTCATAATTGTATCTGTTCTAGCTTTTTTACCCAAAGTCCTGCTGATATTTCCACATATCATTAGGAACTTTCCTATTTTCTTCTCAATATCTAATTCATCTTTGTAACTAATGTCACTTCCTAGATATGTATATT
Source organism: Nilaparvata lugens (assembly GCF_014356525.2). Lineage (NCBI taxonomy): Eukaryota > Metazoa > Arthropoda > Insecta > Hemiptera > Delphacidae > Nilaparvata > Nilaparvata lugens. The sequence goes on from NC_052506.1 coordinate 72,123,555, forward strand.
GAGAAACTTGTTCCAACACTGTATTATTAACAATTTTCGATCTGACTGGATATTTGCCTCTGAATGCCATAATTTTAGTTTTCTTAGTTGATATTTTTTAATTATATTTCTGACCTATTTCATTGAGGATATGGACTGATATTTGGAGGTCATTTTCATTGTCCTGCACTATCCAGAAATCATCAGCAAATAACAATGCATTCAGGTGAACGTTCTTTTCAAGTTCTAAATAAAAATAATATAATATTTTGAATGACTTTTTTTGCTAAATGATTTTTTTTTTGAAGAATTGAATTGGTAGTTTCAATAGATGTTTACAACACAAATACTGTACAATATGAATAATAATCACTTTAATTTTATTACGATTCAACAAAATATTGTTCTTTGATAAGGATTGAATAAGGACAAAATTTGTTTGAATTGGATTGCAAGACAGATTTTACAAATCATATGAGAAAAAATTAAAAAAGACAGAAAAAACCAAACAAAGAGAAGCTAACATCATAACTTCTTGCTGAATCATTTCCTCTTTAAAAAGTCATTTACGATTCTTGGATTGCTAAGTGAAGTAGACAAGCAACATTTTTTTAAAATTTTGTGTGACATTAAAAAAATTCCACACATTAGGCAAAAAAATCATAATTACAACTTCTCAAGATTTTTTATCATAACTTCAGCTCTTCTGATGATAAAATAGAACAATATTCATCATTATTCTGTACTTAATACACTGAGTATTTTTGTATTAAATTTATTGTGATGACGACCTAAATGTGAAATGAGATCAATTCAATTAAAGAATTGAAGAATTCAACAGGATATGTTTAGAGGAGTGAGGGAAAGTTGTTAAGTCTTTTTACAGAGCAGTGTTTATTATCCATGATAATTGATAGTCTTTAGATTTTTTCTAGTAGGGATTCATACGTTTTTTAAGTAATTGCACATCAATGAATATTCAATCTCATTTGTAATAAAATGATATATTTCGAAATGACGTTTTGTCATTCATACAAAATACACATATAATAAGATCATCAGCATAAACATCACAGAAATAGCTTTGAAAACAAGCTTGAGTTGGAATTGTTGATTTTTAAAAACTCATTTTTACTTTCATACACAAATCATTATGTGAATGATTAGGAAAGGGTCAACGGGCTCAGCTCAAAACTGTCCCTTTTCCAGAATTTTGAAACAACTTTTTGATTAGAGACCTGGATGTAATATGGGTTCCGCACCTTTCGCAAAGCATTGTTCAGCTTGAAACTGCAACATCATGATGAAATATATGAGCCACAGAGATCCATAGAGTTCATACTCGATAATGACCCCCCATTTGGAAGTGAATAGACAAAAATAAAGACAACTATAAAAAGCAAGAAGTAGCCTAACAATGGTAATTATATGGTTTGCTGAGTTTTCTGTCGTGACAAGCATGCCACACTTTTCCAGCTCATAACTGCGGACAATACCGAAGTGATATAGACGACATATTATAATAGTCAACCTTAAGGATCTTGTCTTGAGGAAGAATGACTGAAAAGATAAGAAGATGATGGCCTTTCTTAACGACATGCTAATTCTTATGCAAATGTATTCAGGGTTAAAAGTGAGACATGACAGTTGAAGGTACGCTTCACGTTCTCTAGGAAGGATCAATGCTGAGTTGTCTTGAACAAACTGAAAGCATCAACATTAAACTAACATAGCCTCGCCTGTGTCTCAATTGAATGAATAGAAGCCGGACACTATCAATACTCTATTGCGCTATGTAGTAGCTGATATCCTGTTCTTGGTTTGCGAAAAGTACTATTCAAATACGAATTCCTTTGGAGAAGCCAATCTGAACTCAAGTTTTTTCTTAAACGAACAGAACAAATCAGTAGAATTGAATTGGAAAAATCATGCGAAAAGTACTGTTCGAATGAGATTGGAGAAGATTATTGAAGCGTAGGTTTTTTCTTTAACTTTTTTCTTTTTCTTTAACAGAACAAATCAATAGGATAGTTCAATTGAAAAAACATGGATTCGGATAATCATAATGAAAAATTAAAACAATAAGTAATCTTTTAGGATTTAAAATCATTGTATAAGAATGACGTAATCACAGTAACGTTGTTTGAACAACTCAAAAGAATACATTTGGGAATCCCCAGTTCATACTCATGGAGGAATTCAAGTGGATGAAGGGAACCATAAGTAAACTCTGATTTGATTGCCGAGAATCATGACGTAATGAAGATGAATCTTTCTGATGAAGATTAATCTTCATAATTAGATGAATTGTCCTGCAAAAATGTTCTTCTATACGTATTGTAGTTATTTTTAATGATTTTGATACCTGCATTACTCATATAGGCCTACTCATGTTCAACTTACATACATGATTAGCTACTGTATAAGGCGTTGAGAATATAGCATTTCCTTAGCGCATATAATAGAATTATAACAATTAATTTTAATAATCACTAGAGTCAATTATAGAGAATGTGGATGTAGGGCTGGAGTTTTTAAAATGTTGATGAATCATTTGAATAACAATATCAGGTCATGGCTAACAATGGATTTTAGAATGTTCTCCTTATTCACTTGAGAAATTACAGAACACCAATAATCCATTTACTGAGACACGACCGACAGTTTCATTATTAAATAATTATTTCAAGTTATAAATATGAAACACTACTTTCTGATTAGAATTACTGTAACTGGTTCTATCAGACAATCCAACTATGTCTGAACTTTTGAAATCACTCCTACAATACTCAACCCACACTCTTGAAGTCTTGCAAGAAATAGCCTCCATTCAGCCCACTTCAGTTGAGACATTTTCATGTATGTGATAAAGCAAACAACTCATAAATATTGATTGAAGATTGCAAGATAGTAAAATAACATGAACGATTTTCTTTTGTTGAGATCATTATTCTTCGTTTGTAAAAAAACAGTCATAGATTGTGCAAGGATGATCTCACACTACCAAGGCAATGATTAGTTTTCATTTATAATACCAAATTAGAATATTCTGGAGACACCCACATACATAACTAACGTTTGACACCCACGAATACGAAGAGAATACAGACAATCGAAATTTCTAAGATATAAGGAGTTATAACTAACTTGGATCCTTTTTTATCCAATCAATCTCACTCAGATTTAACAGCTGAATTAACTGATATAGGATTTTGAAAATACCTAGTGGCCCAAATGTGACAATTGGTGTCAAAGCTTTACATTCATTACAATAATCATAACACTCAAAACCTAAGAACCAATAAAATAACCCTGAAATATATTCCATGATCGTCTTCATCTTGATATCACTAATGATCTCAAAGCTCTATTTTGTTGATAACGTTTCAGAGGATTCGGATGAGACAATTTCATTTACATCAATCTTTACATTTATCATGCATCAATCATAACATGTAACGTAAGAAGTGATAAAATAACCCTGCAATTTAAAATTAATAAAAACATGTAGTACCATTTTTATTTAAATTTTAAAACACCACCTGCAATTTACTACAATATCATCTTCATTGTTAACATTCTTCATTTACTGTTAATGGTATGGATTTTTCTCCTGAGGGTCACATCCACATGAGCTCTAGGCTATTGACTGAGTAATGAAACAGACGAAAATAAGAGAAGAGTGGACCTACAAACAGCATTAGGTGGTTTTTTATACTCTATAACAATACAGACAATTAGTCACAACAGTTGAAAATTCCACATACGACACTCCCATCCTATTATATTAAGCGAGCAATTTCTGTATATCTTCTTCTCTATCTTCTCTATATCTATAAAAGGCTAAGCCCCGACAGACTGAAATCACACCACAGCCCAAACTAATGAGCCTACAAACTTGAAATTTTGCACAATTGTTTATGATAACCTCAAAACATCCACTAAGAAAGGATTTTCAGAAATTTGCCCCCCTGAGGGAGCTGGGGCCCCCCAAAAATGTTGTACTTTTTAACCGCTCATTGCACAGCAAAGTCATGAGGAACTTTTTTGTTCAGCTACGAAAAAAAATCAGATCTATGCAGAAAAAATCCGACCAGGAGCAGAGAGGGGTCCAGGAGAGGAAATTTTTTGAAAATTTTCATCTAAAATCACACTACAGCTCAAACTAATTGGCCTACAGACTTAAAACTCTGCACAAATATTCTTCAAACATGCTAGACGCACACTAAGAACGTATTTTGAGATATTTTGCCTCTAAGGGTTTCAAAGGATGAAAAAGGATCCTATTTAGTAAGGTTATGAACATGGTAAGGTGAATGCCATATGGAACTGATATAATTGACACATGATATTCTAACATATGTTGTAATCATTGGAAAGCTTAAAATAATTTTATCAATCAGCTGATCGAATTCAATTTTCTGTGGATCGAAAGCGCGAGCTTATTGCCACGTGTTTGTTCCATTGTTGTATGCTTATATCAGCCTTCTATCAGCTGTATATAGAGTCTCATACATTCCGATTAGAACTGAGCACAGAGATTTTCTTTGGTTAGGAGTTTGTTGATAATTCTTTTTTCAAATTTAAATTTTATTGTAAACAAAAAAAAACATTGAAAAATTTCTTAATAGACAAAAAGATTGAGTCCTACATCACCCAGTAGTCTGGGTCACTTCAATCAAAGTTTTTCATTTTGTAGCTGATAAATTTCATACGTATTGATTATCCATAATGTATCCAGTGTCCATAATGAAAGTGATTGAACTACTCAAAATTATTGGCTTACTGGTCCTTCATAGAATTTATAGTATTCCTGGTGATTGAGCCTGTCTTTTTTCAGCGTTGACTATTAATAATAAAGCTTGATTTACAACTAGTTTAACTGGCGAACTTCATACCGCCTAAAAGTCAATGTATCTCATGTCACATTTTACTTTATTTGGTGAATCATGAAATTTATCTGACAATCAATATTTTTATTTACATCTGAATACGTACTTCCTATGTGCTAAGTCATGCAGCATTCATTATTCCCAAAACATGTCCTTCTCAATCAATTGGTAGTAATATCTAACAGAGAAGTGTTGAATTAAAAAAAAAATAGATAGGATAAACCAGTGTTTCAAAGATGAATTCAATGTTTTCATAGTTGTTGATTGTCAATAGATGGTCCAGGAAATATGCGATGTACGATGAATCACACAGAATTACATATTCTTTCCATCTTCCATTCTAGGATGAATATAAGCTAAGCTAAATTGAAAAAAATGGAAATTATTCTGCCATTAATGAATGCAATATGAACAACTCTCTTCCATCAGGTGAATAATTTTTTCCCAACATTTTCCGGTTACTCAATGATAGGGGAGTGATAATTATTTGTATAGGTCTCCTAAGGAACCATTATCTACAGCTGGTACCAATCAACTACACTTCAACTCCAAACTACCGTTGTAATACAGTAGCTTACACAATTTATCATAGGGAGACGTGTTTATTAAAGCTAGTAACTTTAGATGCTAAATCATATTATCTCAATATGATCTTGAATCATGATCATGATCATCTTTCATCTTTCGGTAGCCGCTAGGCCGACAATTTCGAAAACATAGGTCTGTAAAAAATGGATTAATAAATAATCATTATTAGCCACCCTATTAAAATTTCTGGTCAGAAACCATCCCCAATATTCACACAACATATTCCCAAAGTTTCATGCCGTTATGTCAAATATTTTTCAAGTCATGGGTAACAAACACATTTTTATAAATATATATAGAAGATTTCATCCGGCTCAAACAAAAGCCTCTCTAAATGGAAGTAGAATGATAAGTTTGATAGCTTTCAGTTCTGTTGTTTTAACATTTTTTTCAAATCACTTTCAAAAAGTTCATGTAGTACCTACTATTGTGTTTGAGACACTTCTGGCGCTATCATAGTTTCACAACTATTCTGTTCCACACTCCTATCTCTTGCAGTCATTAACCATATCTATAATAAAATAAAGAGTTGGCTTATACACGTACGGGATAGGAAAATTATGTTTGACGCATCATCACGTCTGAACTACTGGACTAATTAACTTGAAATTTTGCATGTAGGCTAGATTCTTAATTAACCAAGGATGGTTATAGGCCTATTTTCAATTCTTCAAAATTTCATTACGTCAAGTTTTTAGATTATCAAGTTTGAAAATAGATCCTTGCGAAGCACGGGTTCCTGCTAGTCTGTTTATATTTTTATATCTGGTTATTATTATATCTGGTTATTTATGTTCAACAGATCTCGAAAACGGCTCTAACGATTTTCACGAAATTTGGAACATAGTAGGTTTATAATATAAAAATTCGATTGCACTAGCTCTCATCCTTGGGAAAACTTGCTGAACGACATTAAAAGGATGACTCTTCCTTGGCTGAAATAGCTGAGACTTTCGTCGTCTGTGGATAGTAAAAAGTGAGCGAGTGATTCTGTGGAAAATCAAAATATCGCATACCCGAAATTCATAAGCTGACGTATAGCCAGCTGTAAAATATAAACAAGATCATTTTAGAGAATTGTGTTCTGTTTATCAATAAATAAAAATAACGAGCAAAGCTCGGTGCCCCGATATTAGTGATTATAACCTCAGACTTTACCAGAAAATGAGAGATTGGTGGACCCTCAGACAACTTCGGGTGGGTTTTTTATACTCTGTACCAATACAGCCAAATAGTCACAAAGTTGAGTATTCCACATACTATACTCTCATAGTGATTTTAACCTCAGACTATACCCGATTAACCCATAACCTCCAAGCGATTACCCACAACAGTCAACAGAAAGGTTACAGTTGAAAATGCTCTAGTACTCCAGTACCCAACCCAATTGAGATCAGATGTTCCGGCCAGATGAGATGAGTGACAGAGCGGTGTTAGGTGTTATTTCCGGCGCCTCAGTGGGTGGGGAGTGACAGGGGGGAGTCACCAGACTTGGATGAAATGGAAAGTGGTGGAGCAGGCAGGCAGGGGAAGAAGGAGCATTTGTTGGCTGTGAGGTCAGTCGGACGTCTCAACGGTGTACGGTGGTGTTCTGCACTGCTCTCTGACGTGTGTGTGTTTTGATGCGCAGGTGTCGACATGGTGTGTTGGGTGTCCATCATCGTGTTCTGCGCCGCCGTGCTAAGGGTCGCCGAAAACCTGCCCTTGGAGCAGGATGACATCTCCGCGCTCAAGTACCCCAGCGCGGAAGGCAGCGACGTGAGTAACCTTCTTATCACGTGTATGAGTCTCTAGTTCATTATTTATTTATTACATTTTATTTTTTATTTAAAATGCAAATTACACTAATGTAATAACACTGGTAGATAAAATAATAAGGTAATCCTTGTGCTATTTTTCTTCCAAATTTATAGGTGACAAAGTCCAAGATTAGGTTAGAATTTCACGTGTACAGTTTTTACAAAATTTTAGTCCAAAATAAACATTGTTCACAAACACTTAAATCAAGGAAAGGCATAACAGGCTCATTCCCATAACTGTATTATCTGGGTGAATATCATTTTGTTTCAGTTTTGCTTCATATTTCCTTCCATTCTGTATGATTTGTTGAACTTCTTGATATTGTAATGTAGAGTAAAGTATAAAAGAGGATTATCGAATTTAGAATTCATCGTCCAATTTCAAGATTATAGGAATTCATTCAATTATTTCTCATTCAATCAAGTCCATTCTTTTCTAATAGTAGGCTAGGTCAAAAGGAAGAGGGGACTCTTTTGCCTCAACTTTGTCCTCAGAATTAGAATCTGTAAATTATAGAATATATTTATTGAACTATTCTATTGTAGCAAACTATTGTATTTTCCAAACGAATAATGAATTCGAGGGTTCCTTGGGTGCATGAGGTATTGTAAGTTACAGTTATTGATTATGCTACATCATTGTTAGTAATATTAGAACTGTTGAATCACAACTTAATTTCGAACTTGATCAGAGTGAGCTTAAACTATCAACTTATTCGAATATTTAAAAGATTTATTGAATATTCAATACGAGTAGTTAGATGATTGAACTATGATTCTTCACATTCATTAATTCCTTATAGTTTGGATGAGCATAATATGTGAAGGTGCTTTAGCTATTTCACGACCAGTTCTTAACTAGGCTGAAAAGTTTTAACATTTTCTCAACTGCAGTAGAACATGCAATGATTGCAGTAGTATTTCTATAATCTGATGTTATAACTAACTACAACGATGAAAAAACTACTATACAGTTTCAACTTGAGTATACCGAAAAATAGATCTGTAGGCTATTACTTGAATGAGCTTTGTTTGAAACTAAATTTTCCTCTTCCAATACTTCAACTCTTTTTAAATAGCCTAGATTCACCCACTATTCATGTGTACTTGCACAATGTATATGGAGCACGCCATTTCAAATTTCCTCGATAAATGGTATCATCAATGATTTTGTATCATTATTAATTTACCAAGCAATAATATCACCCATGTGATGCTTGCTACTATATGAGTAGTGTTAGCAGGGGAATGGGTAAGGATAAGGATAATGTTTATTTCCCAATACTAATGTATTTTACCCAGAAATTTACTAAAAATTTTGATCTCCTTCACTACGTTTTAATTTGTCTCTTAATGGAAGACTCATGGTCATTAATGGGCATGCCCATGCTTTATCACAGATACACAAAATGGTTCTCTGCGATATTTTACAGTGAACCCAATTTAATATCGGTTGCTGATTCTTAATTACTCCTTTAATGATACAATCACAACAGCTATCAATAGTTTTAGAATTTCATGCTTGAGAAAATCTCACTAGGCTACAGTCTGCATGTTTACATTCTACTATAAAGAAGATTAACTTGCTTAATTTATTTACGGTGTTGAAATAAGGAAATAGTAGAAGCTGAGAGTAGCTCATTTACAAACCGCGAGGTTCCACGTTCTTGCATGCAATTGCTGGCATTCTACTACAACTCACGTCATTTCATCAGTCATAAACTCAAGGTTGATAACGGATTTATAGAGGAAAAGTAGTGGCCATCAAATTTGTTAGAAAAACAAACCATTATAGCACCTGTCTAAAAGAGACGCTGTAAAGTATCCTTCTTTTTCTCAGGAACATTTTCTCAAAATCATTGAGATTTTGTCAAATCCCATCATTTGACAACAAAAGCTTGTGACTTGTTATTGCTCATTTAGTGGTCTTCCAAATTAAATCTTAAATGTCATGAATCAACCAACGTTTCCTTGATTATTTCTTCTAATTTTTATCTTTTTATAGCTAGAAAAGTCTAACTTAATCATTATTTCACTTATAATTTGTATGTTCATCACAACTTATCACCTTCGTCTATAGTTCAACCAACTTCTTCTATATTCAACTAACAATATTTTCGAAAAAGCAATAATGATTCTTCAAAATCCATAGTTTTTAAATCAGCAATGATTTCATCAATCTTCATTTGGCGTATTTGGATCGATGAATTCTTTTATAAAACTCAAGTTATTGAATCTACATCTCTACTTACTTTATAACGTACATAGGAAACGTAGCTATTGAAATCTGCTTCCAATCTTCAACAATTTCTTCAGCTCTTCCTTTTTATAAAAATTGTTTCGAGACTGCAAACAGCCCAGTTTCTTAGCCTTGGAAGTCATAGATTAAAAAATATATTTTTGTAACCACCTTTATTCTCAAATATATCATTTTTTCAATCATCATCCTTTAATCTCTCATTTACTTCTTGTATGCTCACTTGGAAATCGAAATAATTTTTCAGCATTAATTGAATTATCTGGCAAATTTTGTGATGTAATCAACAAAAAATCCTTCCTTTTTTTTGCAATACATGCCTCAAGGGATCTCACACAACTCCTACAGACCAGCAACCATATTAGATTGAATCATCATCAGTTTCCTAACGACCACCACATCACATTATCTTCTGTAGGACATTTGAGGAACAACTACTAACATCAAAAAGCTTTCATAAGTGGGCGCAGATATTGTAACTGATAAAATGGACTACTAATTTTTAGAATGAAAGTTGGGAGATACTGTATTGTTCAACTGGCTTGAAAAACAGAAGGTTGAAAACGTTCACTTTCACAATGATATCATATTTAAACAATAACCAATTCGAGTAAATTAATAAATTATTACAAATTGAATGTTGGATTCACAGTGTTAATACTGATATAAGTTGGATTCCGAAAATTTGAGATTCAAACTTTTACGCAACTGCGATTCTAGTAACAAATAAAAAACAAACTTTGTTGCATACAGAATGTATTGCTTAGTAATTGAAAAGATGGATTGTGCTGCATAATAAGATTACATGAGGAAATTTCATCAAAAAATAAAACGTTATAACTAGACAATATTGGGTAAAAGTCACTGAGATTTGAAAATAATTCAATCCAATTTCATCCTTTCTTAATGATTGGTTTCAGTGAGTAATGGTTGATAGGATACGAAACATTTGATAGTCGATATTGGACGAGCTGGTGGGAGAAAGGTGGCAAGCTTGATAGGAAGAAGTACCGAACGACAAAACCGACAACTTTCACTGTCTACTGACTTCCTCTCACAACTAGCATGATGGCAAATCTTTTATTATGGTGAGTTGCGGGGGAGGAAAAATCTTGATACGATCAGGAATGCAGGATGTCTTAATAAGCGACAACGAGGAAGATGGGTGTATCCAGGAGGAAGGAGTTCACGAGGAAGAGAATGAAGCAGAAAAACGAGGTAAAAAGATCTCAGACGTAAAACGAAGTATAATATTCAAAATGAAGCAGTGCTGTTTTTGTGATGGTAGGACGTATTGGAACCTCTAGGGACAGAAAAATAAGGAGACAACAAAATATTTTATAGCTTCAGGTGAGCCATTATGTGATGTATTTACGATGTAAACAATGTTTGAACGACTCTGAAACTCCTTTTTTGAGGATGAATGATAAATTTTTTCCCGAGTTCTGACCCCCTTTCTAAATACCTCTCAAACCATCCTAGAACATTGTGTACCAGGACCTATATTGTTACAAGAATAGCACAAAAATAGGGTATAGGCCTACAGGAATTGGAAGAGACAAATGAAGTGCAAATAAGCTGGAGGAATGAGTACAGATTTTCCCGAAACCAAGAAGTATTACAGTTAACATAATATGAAATCAACTTAGAAGAGAAGATAAAAAAAAATGGTTTACGGTGGAAAATGAGACGAGAATTAATAGGAATTCAACAAACAGAATAATGAGAAAATAAGAGAAGTTGAATAAGAAAGGAAGAAATTATAAGGGAGAGCGAAGAAAGACGCTTATACTCGTATAGGCAGAATAATTTTGCTAAGCGGAAGGCTTTCAACTAAATTTGAATCAGAACCACACAAATTTATCAGAAAAAATTCAATAAATAGAAATATAATCAAGGATAACATAAGAAGATATCCCATGTACAAGAAGGTTAATTATCTTTAAAGAGTTTGTGTGTGTGTCAAAAAAAGATTTTCATATTATTTATAAGTGAAATTATGCAATCAAATAATCAAACCTCCGGCGCACTAATTGATAGAAAATGACTCCTCTGTTGTTCTAATTCATTGTTGGCGTTTGGCTATAGGAGCAACAAGAATCGATTTGATTCAAAGTAGTCTCATGAATTGTGACAAACTTGAAGAAGGTCCTCAAACTTTGAAGAAAACTGTCTTCCAAAAAACTTTTTTCTCTGTATGTTCCGATAAAGGGGTTGAAGAAAACCTACACGGCCTTTAGGAGACTAATAAAATGTCTTAATCTCAAGAAAGAGATGCTCTGATGAAGAGTTCGAAGAGCAACAATTGGAAGATAAACAAGAAAAGGCCTTCAGGGCATGTGATGTTTGTTTAGTCGGTGAATTAATTGGTGGCATCGGTTATATCAGATTGAGGAGGTAGTGTTGAGCGTTGTAATCGGCCCGTGCCACTCCACTCCAGTCCAGTATTAACAAGGAAAGTGAAGGAGAAAGTACTGCAGCCAAACGCTGAAAGGGCGTCATTGAGATGTGTGTGTGTGTGTGTGTGTGTGTGTGTGTGTGTGTGTGTGTGTACACTGGCTACGTCACACTGAGTCTTCCACTTCCATGTGTAAAGCAGGAGGAGGATTCTTGCCACATGTCCGCCTTGCTAGAGCTTGTAGAACTCCTTTCGCTTGGCAGTACACTCCACCACAGCTTCTGTCCTCTGATGTAGTCGAACCTCTCTATCACATAAACCGTAACCTACTAAAACATCCCGATACTATTACTCATCTAACATAACTCGCGCCGGTGATTCAACATATTATTACATTCTCCTCTTCTTCTACTAACTCTTCTTATGCTTGTTCTTTCCCTCTCTCTTTCCACTTCTCCTTCTACTTATTCTTTTCCTCTCTCTCTTTCCACTTATCTTTCTACTTGTTCTTTTCCTCTCTCTCTGTTTCCACTTCTTCTATTTGCTCTTTCCCTCTCTCTTTCCACTTCACATGAAACTTATTCTTTTCCTCTCTCTCTTTCCACTTCTCCTTCTACTTATTCTTTTCCTCTCTCTCTCTCTCTCTCTCTCTCTCTCTCTCTCTCTCTCTCTCTCTCTCTCTCTCTCTCTTTCCACTTCTCTTTCTACTTATTCTTTTCCTTTCTCTCTTTCCACTTCTCTTTCTACTTGTTCTTTTCCTCTCTCTTTCCACTTCTCCTACTTGTTCTTTTCCTCTCTTTCCACTTCTTCTATTTGCTCTTTTACTCTCTCTTTTCACTTCTCCTTCTACTTGCTCTTTCCACATCATTTGCTTATTTTTCTGATGGTAATAATCGATCCTTGAAATTATGCAACACATATTAGCGTACTTGAATTTCGGCACAACTTGAACCAGCAACAATAATTATTCCATCGCCAGTGGAACTGAATGAGGTTGATGTAATTTGTGAATTTATCTTCAAGATGAGGCTACAGTCAAATCTGGACTGGAAGGATCAATACCGAGTACAAGGATGATAGGCTATGAATTGGAGTTGTGTAAGAATTATCAAAATTGATAAATTTCATTGTATGATGGGGATTCGATAGTGGTCGTATGAGGTCTTAACATGAGGATTATAAAGAAGTAAATGGTAGGCTAAGGTAGGTGAGGACTACCATCTAAGGTCTATTCTTCTTCTTCTTCTTCTTCTTCTTCTTCTTCTTCTTCTTCTTCTTCTTCTTCTTCTTCTTCTTCTTCTTCTTTGGCTGTGCCTCATCCCATTTAAATGGGGTCGGCATTCCTTCCTCTTAGTCTGCCTCTCCACAAAGCCCTTTCCAATGCTACATCTAAGGTCTATTGTTATTGTCAAATTACAGCCGCGCTTCCATATTTTACATTCTTCTTGATACTGAATGCGGTGCAATTAATTGGGTGGAAAAAGCAAAGGGAAAATTCTCTTGCATTGTAGACCTATGGCTCTCGTACCAAAATACCAACGTACTGATGGTTCTGCTCAGTATTCTCTGAATAAACAATCTTGAATTAGAAAAATAATGAACTTGGCCAGATGCAAGAACGATGTTAACCAGAAATCAATAATTGATTATGATTAACGACCATTCAGAGATCTACATGGATTCAGAGTCGAAACAACCAGATTAAGATCACCAATGCCATACATAATGATTCGTCATATATGGTAACTAGTTTCATGTTTAAAATTTATGGAACTTGTTCTTAAAGTAGCTGGGAAATTCCAAGTCTGATCGAAACTCCCTCATTCAATAATTTGTTACACTGCATTCACTCTATCCACCCTAGATATTTGATCAAGTTCATAAGGTTTCACAAAATTAAAAAAAAACCTTCTTTCCTTACCAATTTGGTTATTTAATAAATTTGGAATTCATTCCAGCTACTTCAAATTTGATTTCTTCTCAAGTTTAGTTTCAAATGCTCATAAAACGCCTTATCATTTCATAAATGAGCGGTTGATCTGATTAGAAAAACAATGATCTGGTCAATGAATTGATACTTTTTTAAAATAACCTGGAAACTATAATATTTATAATTATTTTTGTTTTAATGCCTTTGTAGTCACATATAAAATTTCCCGACACAATAAATTTAAAAAAGGTATGGCACATACTGCTGTATGCAACTACTAAAGCTTAATCGAAAATTTTGGAGGATAGTCGAGAATTGTAGCCAGGATAAACGAGGTGTATTTTCGAGTTGGCACGGCACGACAGGATAGGAAACTCCGATTGGCTGATTCTCGATACGCCGACCCATTCAGCCAGTAGGAGAGCTTCCTGTCCTGTCGTACCGTGCCGACTAGTCTGAAAAAACGTATCGTGTGTTTCGGCCCTACAGTCGGTTGACTGAGGAGAATATTGCACAATGACAGAGAGCGAGGATGACCTCAGCCTTGTGACTGAGGACAACCGGGGCACTGCCATTGGCCATTGGCCACCCAAAGCCTTCTAAATTTCAATCCGACAAGACAGAGCCGTTCGGATCAATTACCTCGATCAGTGAACCACACACGTACGACATCCATTACGATTTGATAGGATTAGGCGGCTTCATTCACTTCAAACACCACACGCTAGAATTATTCTGTTGCAAAATCAAGAACTGGAAAAGAATGATTGAGAGAGACAGAGAGTGGTGGACGGAGTGGGGCATTTGATAACAGAATGAGCTAGCTAACCGTGTGATATTCCGATTCTGAATAATACTCTAGAATGATGATGTCGAGAGAATGGAATGATAAACAGGTGAATAGATTAGACAACGTATGGATAGAGATCAACTACTACGATGCGCAACTAACAAAGTTATCATAGTCAATATGATCGCCAATTTTTGAAACGGACAGGCACACTAAGGAGAACATAGATAGAGATAATGTAGGCCTACAGATAGAGTTTAGACATTTGTGAAGTAAGCCTAATCATGCAAACAATATTGACTTCTGAATGAATAAATACATTCATTCCATCATTCCATGTGGAATGCATACCAAATTTATCCCAATAATAATCGAAGTTTGAGCTTGTGATTTGAGGGTTTAGAGATTACCTTCAAAAGATAATTCTCTGTACAGCTCAACCTCAATAGTCGAGTAGATTACATTTGAAGCAATAAATATATTATTTTATATTCAATTATTGTGATTGATTATTTATTTAGAGCATTCTATCAATTCTGAATTCTATATGATGAGTTACATATTGTATCAATTCTCCTTTCAAGAGTCTAGTTGAACATAAGTTTTTTGAATGAGCATTTTCCTCTCATCATCGATCTTTGATGTTCTTTTCAATGACAACCTTTTAAAATTTAAGTAAATTTATCAATAGACAGACAAGAGACTCATGAAAAAGAAGAGATATGAGAGAGATATAAGAAGAGAAGGTGTGTTTTACCTTCTTCCTGTTAATAGAGAACCATTTGTTCAAACTCGGCTTATATAGCACTATATTCCCAGTTTTAAAATCCACGATATCACAGATCTCAGTTTGAAGAGCTACATCTATCATTCAGAACCTGCTTCATCCTCAAGTAGTATGAACTAAGTACTGTTCACAAATACCCGTATTTCTGATACAGCATCCAGGTATGAAGTACAATAGTAACTTAGCTGACCCAATTTCACAAATTATCATTCAAGTAATATTTTCCTTATTGAATTTGAAGTCGTCGAGCCACTAGCATTCTACAAACACATTCTACCTTCTAAAGATGACATAACAATATGACATGACGAAATTTGGTAAAAGGCAACTGCAGTACCAACAGTTTGTAATTAGCTTCAGCCTAGCAAATGAGTCTATGATATGTGTGATAATGAACTAGGAGTGGGATAGTGATAAAGATAGTATGATGGCGATCGTATAGTGGTAATTGCCTAATGACTGGAGTGACTTGTCAATGCAGATCGACTGGATTGTAATATATAGCCACTATATACATATATAGGGGGGTGTGGCTGTCTGACCTGGTTGTAGGACAGTGTTAGGGTACGCGCCACCTTAGTCCTCCGACACACCCAGAACCTGACAGGAGTGGACAGCGACTATCTCATCCATCGACACCGTACGCCAGCGACAGGGAAAGACTGTTTTGGAAGAGTCTCGAATTGACGTGTGCGTTAGGCGCCAAAACCGGACACTTTTACATCCGTACAGTAACGACAAAGTCAGACACATCAAATCTCTGACACTTCAAAAACAAGACAGTCAGGTTATACTTCTTGGACGGACTGTACTACGCAGAGCTGACTGGTTTTCAAACAATGGTATTGTTCTGATGAATCCCCACATGTAGGCTATTCTTAACAAGACCATTGACAATTTATTTCTGAAACCTATCACTCTTTTCTATCCCTCTTCGTAGTAATATCAGTCAATGACTTATCTTGTAACTGTATAATTCCTATTTATCAGTCCTATATAATATATTTTATAAATCCTATATATCATTCCTATTCTGTGCAGTTGTCTCTCTTTTCTGCAGTTATTTGGAGCTTAAATAATAGAACTATTAGTAAATTTCTTGACACAAAACAAAAATAACTTCACTTAATAGGTCAATTGTCAAGATTAGTGAGTACACTGAAACTTCTCTATAATTCGTAGTTTTGTCATCAAAAACACTGTAATTAGTATTCCCATAAAGATAAATACACTAATATGCCATAGTAACTGATAACTCCAGTAATGAGTTCATCGAAAATTATGCTACAGTAACTAATAACTCCAGTGATGAGGAGACCGAAAATCACATCAACTGATTAAGTGAATTGGAAAAAAGGGTGTTGTGATTTATCATTAGTAAGCTGGAATATTAATTGCAAGCAATTACCACAATTTACCCATTTATTCATAACAGCTAATGCTGATTGTTAATTATTCACCCATACGGAGTGAACTTTAAAGTTCTATGGATTCACATAATATAATAATATAACTAGAGACAGCCTTGGTTGAAGAACTCGCTCATGAACAGTTGTATTGATCTCTGAAATCTTTTACAAGTATGTCAAATTAATATTTAACAATATTTTCCAATATTCATTCATAGAGGCTATATTATGAATTAATTATGGGCAAAGATGGGATCAGTATCAATGATATAATTTTCTCGTATTTTGATTTATCAGCCTCGATATTGCAGAGCTTGATGATATATAATTCGTCACCCTCCAAAAT
Organism: Nilaparvata lugens; assembly: GCF_014356525.2. NCBI lineage: Eukaryota > Metazoa > Arthropoda > Insecta > Hemiptera > Delphacidae > Nilaparvata > Nilaparvata lugens. Next base: position 72,140,730 of record NC_052506.1, read on the forward strand.
TCGTATTAAATGCTTGGTCCCGTAAGCTACAAATTATATAGGTTCTACTGTGTTGAATGTAGTCTAGGCCTACTGGAGGGTTAATTACTCGAACATTGAGAATTTTGAATATAATAAAATTATTCAGTATTGTTTTACATTTTGAATGTCATTTTCAATACTGGAAGATATACAGTTATCATTTCCCAAAATAGCGGGAAAATGTTATTTTTTCATGATAATATTTTGATGATTGATTTTTCTACGTTTCAACGACGGGATTTGTTTTTGTCTGTATATGTATGTTGGCATGTTTGTAAATTAGCTTTTGATGATTACAGCTTGGCAATGCTCTCGGTTTTATTTATAACAGGTAATATTGTCATCGTCAATACACGCCAATCAGTCATTGGATGTTTTTCCGATGTCCGAAGGGCTAATTGAAGTGACATATCGACAATGAGATCTGTTTATAAATGCTGTACGAGGTCTACTGTTCACAGAACTACTAGCTACAAGTATTCAACTGCAGAAGTCGGAAATAGACATTTCATTTTACTCATGGAAGACACCCACCCTTATCTATCTACTTCACGTCTATGAAGATAACAATATCAAAGAAACAGAGTTGAAAGTACAAAGACATAGAGATGGAAATTCAAAAGTGAATGAATTGCTATAATTCAATTACTCAGGTATATTAAAACTGACTACTTTAGCATTTACCTGATTAATATTACCGCAATCATTATGTTTTAAATTCAAATTTGCGTTGCGTTGCTGTCACTCGGCTGCTCTCTGCACCATTTTCTCGAATCATGCAATAACTTCAAAAAAATCACGTCAACAAACTTGGTGACTCAACACATTTGTCTCGTTTTCAACTGACAATGGCAAACTCTTTCGATCAGCTGTTTTCAACTGAAGATGAAAAACTCTCTTGATCAACTGTTTTTAACTGACGACGGAAAACTCTCTCAGTCAGCTGCTACTCGGTTGATGAATATTATTACCGTACCTAATCATTTTTAAGTTCCCTCAGTGAGTTATCCTAAACATGAGTCCTAATCCAAATGATGATTCTCGTATCACAAACTCTATATTTCAAACTTAATCAAAATCGTTAGAGCCGTTTTCGATTTCCATCAGACATACAAACAAACTAACAAACAGAAATTGAATACGATGATAAGTACGTCTATAGTAACATACATATGGGAACGTCTGTTATAGTAGACTGCACAAAACTAATCCGATGTTAGTTGGAAGAGCTGAGTACCTCCTCACCCCTTACCATAAACTTTGCCAATTCTTCAGGTGTACTGTATTATGAAACTATCAATATCAATTTTTACTTATAATCAGCTGCCTAGGGGGCCTAGGCCCCCCTCAAGGATCAGATAAATGATGAAAATGCGGGTCTATCTACACGAATCCTCAGAGTCTCATAATGATTTAATACTTTTCTTTATCAGCAGTAGTATAATTCCTTCTACAGTATCAACAATGTAGCAAAATTGCCTTTAAAGTATGGGTAGAGAGTAATAGATAATATATTTTTCTCTGTGGTATAATTTAGATACAGAATGGGTACACTTATTGATCAGAGCACAATAAGTGAGTTATTGAATGAATTTCAATGTGAGAATTAACAAGTTGCAAGATGTCACAGTGAAGGCAAAAGAAAGGGCACAATCAGACAATCAAAAATGTATGTAAAGGGTTGTTGAGAATTAAGGAAACAGCTTGATGTATCTTCAGCTTCCTAACTGGAAGTTATTTTCCAATTAGAATATGATCCACAATGAAATTGTTGAAATTGTCATTGTAAAAGAAAAATTTATCTTTTTCCATGATTTTTAAGAAATCTGTTTCAGTGTATTCCTACTCTAGGGCCTCTCTGTAGAGCCATATTCCTAATAAATATTCCATGATTGAATTCAATAACTAATAATGAATATGTTTGTATTGATACTTCAACCACATTTGTATAAAATTGGAAAAAATGGAGCATATAATAACATCTTCTAATGTAACATTTATGGGGAAAAACCCAGGTCCCTCTATCCTTTGGGGGTATATTCCTCCCCCCCCAATACCCCTTGGTTTTTACCCCTTCCCCTTTAGCAGTTTGGTGAAATGGCACCACTGAAGTTGAATGAAATCAACTTGGTAATTGTATGGCAAGATTACGATACATATGAGCTCTACTTAGAAATGGATTGTGAAACAAGATAATTGTACTGGAATGTAATAAACTGTGATATTTTCATGATTATATAAAAGCAATTTAGCCATTCATTTCAATCATTGAGAGAAAAACCAATAAGATGCTCATATTATCTTCTCAAATCTTAATACATTAACAATACACTACCGGTAATTCACGTGTAAATAATACTGATGTGGTCGATTTCAATGAACATTAAATGAAATGTTTGTTTTTTTCTAAATGTCTATACTTGAGCATTCTGTTAATTTCGAACAGAGATCACTTTTACGGAGTTTTCTCAGATGATGCAGCAATCACTGAGGAATATCCAACACATAACTCAATAATCCAGGAGAGAGTCATCTAAAATTAAAACTATTAGTGCAATATTGCTAAATTATTAGTGTTTTTCAATAAATTATTAATCCTATAAATGTCTTTTAATTAAATGATAAGTTATGGAGTTCCAAATATTATAATATTTTTCGAATTCCCATTTTTCTTTTTTTTTTATATTTGAATCGCTTCATTTGGGTCACTCGTTGTTTAGTCGAATATAGTATTTAATAGTATTATTCAGGTATATCTATCACATAGATCTCTCTCAGCAGCTACTATATGAACGCTTAAAATAGGTTGCTAGGGAACGATAATGATAAGAATATGTGATGAATAATCTATCCTGTTCTAGGCGAGCAATATTTCTGTATCACAGATATCCAAAAACTTCAACACTAAAATGTGAATATCTTTGAAACGGTTTGATATATTTATGAGCGATTTCCACCATTCATGGCTCTTGAAATTCTTTATTATTCGAATCTTGTATTAAAACCTTCCCATAGAAAATTTTTGATTCAATGTGGCGGAACGAAGATGGCAGACCAAAATTATTTTGAAGCTACCTATAGAATTTTTTTCAATTTGAATAAAATCCCAGTGGAGCCCACTGTTATATTATCTTTGGAAAAGGAACATTAAGCTGTTTTCCTATTAATATTACGCTGTAGGCCTACGTGAATCCATAGGACTTCATAGGTTTCTCCGTATGGTTAAATAATTCAGAATCAGAATTCAAATTTTGTTAAATCAATAATACCAACGACATAGCAACTGCCATCACAATTTGTATCATTAATATTACGTGTATGCTACTGAAGGATAATAGTCAGCCAGACACACAGGAGCAAGTTATTTTGTCTCATGCAATACTTTCAATGTTACTTTTATATCCTGAAAAAGGACGAAGAAGTGAGTAAAATATTTTGTTGTTCAACGAACATGACCTGTAAAAGGTTCGAAGAGTGCGTGTTCAAAATTTGAAGCTGATCGATCAACTCTTTCTAAAGTTATTGTAGTGCATTCAAACAAACAAGCAAACCCACAGACTGGCAACAACTTTGAACTTGAGTAAAAAGTAAGAACTTGCTAACGCTCGTTCAACAAATATTATTGAGAGAACAACGGGCGGTATTATCAAGTTGGGAGCACATAACTTGAAGGAGTAAAATTATTTCAGTGTAGGGGATTGTGTATTTCACAAGAGAGAGTGGTTCTGAGGGATATAGGCCTATAGTGAGAAAGTGAAGGAGTGAGGATTTAATTGAATTGCAGTTTTAGTTTTTTTTTGCACGGCCGGCCCTCTCTCACATTCAACCATCAACCCTCCAGTACGATGCTACATCAACTATATTATACAATCCTACTCGGTGGAATGGGGGAATTCACAATATTACAAGCAAGAGTTGATAGTAATGAATATTATTGATACAAAGAAATTTACAAATCTAGGCATGGGAAAGTCAAATTCAAGATAGGTTGTAGATAATTATGTCTGAAGCATTGTATGAAATAATAACAAAACCCTGAGGGGTTTCGAAGAAAGGAGAGCATTAGCACACAACCGGGTAAGAGAGAGAGTTAGAGAGAGAGAGAGAGAGAGAGAGAGAGAGAGAGAGAGAGAGAGAGAAAGAGAGAGAGAATGAGAGAGGAAGCAATAGAACTAAATAAGGTTGAGATAAGAGACAATGTCATGCAGGAGTATTGTCCACACTTCTACAGTCACACTAAGTTCTAAAAAGAATATTTCAAAGAAAGTACAGTCTTCTCTAAAACTGAAACCAGTTTACTTCCAAGCTATTCTGTCAGCTTAACTCACATAAGCGTCAAAAGCTGATAGCGACAACCAGAGACTGTTTTCCAGGTAGAGAAATTAGTCACGGACTCGCCGCGCCAAAACAAGACACTTCTTTTTCAGCACAAGAACGACAAAAGTTGCCACCGCCAAAACAAGACTGATTTTCAGTGCTAGGATGGATGTGTCTGACTTTGACGGTGGTGTATCCTGACATCGCCCCGCTCCAATACTCCAGCAAAACAAGCAAAATAATATTGTTACTGTACAACGATTATTGCAAATTTCCAATAAAAAAGTATTAAGTATATTAAGAGAGAGAGAGTGAAAGAGAGCGGGAGAGAAAGTGAGAGAGTGATATTTGATATAACACAACTTACATTGACAAGACCTATGGCAAACACTGGTAATAATAAACAAAATAAGACACGTCTATGATGAAACATTAATTAAACCTCTGATTGTAGAAAAGGTATTAGTCCAATTTCTGTCAAAATGAATTATGGTAGCCATTTTGTTGTATTAAGATAGACCTTTCGATTAGTGTAAAAAGGATATTAGTCCATAGAATCAAACGGAAGTTATAGCCATTCATATTCTACGTTGATTTAAAGAAGGGTATCAGTCCAGGACTTGTATCGTTCTTACAGTCAACACGGCTGTTTGCAGTCAGCTGATTACTGTTGTCGACCACGTCGGCCAACACGGCCATCTTTCTACACTCACATTTTCTTTTCAGTTTATTCAGTCCAGTGATCTGTTCAATATTGTTGGTCTCTATGCTTCTTTGGCTTCGTTATAATAATATTTTCATTTTCCACGAAAATACCTCGAAATTTCATACCTACCATAAAGGCTAGGCTAAACGAGGGCCAAATGAGGTATGCTCATTCCTACTCGACTACCTGGCAAATGATCTTCCCGAGAACATTACGGAATTACATGTATTCAGTGATGCATGTGGTGGTCAGAATAGGAACCACACAATGGTTCGGTTTCTCCTTACTTTGGCATCCATGGGAAAATTTGGAAAAATCCACCAGTATTTCCCAGTCCGTAGCCATCCATTTCTGCCTTGTGATCGTGATTTCGTGACTGTTAGGAAAGTAGTGAGACGTTCTGACAGAGTCTACATACCTGAAGAGTACAATGAGATGATCCGTCAAGCCAGAACACACTCAGAACCGTTTGAGGTCAAAAGAATACAGACAGACGAGATTTTAAATTTCAAAGTATGGCGGCCTACCCTATTTAAGAAAAATACAAAGTCTATTCAACGGCTTTCTGCATCGGGTAGGGCACAACCGCAAGAGCAGTTCCTCATTTCCAAAAACAGGCATCTATACTACAGCATGGACTGTCCAGGATAGGAAGCAAGCAGTTTCATTGGAGGCATTACTGACAACTGCTACAAATAAAAAAAAAAACAATGTCATCCTCTCACTTTCACAAATTGAGAAGAAAGCGTACACAAAAGTGATTCCTCTGAGCAACAAGAAGGTGGAGGATGTAAGAAAACTTTTAAAATACATCCCTGATGAGCACAAAGCATTTTATGACTCGCTCATGTAATGGCCAATCAAGATGAAAGTGACAATGAATAGGGGAGGAAGGAGGGTAAGATTATGCTCATAACAATTTTTTTCATCTCTGATTAATGATTTTTTCAAATGAATGTATTATTTAAATAATTTTGCATGTCTTAAATCATATAAATGCTCACAATACACAAAACTCTGATTGATTGTAAAAAGGGTATAAGTTTTTGGCCTTTATTGGGTATTTATTGAAGAAATGAGAATTTTTTTTAAATTTTACTGAATAGTATTATGTATATTATTGCAACTGATAACTTTCGTATATAAAGTTTGAAAATCCAGATGAAAATATAGAAGATAGAGAGTTTTTTGTGTCTCCTGAAAAATTTGGCTTTAGGGACTTATACCCTTTTTCAAATCACCGGTTCAATTACAATAATAGTAAATAATAAAATATTTGTGGAAATACATATTGAAGATGAAAATGATGCTGGGTGATATGAATTAATTAAATCTGCAGAATCTACAGGGAAGTGGAAAATATGAAAGGTACAAGTGGGAGGATATTGTAATAGGAAGAGGTATTTATAACCAATACCCACACCTGACAATATTGTAATGGGAGGAGGTATTAATAACACTACCCAACTCCTGACTTCATTTGTAACAGGTGGGAAGCCAGGGGGGAATTTATTTATGAGAGGACCCAATTTTGTAACAAGGGAAAATATATAATAATTGCTTCCAATCCACGGTTGGGAGCTTCATATGGATTCGTTCATACAAATAATGCCAAGATCTTCACTATTGTTTAATAACACCTGTTTTAGAAACAAGTAACTTATCACGAGCTAGGAACGTAAAATAAAAGATTTTGTAGAAATGCTACTGATATTAATTTATTAGTTGAATTATACAATTATCGGTCATCTTCAAAATTCTGTTACTTCGAATTATAATATTCACTGTAATGAATCCGGTTATTTATTCAATTACTTGTTTCAATATTACAACATTAAAAAATTTAATTTCAAATATTATTTCTCGAATTACTACTTTATCGCAATTATTCATAATTGATATTTAGTCAAGAATTTGCTAACTCACTCTACAATAAATTTAGGGCCTCGGTCAATTTATCTGGTCAATCTGTTTGAGCTTAATAAAATAATTTTGGCACTCACCATGGGATCGAAAATGTAACAGATAAATCGGCACTCACAAACACTCACGTTTACATTTTAACTACATTACTATTTTTCAAACCACATGCTTTTAATTCATACAAAATAAAATAATAAGGAGATTTTTCATCTAACTAGGCCGAAGCCTAAATTAGAAACCGAGACTTGTTCTGCGACTTGATCAGTTCTTCTCGCGGTGACAACTCGATTAGAACTGCCGCTCTTTCACTCAAATTTTTCGATTTGTAAGAAAACACGTGGAGCGCCTGGCCTAATTTCAGGTTAAAACGTCTTGGGGTCGCACGGTTCAAATACATTTCTAAATACGTTTGCATTAATTTCGTTACGAAATTCAAGCCAGTACTATGGAAATGCTAGAAGACTACAATAATTTGGATGGATAAGAAGCAAGTTAGCAAATCTTTTATGGCAACACAAATTTAGGTGCTTACTTTGTGCCTGAATGAATTATTCAATATTATCAAGAACAAGGTTCACGTGAGTTCATATTGGTAAAATTAAGTCCAATTTTGATCAGTTCAACAACCTGAAAGAATGGCACAAAAAAACTACAATTCAAACCTCTCAATATTCCCCATATTACATTACCCCCTCCCCTAAAAAAGACGAAATCACTAAAAGATCAACTTCCATTCACACACAATTATTTTCTTTCACACTAAAAACTGGACACTTGACACTCTTATCTGTGGTTGAAATCATCATCCGCGTCTGAAGCTGGATCCTGGAACAGCTCCTGGATGTTGTTATGGCGGTGGCCGGGGGGATGCAACGGATGGTAGTGCTCAGACGGGGGCGCGACAGTCGAGACCGACAACATTCGAGGCCTACGACCGTAGAGGACTGTTTTACAGTCCTCTACGGTCGTAGGCCTCGACTGTCGGGAGTGTACGAAAATTAGAGTGGCCTCAACTGTCGCCTAACGCAGGCGACATTTGAGGCCACTTTTTCAGGAGTCCTCTGCCGTCGCAGGTCTCGACTGTCGGGGCTGTACAAAAATTAGAGTGGCCTCAACTGTCGCCTAACGCAGGCGACATTTGAGGCCACTTTTTCAGGAGTCCTCTACCGTCGCTGGCCTCGAATGTCGCTGGTCTCGACTGTCGGGCCTGTACAAAAATTAGAGACTCACTTGCAGCAGGCGACAGTTGAGGACACATCCTACTGCGATTCCAGACAAAATACATTTCCTAATGATTATAACTTCTGATTTGTTGAAAACCAAATAATGGAAACTTCCTTCATAAAAAAAGCATATGAACTTTGAAGGTAGATAGGGCTTATACTTGAAGGATTTTCAGAACGATCATCTTTGTGAAGAATTACAGCTTAATCAGTCAAGTATTTCAAGCGTGATGAGCTCACATAAAAACAGACAGAAAGACAGACACCATCTCGTCTTATAGATGGATAGAAGATAGATAAATTCTCTATTTTTGAAAAGGACATGAAAAAGTATTCCTTCTATGAGCCGGAGTATGGTGGAATAGAGCTGTTAGAAAGATAAGCTGATACTGTATTGAATAGAAACTGAGAACTAAACCAAACATGGATAGTTGAATGAATGAATGATAAAGGAATTTGATGGTGCAATATTCGACTCATGGTTTGGGACTTGACCTGTACTTTTCAAGAAATAGCCAATTCATATTACGTTTCAAGGAATTTTATTATAAGGCAGGCGGACAATGATGATGCTCAGCGCACATCCAGATTCAGAGTTCTGCTTCTTTAGAAAACTGTTATCTGCTGAATGACAACAAAAAGGCGTACGGAATGGAAAAACATAACAGAGAGTCACATGTTAATGTCCATGAATAGAATTGATGAGGTGGAATAAGCTGTAACGGTGTTGAATAGTACTGTATTCAATGCAACACATTTTGGGAAATACGTGCTCCAAAATATACAAAGCTTATGTGTTTTAATTTAAAGAATTCCCAAACATTTAATATGACGAAAGGTTGACATTATTTTCGTTTGTGTTCACATTCATACTTTGTTCGTTCATCAAAAATCCTACTTCAAAATGTCAATACCTGAGAGAAACTAACAATCTGGTGATGTTAACCGTTGTGCATTGTATTACCACATAAAGAAATTACAAGTGAGAGACCAAAGTTGCTCTTGACACTTGACAGTTTACACTTGATGGTGTTGACCTCGAAGAAAAACACATTAATTCAGTTTTCAATGAGTTATCATCATAGTTCAGTTTAGAGTAGCCTAACAATATAACCATGGCTATATAGTCATCGTCAGTTACTTCTAATGGAAGAAGACCGTTAGGGAAATAATTCCAAAGTAACTGAAAGATTCTTGGAACGATTCTGCAGTATTGGACAATGTCAATAAAAAAACTTGACCCCCTATTCGCGACCCCCTCCCCGCCCCAGAAAAATGGCTTCAAATCTATAGGAAATAGGTGAGAAAGTATGGAATTATGAAATTCAATTAATTTTAAGGTGAAAAATGAGAAAGCATTTCTATATATAATTTTTAGATATATTATTTCCGATTTCGTGGAATTATTACAAAATTTTGATTTTCAGAAAGTTATTGATATCTTTGGTTTTAACTTAAAATATACATACAATTTATGTCAATTGTAAAACACTAGTATTGTTAAATACTATTATTTAATGACTTCAGGTTAGTTACCTTTTCTAATGGGCCTTTCTTCTCGGCAAGATCTTGCACAATCTCCACTTATGAATAATCCCCTTTTCCTTAAGAGACTCAATCGATTTGTGCGATAATAATGTTGTGTGCAACCAGTGGCAGATTCTAGGCGGGGGAAGGTGGGGGTTGGTCGAGGATTTATATTATCTGAGCTAATGTCACGACGCTCAGGTAACGTTTCTCTTCTCGAAATATGAGCAGACATGGTGAACTTGAAGACTGCACAATACCAATACAAATGAATTCTGCCAACTGACAATCCATGATTATTATTATAGACCTAAAGAACTGGGAAGGACTGAGAAGTGTTTTAATGGTTAAGCGCAGTTGAATCTATCCAAAAATACTAGCAATACCGTTCCAACCTATTCCGCTTCATCAATTCCATACACTTAACTCTTATAATAATTATCATGCATCATCTTCATTGTTGATTTTTGCATCTTCATCTTCATAGAACTCGTAGAATTCTTCATAGAATCTCTTTTGGTATCATAGAATTCGAAACAGAGTTTGTGGTAACTATAATAACAATCAAAAAGTTAGTCTTGACGCGGAGTTGATTTCTAACCATGGTAAGTTGGAACATTTTTCAAAACCTAGATTTGAATACCAAAATAAATCTTAAAATTTACAAGCATTTGATCTGATTCCTTATAATGATAACTCATCAATCCTTGTAGTGGAGAATTATTGAAAATTGTTGATCAAGAACTTGAAAGTATTAATGGTTATGTAAGTTTAAAATCTGTAGCCCACAGTCATCTGCACATTGGAAATGGTGAAAAGAGGAAGGAAGAGGGTGATGATGAGGTGGAAAGGGAAGTTAGATGGAATAGTGGAGAGGAAAATGGAATTGAATCGAATTATGAAATTAAGGAAAAACTTGGAGAATGGAATGAGAATGTACAAAAAATGAGGAAAGATGTGGAAATGGAAGAAAGTCAAGGTATGAATTTAGAAAGAAATTAAAAAGAAATATTGCCTAGTATTGGGAAAAGTGAAATTGATAAGAATAATTATAGAATGAAGAATATGTATGAATTGATGCATACTCAATAAAGAGAAGGAAATTAATGAAAAGATTTCTAAGTACCCAAACAGCCAAAGAAAATCAGTCTTATCAAGCAGTGTTGCATGTAATGCAGTGTTATGTTTTGTTCACGTTCGTTTCATCTTGTGTGTTTAGTTTATATTTGTTTTATTTTCCATGTTTTGTTTATGTTTGTAATCCTATTCATATTTTATGGCTTGAGGGCAAGCCAATTTGTCAGAATGACCGAGTGTAGGATATGAGATTGTAGCTATGTTCATTCTATTTCGAGGTATGATGTTATCATCATATGAAAGTAATCATGTGTGATTCATTCCATAAGCTACATCATTAATGAAATAATTAATCAATTTAGTTTTTACGAGGAAAGCTCAATGTATGGATCAAAAAATCGTAAAATGTGAATGTGTGAAATTAATAAAAGTTATTGATTTGTAACAGTATATGGATTTTCTGAATAATATTCAACATCTATAATGTACTGAGAATTTGACATCCAAGTATGAAAAAGATATTCATGAGTTTGAAAATTTCGTTTTTTATGAAGAAGCAGCTAAGGTATATTTTCAGTTGTAAACTTGCAATACTTATTCATAATGTGGAAGGAATAATGGGATATAATCCTATATTATTCAATTGCTGGTAAATCCATACTAATTAAATGATAATTCTTTTGGTGCTGTCTGCCATTCTGGAGAGCCTAGCGCAGGCGACAGTTGAGGCCTCTTTTTCAGGAGTCCTCTGCCGTCGCAGGTCTCGACTGTCGGGGCTGTACAAAAATTAGAGCGGCCTCAACTGTCGCCTAACGCAGGCGACAGTCGAGGCCACTTTTTCAGGAGTCCTCTATCGTCGCTGGCCTCGAATGTCGCCGGTCTCTACCGTCGCTGGTCTCGACTGTCGCAGGACTCTTCTGTCGTTTGCCTCGTTTGACATCGACCCGCTCAGACATCTCAGCCCGAGGTGGTTGACATCAGCTGGAACGGCAGCCAGATATGTCAGTTGTAGGTCAGTCAGCTGATGACGGGAACCGCTTGCCTCAGCGCAACCAATAAAGATTTCCGCCTCCAATGACTCAGGAAGGGTACGCGCCACCTTAGTCCTCCGACACACCCAGAACCTGACAGGAGTGGACAGCGACTATCTCCTCCATCGACCACCGTACGCCAGCGACAGGGAAAGACTGTTAAGAGTCTCGAATTGGCGTGTGCGTTAGGCGCCAAAACCGGACACTTTTACATCCGTACAGAAACGACAAAGTCAGACACATCGAATCTCTGACACTTCCAAAGACCTTGAAGATGCATAGACTCACATGAAGCGCTAGTGTCGTACTTGGAATTGAAATCCGCCATTGAGGGGGCAACCCATAAGATTATTACATACCAATGCCACCAATGCCTTTGTGATCTATAGTATTACAAATAAATAATATATAATATCTCGTGCTAAAATACCCCAATGGCGGCCTTCAATTTCAAGTAAGAGCTATCATTGGGATGGCATAGGCATTGTGGGTCTATATCTCTTTAAGGTCTTTGGACACTTCAAAAACAAGACGCTCAGGTTATACTTCTTGGACGGACTGTACTAACTACGCAGAGCTGTCTGGTTTTCAAACAATGGCATTGTTCTGATGAATCCCCACATGTAGGCTATTCTTAACAAGACCATTGACAATTTATTTCTGAAACCTATCACTCTTTTCTATCCCTCTTCGTTGTATAATCAGGCGATGACTTATCTTGTAACTGTATAATTCCTATTTATCAGTCCTATATATATATATATCATTCCTATTTTGTGCAGTTGTCTCTCTTTTCTGCAGTTATTTGGAGCTTGAATAATAGAACTATTAGTAAATTTCTTGACACAAAACAAAAATAACTTCACTTAAAATAAGGTCAATTGTCAAGATTAGTGAGTACACTTAAACTTCTCTATAATTCGTAGTTTTGTCATCAAAAACACTGTAAATTAGTATTCCCATTAAGATAAATACACTAATATGCCATAGTAACTCCAGTAATGAGTTCATCGAAAATTATGCTACAGTAACTAATAACTCCAGTGATGAGGAGACCGAAAATCACATCAACTGATGAAGTGAATTGGAAAAAAGGGTGTTGTGATTTATCATTAGTGAGCTGGAATATTAATTGCATGCAATTACCACAATTTACCCATTTATTATTCATAACAGCTAATGCTATTTAAGAATAATCACATATACTGTCCTTAATGCCCCGAATTCAGCTGATTAATATACAAATTTTACATCAACTCGCTTTCGTTAATGTCTGTCTGCCTGTCTAGGTATTGTTTGTTTCCAACATAGCCTATATGTATTAGATAATACAATTGTGATAGCAATACCTTTAACGTTATAGTTATTGGTATTATTAGTTTAGGGATTTTGAATTCTGATTGTGAACTATTTACCCATACGGAGTGAACTTTAAAGTTCTATGGATTCACATATAATAATATAACTAGAGACACACTTGGTTGAAGAACTCGCTCATGAACAGTTGTATTGATCTCTGAAATCTTTTACAAGTATGTCAAATTAATATTTAACAATATTTTCTTATATTCATTCATAGAGGCTGTATTATGAACTAATTATGGGCAATGATGGGATCAGTATCAATGATATAATTTTCTCGTATTTTGTTTTATCAGCCTCGATATTGCAGAGCTTGATATATAATTTGTCACCCTCCAAAATTCGTATTAAATGCTTGGTCCCGTAAGCTACAAATTATATAGGTTCTACTGTGTTGAATGTAGTCTAGGCCTACTGGAGGGTTAATTACTCAAACATTGAGAATTTGGAATATAATAAAATTATTCAGAATTGTTTTTCATTTTGAATGTCATTTTCAATACTGGAAGATATACAGTTATCATTTCCCAAAATAGCGGGAAAATGTTATTTTTTCATGATAATATTTTGATGATTGATTTTTCTACGTTTCAACGACGGGATTTGCTTTTGTCTGTATATGTATGTTGGCATGTTTGTAAATTAGCTTTTGATGATTACAGCTTGGCAATGCTCTCGGTTTTATTTATAACAGGTAATATTGTCATCGTCAATACACGCCAATCAGTCATTGGCCGTTTCAACACTTACGATTTCTCGTCACGGTACCGGTTTCTTTTTTCCGATGTCCGAAGGGCTAATTGGGGTGACATATTGACAATGAGATCAGTTTATAAATGCTGTACGAGGTCTACTGTTCACAGAACTACTAGCTACAAGTATTCAACTACAGAAGTCAGAAATAGACATTTTACTCATGGAAGACACCCACCCTTATCTATCTACTTCACGTCTATGAAGATAACAATATCAAAGAAACAGATTTGAAAGTACAAAGACATAGAGATGGAAATTCAAAAGTGAATGAATTGTTATAATTCAATTACTCAGGTATATTAAAACTGACTACTTTAGCATTAACCTTATTAATATTACCGCAATCATTATGTTTCAAATTCAAATTTGCGTTGCGTTGCTGTCACTCGGCTGCTCTCTGCACCTATTTTCTCGATTCATGCAATAACTTCAAAAAAATGACGTCAACATACTTGGTGACTCAACACATCTGTCTCGTTTTCAACTGACAATGGCAAACTCTCTCGATCAGCTATTTTCAACTGACGATGAAAAACTCTCTTGATCAACTGTTTTCAACTGACGACGGAAAACTCTCTCAGTCAGCTGCTACTCGGTTGATGAATATTATTACCGTACCTAATCATTTTTAAGTTCCCTCAGTGAGTTATCCTAAACATGAGTCCTAATCCAAATGATGATTTTCGTATCACAAACTCTATATTTCAAACTATATACTATATTTCAAACTTAATCAAAATCGTTAGAGCAGTTTTCGATTTCCATCAGACATACAAACAAACTAACAAACAGAAATTGAATACGATTATAAATACGTCTATAGTAACATCCATATGGGAACGTCTGTTATAGTAGACTGCACAAAACTAATCCGATGTTAGTTGGAAGAGCTGAGTACCTCCTCACCCCTTACCATAAACTTTGCCAATTCTTCAGGTGTACTGTATTATGAAAATATCAATATTGATTCTTACTTATAATCAGCTGCCTAGGGGTCCTGAGCCCCCCTCAAGGATCAGATAAATAATGAAAATGCGGATCTATCTACACGAATCCTTAGAGTCTCATAATGATTTAATACTTTTCTTTATCAGCAGTAGTATAATTCCTTCTACAGTATCAACAATGTAGCAAAATTGCCTTGAAAGTATGGATACGGGTACAGAGTAATAAATAATATATTTTTCTCTGTGGTATAGTTTGAATACAGAATGGGTACACTTATTGATCAGAGCACAATAAGTGAGTTATTGAATAAATTTCAATGTGAGAATTAACAAGTTGCAAGATGTCACAGTGAAAGCAAAAGAAAGGGCACAATCAGACAATCAAAAATGTATGTAAAGGGTTGTTGAGAATTATGGGAACAGCTTGATGTATCTTTAGCTTTCTAACTGAAAGTTATTTTCCAATTAGAATATGATCCCCAATGAAAATGTTGAAATTGTCATTGTAAAAGAAAAATGTATCTTTTTCCATGATTTTTAAGAAATATGTTTCAGTTTATTGCTACTCTAGGGCCTCTCTGTAGACCCATATTTCTAATAAATATTCCATGATTGAATTCAATAACTAATAATGTATATGTTTGTATTGATACTTCAACCACATTTGTATAATATTGGAAAAAAATGAAGCATATAATAACATCTTCTAATGTAACATTTATGGGGAAAAACCCAGGTCCCTCTATCCTTGGGGGTATTCCTTCCCCCCCCCCAATACCTCTTGGTTTTTGCCCCCCCCCCACCCCATTAGCAGTTTGGTGAAATGGCACAACTGAAGTTGAATGAAATCAACTTCAATTATTGTATGGTAATTGTATGGCAAGATTACGATACTGATGAGCTCTACTTAGAAATGGATTGAAAAAAGATAATTGTACTGGAATGTAATAAACTGTGATATTTTCATGATTATATGAAAGCAATTAAGCCATTCATTTCAATCATTGAGAGAAAAACCAATAAGATGCTCATATTATCTTCTCAAATCTTAATACATTAACAATAAACTACCGGTAATTCACGTGTAAATAATACTGATGTGGTCGATTTCAATGAACATTAAATGGAATGTTTGTTTTCTTCTAAATGTCTATACTTGAGCATTCTGTTGATTTGGAACAGAGATCACTTTTACGGAGTTTTCTCAGATGATGCAGCAATCACTGAGGAATATCCAACACATAACTCAATAATCCAGGAGAGAGTCATCTAAAATTAAAACTATTAGTGCAATATTGCTAAATTATTAGTGTTTTTCAATAAATTATTTATCCCATAAATGTCTCTCAATTAAATGATAAGTTATGGAGTTCCAAATATTATAATATTTTTCGCATTCCCATTTTTCTTTTTTTTTTATATTTGGATCGCTTCATTTGGGTCACTCGTTGTTTAGTCGAATATAGTATTTAATAGTACTATTCAGGTATATCAATCACATAAATCTCTCTCAGCAGCTACTATATAAACGCTTAAAATAGGTTGCTAGGGAACGATAATGATAAGAATATGTGATGAATAATCTATCCTGTTCTAGGCGAGCAATATTTCTGTATCACAGATATCCAAAAACTTCAACACTAAAATGTGAAAATCTTTGAAACGGTTTGATATATTTATGAGCGATTTCCACCACTCATTGTCTCTTGAAATTCTTTATTATTTGAATCTTGTATTAGAACCTTCCCATAGAAAATTTTTGATTCAATGTGGCGGAACGAAGATGGCAGACCAAAATTATTTTGAAGCTACCTACAGAATTTTTTTCAATTTGAATAAGAATCCCAGTGGAGCCCACTGTTATATTATCTTTGGAAAAGGAACATTAAGCTGTTTTCCTATTAATATTACGCTGTAGGCCCACGTGAATCCATAGGACTTCATAGGTTTCTCCGTATGGGTAAATGATTCAGAATCAGAATTCAAATTTTGTTAAATCAATAATACCAACGACATAGCAACTGCCATCACAATTTGTATCATTAATATTACGCGTATGCTACTGAAGGATAATAGTCAGGCAGACACACAGAAGTAAGTTATTTTTTCTCATGCAGTACTTTCAATGTTACTTTTATATCCTGAAAAAGGACGAAGAAGTGAGTAAAATATTTTGTTGTTCAACGGACTTGACCTGTAAAAAGGTTCGAAGAGTGAGTGTTCAAAATTTGAAGCTGATCGATCAACTCTTTCTAAAGTTATTGTAGTGCATTCAAACAAACAAGCAAACCCACAGACTGGCAACAACTTTGAACTTGAGTAAAAAGTAAGAACTTGCTAACGCTCGTTCAACAAATATTATTGAGAGAACAACGGGCGGTATTATCAAGTTGGGAGCACATAACTTGAAGGAGTCAAATTATTTCAGTGTAGGGGATTGTGTATTTCACATGAGAGTGTGGTTCTGAGGGATATAGGCCTATAGTGAGAAAGTGAAGAAGTGAGGATTTAATTGAATTGCAGTTCTAGTTTTTCTTGCACGGCCGGCCCTCTCTCACATTCAACCATCAACCCTCCAGTACGATGCTACATCAACTATATTATACAATCCTACTCGGTGGAATGGGGGAATTCACAATATTACAAGCAAGAGTTGATAGTAAATATTATTGACACAAAGAAATTTACAAATCTAGGCATGGGAATGTCAAATTCAAGATAGGATAATTATGTCTGAAGCATTGTATGAAATAATAACAAACCCTGAGGGGTTTTGAAGAAAGGAGAGCATTAGCACACAACCGGGTAAGAGAGAGAGTTGGAGAGAGAGAGAGAGTGAGAGAGAGAGAGAGTGTGTGTGTTAGACAGAGAGAGACTGTGTGAGAGAAAGGCGCAGGAGTGATAGAGTAAGGGTGATGGAGGGTGAGAAAGAGAATGAGAGAGGAAGCAATAGAACTAAATAAGGTTGAGATAAGAGACAATGTCACGCAGGAGTATTGTCCAATGGTGGTCACACACACAGTTCTACAGTCACACTAAGTTCTGAAAAGAATATTTCAAAGAAAGTACAGTCTGAGCCAAAATTGAAACCAGTTTACTTCCAAGCTATTCTGCCAGCTTAACAGACATAAGCGTCAAAAGCTGATAGCGACAACCAGAGACTGTTTTCCAGGTAGAGAAATTAGTCATGGACTCGCCCCGCCAAAACAAGACACTTCTTTTTTAGCACAAGAACGACAAAAGTAGCCACCGCCAAAACAAGACTGATTTTCAGTGCTAGGATGGATGTGTCTGACTTTGACGGTGGTGTATCCTGACATCGCCCCCAGTGTTACAGTAAGATTTCATTCTAACTGTCAGTATTCCCTATAGATAACATCAATGCTCCCCATTTAACCAATGCTGACAGTTTGAAGTGGAGCAGTAGCCTACAGCTGCTTGTCTGGTCTCTTCTGTGCTCGATGGACAACAACCCGACATGACATAACCTATTGTTGGCTTATGATCGCATTCATCAATAAAAATATGACATTCTCGCTGATGACTTTCACGATTTGCTTGGTGAGTATCTCTGCTCCATTTGAGATGAATGTTGTCTGTATAGTAGAGCTGGTTTTACCGTCTGTACATGCAATGTATTACAGGCACTGTAATCTGCCATGTAGAGAGGAATCTGTATACATTATTTGCTTATTGCTGTAGCCCCGTCCACACCTGGCGAACATGGACGAACATTGTTCGGTCAAAGAGCCCGCTGATACTTGTCCAAACATTTAAATTGTTCATTGGACAATGTTAGTTGTACTGTAAAACGGACTCATCCTCGAACATAAAGTTTGTTCATTGATAGTGGTGGATCCAAGAGGAGAGGGGGGGGATATTGGTATAGAAGGTTGGTACAATCAGGATGGTAGCTCTCCCAAAATTGTAAGCTAATGTGTAAAATTGATCTAACTATAAAAAATTCAAAATTTTCAACCACATTGGAGCGTTTGAAAATAAAATTATCTTACACTTTTGAGCTAGGTTGCACGGTTGAAGAGATGAAAAATATGAGACTTGAAATTATAGACTTTGGGAGGGGGGGAATTCAAATTCCAAGAATTAGAAAATTTTCAACATGTGATACAAGAAATAATACCGCTTTGAAGCTGTAATCAAGAAGAGACGCCTTCAACAACTATGTAAGCTAAATGCCTTCACCAAATATGTGATGGTGGGAAAAAGAAAAGAAAATGGTCCGGTTTTTAATAAACATCAAAAAAATTATTTATTTAATATTAATATTCAAATATGAAACGGTGCGAAACGGAAAGTATATGTAATTGAGTTAAAGGAAAGATTACAACTATAACCAACAATCAAGATTTCTGATTATAATAATCTTGCTGATCTAGGCTTGCTGATCTGTGGTCATTCAGGTTTTTGAAAATAAAAACTAATTATTATTTAAAATTATAGGTCTGGAAAAAAATGAACTATTATCTTAAATTTACCTTGAAATTGTCCCTTGGCCTAATCCTCAAAGGTCCGGTTAAACCACTCCCGACTTTTAAATATATAAAAAGAGAACTTCTGCCAGCTGATTGAATCAAAGCACCAGCTTTCCCTAAAAGATTCAAATCCTGAAAACACAATAATTATGCAGGTTTAAACTGCCCGAACTGTGACAGCCTATAATTGAATTCTCAAGACAGAATCCTTCAGGTGACCAATGCCTTAACTCAACAACTATACTTCACAAACGGTTCAAAGAATACGGGCCTCGAAAGAAAAATTCAAAATCTATTTATGTGAAAAAACATGCAGCCTTGATTCACAGACCAAAAGTCGACTCACTCTTGTTTGTATAGCATGGAGCTAAAAACCATAATATTGCCTTCACGAAACGTGATAAAACACACGTTTCATCTTTGCACATTGGAGATCTTCTCGCTTTATCAATTACATTTAAAAATTAAATCCGCGATCAGATTTCCGATTCACAAAGTAATATTTCAATAAAATTGAATGGGTCTTGATGTCATGTATGACAAAGCACTAAGAAGAATGAGCCCAATTTGAACCTGATCCGATAAAGTATTGAAAAGTTAGGTTGATTTTTAAGGTAAAATTTTCGAATAAAGGGCCGCCATCTTGAAACGAGGATGAATTAAAAAAATTAAGATATACGTTTCTGGGCCTTGTTTCAAAGTACTCGTATACCAAATTTCATCCAAATCGGACTATAACTGCGACTGTAACCGCGGTACAAACAGACAAACGCCAATTGACTTGAAACATAGAATAGAAACTTCGCTCATTCAATTATTAATTCATTGGACATTTCCGAAGGTGTCAATCACCTTCAATTGGACATTTTCTAACCAAACAAATTAACTTATTGGGAAACACCATATGAGAACTAATCCCACAAGTTGAACAATCACGTAGCGCAGCTTTTAACTGAGTACTATGAGTTTCAATTTCTAGCTAGATTCCTCAAAAGATCTACGATTGCTTTGATACTAGTGAAAAACAAACAATGATTCTCCTACTAATTTGTGTGAATCTTGACAAGATTTGTGTCGGACTGTGAAGCTCATTTAAGGAATTGACCTCAGCCAGGCCTTGACCCACAGCTGTACAGAGGAGAGCAGGCATTCTGTGAGAAAAACATCAACATAATGATATCAAGATGACTGCGGAGGAATCCAGCTATTTTATAATGGAGAAACAAATCGGTTTCATAACTTACTTCCTTGGTTTCATACCTCTTTGTTAAACTTACGTGGGCTATGGGAGAACAAGGCATGGTTTCATCTGTTTTCATCTGTTTAGTTAAATCGCCTTTAGCTAGATGGAGATGATGAATGCAAAACATCATGTTGTAGCAAGTCAAAACATCAGGCATTCAAGAAATTCTCTTGAGACAGTGATGCTTTTGCCTACTTTTCATTTCATCAAATTGAAAAAGTCAAATATTCAATCAAATGAACAAATCAAAATCATTGGTGGTGGAAACAATCACCCTGCTTGCCATCATCAATTACCAACATCAAAATATATCATCTAAATAAGAGGTATCTTCAATAACTCACATACACGATAATCTCTCACGAGTCACAATCTGTATATCTGTATTGAAAGTTTTGGCAAATAAGAAAAAGTTATTGAATAGCTTGCAGACCCTCTGAGTACATTGAAATTTCTTAGAATAGTAGAACTCACAACACCAACATTACCAAGTGATCATTCATCATGAACAGAACTATTCTATCAATAAACTGAATGTCAGCTTCATCGAAAAAAGTTTAGGTACTTGACTTATCCACGGATTTGGAAACTTAATGGACTATTTGAAAAATTAGAATTTATCTCAAGATTAGGAATTATTTTCGGTTACATTAAAAAACATATATTCGGTTATAGGGTGAGAAAAAATTGATCACATGTGCCCACCATTTCATGAAACAACTTTAAAAATAATATGATTGAATATAATAGATGAGTCTTTATTTTCCGTCACTATCAGAAACCTGAAACTTCCTGAGTTACACAATCAACAAGCATACAACTATTCCTAAAGGAAGTAAGTGTAATGGACACTTTATAGAAAACCTCAATCAACGAAAGTTGAATGCATTGATTGATTTTTCTCCTACTTTGGCAGAAACCTGAGGAAGGAACTAGGATCGGATTATTCAATATCATTGAGTGACTTTCTATGTTATAACAGCAACATGTGTTTTTATCTCTATTCTTCTATTAAGAAGAGGAGAGTACAAGCAACGAGTGTTTTATGCAGAAAAACCATTAGAAAGTATGACATATTTCGCAAGTAATGGAGTAATGCACTCAACTTCAGAATATTTCTGTCGCGTACAGTAATTAAGTTGCACATTGGGATAATAATAGAAGACAAGAGACAATGTATTTCATAAATCCAGCAAAAGCAGTAGAATTCGGATCACCATCAAAGCTCAACTAGATCTTGTTAGTCCATACAACCTTGCTCTGTTATAGCAAAATGATTGATTGAAACACAATTGAATTGAAAAACAATTGAAATGCATATTGTGCTTTAAATAGACAATATATTTATAGATAAGTTAATCATTTTAAATCAAATTAATATGTACTCTTCGAATCTCACAAAACTGATCAGTTTTGAAGCAGTTCATCTTCGTCTATCCATCAATCTACTTCTGGTAATTTCATTCAATTGGAAGTGAGTATGAGATAAGAATCAGTTAGTTTCAGTGCATGTCAAAGCAAAAGACGAATTTAACTGTTTCGAGCGCCGTAATGTAAATAAGATGCAACTTAGAAAGCAGTAGGCCTACTGTACTATAGGTATATTACTGTTTACTATGATGAAGAGAGTAAGCCGTGCCGCTCCGCGTCGGCTGCTTCCCCTTCCACAGGGTCAAATTGAATCGCAAATACATAACAATACACATCAATGGATTTGCAATGAAAAATTGATAATTTGACGACATTAATAATTTGACTCATTTTTCTTTAAAATCATTTGCTTCAAAGTTAATCGGAGAAAAAAAATCAAATCGAAAACCCCCTACATTTTTTAATATATATTATTTTATCAAGGAAACTGTTTGTTTTATTGAGAAAATGAATACGACTAATATTGTAGTCAATAATGTAACGAATCGAATGACATAATTATGATAGATCTTTTCCCGATTAATGGTTACAGAGATAATTGATTTCTTGTTTACTGTTTACTATGGAGAAGAGAGTCAGCCGCGCTGTACCGCGTCAGCTGTTTCCCCTTCCACGGCGTCGAATCAAATCGCAAATACGTAACAATATACATCAATGGATTCACAATGGGAGTGGCTACATTAATTATGGGGCTCATTTTCCTTTTAAATCATTCACTTCGAAGTTAATCGGAGAAAACAAAAAAATAAAATCGCAACCCCCCTAAATTTTTACATTTATATTATTTTATCAAGAAAACTGTTCGTTTTATTGGGAAAATAAATAGTACTGATATTATAGTCCATAATGTAAAGAATCGAATGACATATAATAGAACTCTTTCCGATCAATGGTTACAGAGATAATTGATTTTCCGTGATTACCTGCATTTTTCAACTTTGAGGGTGGCTAGGGGGGAAAGCTCCAGGGGGATTTCTTGGGACTTTTGGGAGAATGACCCTCTGGGAGGGTTCTATCGATGGTGAGAGATTCAGCTTTTATTTAATTTTCGTATCGAAAAAACCTTTATTGACTGGGCTATATAGGTATACCCTGTGGGAATCCTTCAATGATTCAAGACCAGTAGGCCTACAGACCAATTTGTTATTCCTAAATTCGTTTGAACTGGAAGAGCGTCTATGTTTAAAAAATGTTTTTCTCCAAGCTGTTGGCTCAAAGACACTTCTCTACCCCAGCAGCAATGAGTAGCGTTGACAGTTCTGTTACCTTAGAATTGTATTGAAGTATGGATTTATAGATTCAGATTGTCTCAAGAATCCAATGGGATTGAATAAAAACAAACCCAATTCATTTCTAGAAACAGGTTTTTACCTATAGGAATACCTCGTGGGAACCCTTCAATGATTCAAAAAAATGTTTTTCTCTAAGCTGTTGGCTCAGACAATCACGATATGCGGTGAGCACAATACGATAAAATAATTCACCAACATAAGCAACATATTGTCTGATAACAATAGTAACTCAAATTGATAAATACATTTTAAAATGCATTCATTTAATACTAAATATAATCTGTTTAATAATAATAATCTGCTCAATGATAATTATAATACGTTTCGATTCGTATGCAATTGCAATATCGAGCAAAAATTGCTCAATCAAGAAGGTCGTATTGGTAGAGGCGTCCAATAATGTCTATTTGTTGTAGCATGGTGTATTGTGGTCAGGGCCATGTTCGCTTGGTCACTCTGGCACTATGCTGCTCACTCTATTCTGCTATAGTAATATTCACTGACATTCACAACATAGCTCCCCATTTAACTGATGCTGTCATTTCAAAGTGAATATCACAATAGAGCACAAATGCATGCATGTATACTGGCTGGAACGCGACATGTGCGAATTGACCATTATGATGTCGTGCACCTCCAGGCGATTACACAACTTAACCTACACCAACAATCACCTGACAACAACTAGATAACGGCCATGCAGTTGCCTCTACTGCACTCCATCTAGAAAGAGCATCAACCTATCCAACTTCAATCAGTTAAAGCTTGTAAAACAATAACTGTAATATTTAAGCTGCATTAATCACTTATTTTTTAATTAAACTTGATGAATATTTCTTCAATTTTAGCTATCTTTCATTTATCTGCTCTATTTACCGTCAAAGCTCTAGGAAAGATAATCTTCAACATATAGCCGACTCTCCAATTTCATTTTCATTCTATTTATTTCTCCATTCATTCACATCTCAGTGAATTCTTTCATAATCATTTCTCCACCTTTTAACATTTCAACTGTTTTGAGAAAGTAGTAGTGGATATTGCTTTAATTTTGTTAATGTATTTATTTATTTAACACAGACAAAAACGCATAATCATAAAATGATTGGAAATAACAAATGAAATGCTAAGGTGTTATAATTTAGAGAGCTGTTTCCTACATCATTAAGTTCATGAACTAATAGACTGCTGTAAGTGCAATTGAAAATTGCAATTTTTATAGAATATTGTTGTCCATGAAATAATTTGAAATTCATAATTATCAATTGAAGTAACAGGACTTATGCCACATGAGTAATCCTGAGGATAGACCATATATTATGTTATTGAAAAAGCTTGAACCTAAAATAATTTGTTTCAAACAGCTTATGTATTAGTGTACTATTCTACAGGGAGAAATCAGATTAGTATGAGGATTTTAATTTATATGGTTATATCACAAATAGTTGCATTACTTTGTTAGTCATTCTACTCTTTATAAATGACTTGGGAGAAATCAAAGTTACATTCGTCTATTATAGACTTATTCAACATCTTTCTCTTCAAAATTAAATTTTCTACAAGTTCTGTAGAGAAATATTCTGTGTTTACTGTACATTTAACATAGTAAATCGCTGCTACAAACCTTAAAGGAACTTGTTTTTCCGGACCAAGTTTCACGTATTTCGTCACATATCTTAAAAATTACTGTAGCAACAGGTCTGGAAACGGTTTCATTCAATTTTTTTCATTAAGTACGCTAAATTGTACATCTTAATTAACAGCCAACAAATACCCGTAGGGCTTCGTTTCAGCAGGGGCACAGAAATTCAGACGAAATCTCCCATTCTGTATAACTTGGTAACTAAGCATTTTCGGACCTATGTTAATTAGTACTTTTTTTCTCCTTTTGATGTGAGGAATCACGTCCTGACCTACGGGCACCTTTTTTCAGAACACTCTGTATATCATTAACTAAGTTCCATACCGACATACGGTATTCATTTATTCATTCAAGAGACAATAAAAATCCATAAAGCTTGATTCTCCCAACTCGTTCCTGGCTTATGAAACCATTATTCAAGATTTCAAATATAACTCTCACCTTAAACATCAGGTAACGTCATCATCATTAAGCCAGTGTGAGATTACTTCTAATTAATATGAACTTCAATTACTAACCGGAAGAGTAGAACACGCCATTAGTGCTATTTATAGTTAAACAGTTGCAAAAACATGATGATTGTTATTGAAGAACGTCACATTTCAGAGAGAAGACCTAATGAATTGCAAATGGGAATTGCACCCAAGAACACAAATCTGATTAGAGGTTTCAAAGATCAGTTTCACCTTCATAGATTCTAGCATATTTTGTAATGTATGAATATTTGGTAAATAAATGGGGAAATAATATACATACAAGTTTTGTAACACAGGTATCGTCAAGCATGACTGAATAGGACAGCCCTTGAGATCCTCGAAATATTCTTAGAAGAGCATACCAATCTAGCTGGAAATATTCTTAGAAGAGCATACTAATCTAGCTGATAATACTATGATTTGATAAAGGATGTCCTGAAGAATGCGCTATGTGATTCCGATAAACGGGTGACCGCTTGAAAATCAATAATAATGATAATCCATATTTATGTGACTTAGATCACAGCAGTTATGATATCGACTGTATAATCAATAATTCATCTGTCATAATGACTCTGATTACAATAGTTTAATTTTAGTAGTTATCTCAGCAAAAAATGATATGACTATACTAATCTGAGAACTACATATTTATGGAGTTGATTAGTAACACTAGTAGTTCTGTGAACAGTAGACCTCACGCAGTATTCTCATCCACAAGTACCTGATTGAAAATATAGACCTTATGGAAATACAGCAATAGAAGTTCAATTACTAACCGGAAGAGTACAACACGCCATTAGTGTTATAGTTATAAATAACTGGCTTCTCCACACATCTGTGTAATCACTTGTCAGCTGATTTATGATGAATAATTCTATAATCTGATTTTTACTCTAATATTGACGTATGAAGGAGGCTCCTTTTTCCTTTTATATTATCCTTGAAATGCAAAATTTCCAAAAACCTTGTATATACGTCGACGCGCAATTAAAAAAGGAACATACCTGTCAAATTTCATGAAAATATATTACCTCGTTTCGCCGTAAATGTGCAACATATAAACATTTGAGCATTTAAACATTATTTTAAACATTTAAACATTAGGGCTTGTTACAGAGCTCGACCGACCGTCAGTGCGTATGCACCATCCTGACCATATATCAGTTTTTCTGACTCACAAAATGGACGCCTTTACAGATTGTTTAATTGCAGCTTATTATCTTCGTAAACGAAGGATTAAAAGACGTAGATATCAAGTTCACCCGATGGTCGCCCAAAGAGCATTTCTAAGGGAATTTAAATTTAGTACCATTATATACATCATTGCTTGGGGTGAAGATACATTTCTCAACTACCTCAGAATCTCCTCAGAAATTTTGATGAGTTATTTTGAGCTTGTATCACCATTGGGGATACTTGCAGTCACTTTAAGCTACGGATCAAATAAATGTAGATAATATTAATAATATATTATTTTTTTCAATAAAAAATTTAGAAATGATTAAAGAAATGTATAGAAAAACTCTGAATGACACTATGACACTATTAATTGAATTCATTCATTATGCTATTCAATTCAATATCAGCTGATTGTCGGGCAGAGGTGTCAGCACATTGGTTATGTAGCGATCGGGCTACTGATCAGTACAGCTCTGAAAGATTCCATTTGTTTCAATAGCGCGTCAGTCGACCGATGGAACGGATGCGCACGAGCTCGACCGATGGTTTTCGTACGCTGTATAAAACGCATGGTCCTGACCGTGCGCGTGCGTGCCGTCAGTCCTGCTCTGTGCGGATACATGGAATATCTATGGAAAAGACAAGCGCGAATGACGTACGCACTGACGGTCGGTCGAGCTCTGTAACCGGCCTAAGAGAAATGCCAAACTGTCGACTTGAATCTTAGGCCTCACTTCGCTCGGTCAATTAGATAATCAAATAAAGGATGCATATAGGAGTACACTAATTTTTACATAGAACAATAATATTTATTCAAAGAATCGTGTTAGTAGTAAAGATGTCCCAGAGTGGTCGCAATAGAGCTTTTCACTGTCCAGGATGTAGCTGGATTCCCACGTATCAGTTACAGTGAGAATATTATTCTTATGTGTTCTAATGGGAAGATTCATACTCTCTAAGCCGTGCTGAGTAGGAACAGTCCAATCAGAGCTCATTCAAATTACATGTGGTAATCCAGCTGAATTCTACATACATTAGCTTAACAATACTCATAATTGGATATGAATATATTTAATTGTTGATTGTTTATTATAAGTGGTACAAAAGTTCAAAAGTATTATACATTTTAAAATCAGGCTCTCAATTTTAATTATGTCTTTTCGCATTTGTGCTCGTAGGTCAATACTAGTAGTTCTGTGAACAGTAGACCTCGCGCAGCCTCCTCTTATGCTGTCCATCAGAGTAAATCCTGTCTGTTTGTGGTGTCGGCGAGATATCGGTGTGAAAACGGCTAATGGCTGTTGGGGTTGGTGTATCAAAAATGCTAACATCAAAAGCTTATCTCCTTTAAGACATAATGGCAACAGGACAGCCCGAGTTCAAAGCAGAGAAAGTTCGAGAGACAATACTATGTTATTTTAGTTATTAATAATTGCATGCGTTATCGCACGCAATCAATAGTTCATTTAATAGTGCATAAAAATTGCATTCAATGAAGCATGCAATTAATAGTCTAGACAGCAGCTGATTTTTTACCAAGTTACATTGAGATATTGAATTGCATGCGTCATGGCATGCAATTTATAATCCACTCGACAGCTGATTTATGATGAATAGTTCTGTAGTCTGATTTTTACTCTAATATTGGCGTATGAAGGAGGCTCCTTATTCCTTTTACATTATCCTTGAAATGCAAAATTTTCAAAAACCTTGTATATACGTCGACGCGCAATTTAACATATAAACATTTAAACATAATGAGAAATGAGAAACCGTCGACTTGAATCTTAGACCTCACTTCGCTCGGTCAAATAACTTTCTCATAAATATTCCATTCCAAAAACAGTAGAAACCTATATTATTCTTCATGTTATTGATCAATTATCTCTGATCGACAAAAAGTAAAAACAAATATCAATGAGAAGCGGATGAAGAAGACCCACAGGAAAATACTATGGGAGGACTGTCTTCATTCCAGAGATTAATTGATTGATTTATCACATGCCACGTCTTGAAAAATCTATTGCATTTATAACATTACAATTATACATTGCGAAATTAAAAAATTATAATAAATTATAGTACTTTACGTAAAAAGTCCGGTAACGATAATTTACCGTATAAGTATGATTGTTGAATTATCATACGAATGCGGTAAATACGTTACCGTACAAGTTACGTACAATATTTTTTGACATATTTATCTTAGAAAGAATAATATTGCTGAGAAACAGAAACCATTACCTGCTGCTGCACGAGCTACTGCATTCTATAAACATGACCTAGCCCGTAGCGCCTAGTTCTTAACAGACTCACCCTGCGAGCTCAAATAAAATAATGAAGGCCTAAATTATAAGATTTCAGATGATTTCTTATAACTTGAAAATCCTTGAATGAGTTCTTTAATTATTTGAGTTAGTATATTAATTACTCAGATTCTATTAGGACTCAGTAGTGTTCTAACATACTAGACTGTAAAGAAAACATAATATGACTTTATTACAGTATAGTATGCTGTAATGAGAATCATATGTTTATTTGTTCTACAATCAGCTGTTTACCGGCTTGATTTCATGGATGTAAAACAGCTGAAATTGAATGACTATGACAAAAAAATATTATTCTAAATATACAAAAGAAGAAATAAGAAGTAAACTAAGTTGAAAACATAAAAATTAAGAGAGGCTGGGACTATAGGCATTTCTTTGAGCAACTGAAAAAGACATGGATAACCATTAAGAAAGCTATTAAGTGATCAAGACTCAGTTTGAAGATCAAATTGGCCTTACCATCGCCCTGTGTTCGGGACTGAATTGCCTGAAACAAAGGTGAACCAATATCCGAAATTATAGCCTGGCAACAGAAACGATTGAGGCAGTCCCAGGCAATTCTGTTCGAAACTAATAATCTGAGTGAAAGAGAAACTGAAGTACTCTTGAAATTCTATAAACTTCCGTTCTAACTATCGTGTAATAGAGATGATGTAGGAAGCTAATTTGATATTCTCATGATGCGACTGTTCGAAAGTATCTCATGAATTAATTGGAGGAGTGCATTATAATTTTCAGTGTGAATGCATGAAACACCTGCAGTTATTTCTTTCTACTTCTGATGCATCAATTCACTCTGACATTCACTTCCTACCAATCTCACATTAGGCTATACTTTCTATAGTTTGATTCAAAATTACATTTCTATGATTTTACATAAACATGTTATTGATTCAATTCAATTTTTCAATTAAAAATTTAATTAATTTCGCAAAACATAATACATTATTACTAATCATTGTAACTAGAGCTCAAATACAAAATACAAAATAAAACTTACTAATAGAAAACCACTTCTAAAATACAACATATTTCAACATTATTTGTTTTGCTTTGAAAGACAAAAGCATATAAGCGAAATAAAGATGAGCACACCTAGACATAAGTCCTATTAGAGTGCACTTCTCTTCATAATAAAATAAATTAAAAGACTAGAGTAGGACCGCTATGCTCTATACATGAAATAAACTCTATTTATGTAGAAAATTGATTATCAACTAGTGTTACGGTTTCCAAAATGCGATCCCGATTGTATCTAGGTCAATAATATCCTGAAAACGGATTGCTATATCATATTGATGCTTTTTTCTGGTATAAATTACCATCTTTCTCAGAAAAAAATATATTATCAGATATAGTTTCACCAATTGGTTTTGTTTTCCTTATAAAAATGGTTGTAACCGTTGAGCTGAAGCTTATAACCGTTTCCAAATAAGGCAACACCCATACATTTTATATTATTGGTTGAAATATAATTGTGGTTCACTTACTTTTATGTCACTTAGGCTGGTGATAAAGGATCAATTCATTGACATTCAGCCTAAGTGACATAAAAGTAAGTAAACCACAATTATATTTCAACCAAGTAATATAAACGGCCATGACTTCGAGTTTCCCAGTGAAGTTATTTAAAAATTGTGGCTCCGAGCCGTCGAGGAATATAGATTATGGAATTATCTCTCAAACTTAGCCTTCCTGTCGCGACATAGAGTGCAATAAGGAGTAAAACAGCAAGATATTACAATTATAACAAACTAATAATTTTGCAATTTCTCTTTGGTCCTAAGGCTCTAGAAGTCACGCGACGATTGGTCAAATTGATTCCCTTCGCCCAATAGGAGACCTGTTTCTAAATACTGTAGTGGGGCTATTCCCCAGCCGAGAGACCAGATTACGTTTCGGAGGACACTTTGCTAGAAGCACTACGAGAGTGAAGATGTAGTCGATTTGTTTCGCCCTTTTGGGCAAGTTTATAATTTCATTAGTTAATGTAGGAGTTAGTTTTATTTTTATTGAAGTTTAAATTTTCTAGTAGTGTCATGTCCTGAAAAGTTTGATTGTGTTTCTTCATCATGTATGAATAATTGTTTCTTCAAATAACCGCTAAGCGGTGTGTGTGTGACCCCTAACGAACTTCATGTACCACCCCTTTGGTTCCGAAACTTTATGTAACACTGTTTCAAGACACCCGTTCAGATAACAGGTCTAGGGACGTAAGATGTCGCCGTCAAGTCAAATTCAACCGGTAAAAGTCCACCGCCAAAAACAAGGTACTGTAACCTCGACGATAAAGCAACGTACAGACCAATGAAAGTGCAGAGTAGTGAAACAAAAGGTTCATTCAAGAATGTCAGTCAAAAGTGGGGATTCGAAATTTATGAAATGGGTTATACGGGTTATTATCGACAAAAATTGGGCTCAATGGGTTTTTCTTTCTTGAGTTTTTGCATTGAAATCAATTTGTTATTTCATGACTGGTATTGTTTGGTTTAGTGACGTATTGCTATCTAAACGAGGGATAGTAATGCGCCCCCAAATCAGATGAAGAATGTCAACAAAGTAACATGAAATTGTTGTTTCCTTTGTCCGATTTTAGTTGCCAATGTTTATTGAAGTTGTTTGTATTTTCCAATTATTTCAAAGTGTAGTGTTATTTTCTAGTAGAAACCTATTAAGTCAGGCATGGCAAGATTTATTGAAGTTTTCTTGACTCTATCCCGTCCACCTGCATGAATTAAGTATAGACTCAGGTATTTTCTAGATGTGTCGGCCTATTTCCAAATTCTAAATTTTATTCCAAATTATCTTTTTATTATCTTTTAAAAGGCCAGGCACACAAAAATGTGTATTTAAAATGTGAACCAATACCTAAATACTACATGTCTATCTTTAGGCCTTTATATAATGAATACTGAAGTTATCCAACATAGCTCTACTGTCCTGACTGTAATATCAAGAGCAATTACTAAATAATAGTCTCTGTAATAAAGGTACTAAAAATGATTACAGAATACGTGGAAGTTATACGACAAATTAATAATCCATTTTTTGTAATATTCATAAGTGAAAGTTTGAAAATTTCATTCATGTAAAGTTTACCCAAATAGATTATGGTAATGAATGAACTTTTTTGGTATGTAGAACGTGAGACAAAATCTCTTTCTCATGAAAGGACATATTCGGAATCTGTATTGGTCATAAACTAAACTGCTGGATTCTAAAATGAATTTATAGAAGATGAACCCCACAGAGAAAAAATGTGAACGATTACAAGAGACACACAAGGTTGATAATAATTCAGTGGCCAAAATATTGGTAAGCGCAGAGGCTGGGATTGTCTTGAACTTTGAAACACTTGCTCATCTGAGATGAATCTTGAATTTGACAATCAAAATGCGCAGAAATATGACTATAAAAATGTCCTGGACTTCTATTAAGGTGTGATTTCATCTTATGTAACTGCTGTTAAAAACATATCTTAGTTGATCCACAGGCAGTGATAGTGTTGTCTTAGAGCCTAACAAGGGGAAAATATCCATTTACATACAATATTTTGTCTACTTCTTCTGTGGAAACATTTTTTTCCCACGTACAAGATGAATTTAGATTAACACAAATCACGCTTTTCTCTATCTTAACTGTGGTTCACGAAGCACTACAACAGACCTAGCTTGTAATCGTTCGCAACTGTTGACTCACAGATTCGTGTTGGTGAGATGAGAACTTTTTGTTGTTGATATTTATTTCCTAATATGCTTTATTTGTTCACTTGACACCATTCCTAGAAAAAATTCTAAAGGGATCACAAAGGCAGTCAACTAAAAAAACTGTTTTGTGTTCGAAGCATTGCAGCAAATCTAATAATTCTAGTGCCGGTTAAATTTTAATCGTTATTAATTCCACGAGAACCAATCAGAAAAGCCGTCTTTTCAAAAAAGCCATCTCAGATACGTTCTCGTGAAATTAATCACAGTTAAAATTTAACCGGTTGGTAAGCCAGTTATATACTTCACAGTCACATAAAATTGGAATTTTTTTCAATTTTGGCTGAATGAAATCTTCTGTAAAACTTATGAGATTCTTCTAACCTTGAATTTCAATATATTATATCGTTCATATAAGCTATATTTCAATCAAATAATAGTTTAATATGAAAATTATTTCTTTTCCACCAACGAACACATATTACATTGTACTTGTATCAGAAAATTCTAGAACCGGTTCGGTACTCTGTTTCTTCCAGAATATTATATGAATTGGATCAAATCAAGGAACAGTTGATCAATGATATAATTGGTAGTCACGAAGATTCAAGTCTAGTTTTTTCTCTATTCTGCAGTATCAAGTTATTTTCCGTATAGAGAAGCAAATTCTTGCTATTTCACAAGACTATCAGAGAACAATAACGAGTATAATAAAGTTTACTGAAATAATTAAAATAGGAATAATTATATTTATTTTATCAGAAATTATATTTTTCCTATCATTTTTCTGAAGATTTATACACTCTAGACTTGTTCCTAGTATTGAAATTGGAATAAAATGACCCCCTAAGGGGGTAACCCCATTTAATCCAATAGAAATTCCCCTTCTTAATACTACTACTCAGTTCTTGGTTGATAGTCGAAGTTCTTTTTGTCTAAAGGTTACAATCTATACAATGAAGCAATGAATTTCTTTA
The DNA here is from genome assembly GCF_014356525.2 of Nilaparvata lugens. Classification (NCBI taxonomy): domain Eukaryota; kingdom Metazoa; phylum Arthropoda; class Insecta; order Hemiptera; family Delphacidae; genus Nilaparvata; species Nilaparvata lugens. The sequence continues at coordinate 72,174,387 of NC_052506.1, forward strand.
TACTCATACAAATTCTCATATGGATATGAATTGGATATAACTAAAATAATTTTCAGGCTTTTATATTACAATCACCTAAATATTTCAATATAATCGTCATAATTATAACATGAAACCCCTAGAAAAGTTCATTTTTTAGATTCAGATGATTAGTCTAATGACTATTCATATTCATATTCAAGGCATTTTATGCCTTCTTGATTGATAAACTGATATTTCATGAAGCATGAAGTTGAATCTTATTCAAAAATAACTCTCAACAATTTCATAACACAAAACATAAGATATTTTTGAAGCCAGGATGTGAGCACAATCGTTCCGTATAAACTACAAGGTTGAAAGAATCCCAACTCACGTGTGAAGAATACCTGATGAACCATATCAACACTAATAAACGTGACTTCAAGGCCCAATGCCTCAGCTCTTAACGGTAGCACATAACAATACCACCTTAGTTATTCAGCAGTGTGATTACTTGAATATTTTCCTCTTTCCACTACATTAGAATAAATTAATTTCAATCGAACATTTTCGATATTATTATAAATTACTATCGACATCAGATGAATCGTTATCATGGTAGATTGTGAAGGTTTTCCATTTTTTACAACAGATCATATTTTGAAAAATTTGATATTCCTCTGAATGACGTCTAATTTTTTCTATAAAATTAATAATTATCTTTTATTTAATGGTTGAATAATCAATTTCTCGGTTTTTTCAGAATGCATTCAGCGAAGAAGAAAAAGAGTTGGGCGACGCCTTGAGTAGGGATAAAAGGACGATAGGATTTTTAAGGCAACTATTCCCTGGCCTATCGCAGGTGAGAAAAATATTAGTACTAATGCACTTATACATCATTGCACTATCACTTATATTAATAGCATAAGATAACCAATGAATCCATTGCAATAATAAATTTATACAAATAGCAGCCAGTAATAATACAAGATTGGTGTGGATACAATAATTATTATTGATCTCAACAGTAACTGAATAATACTTCTTTACCTTTATAACTCAATTTATCAATTGAAAATTCTAATTATTCTATACTTTGAACTGAATTGATTTGACAAGAAGTTATATAAAAGTTGAATGAAAAAGACTAAGAAATTGTCAAAAATTAGTCTTTTTCATTCAGTATGAATAATTACCACAATATCATCTTCTCAACTACACAAAAAGTTATTTACAATAGAGTTTTATGTTCAAGGTCCTCTTTTAATACGTAAACAGTACCTATATTAATACGATTCAGTACTTTACACATAAAATTTTGATGGAGAAATGCATTTTGCTTTACAAAACTATTCACTTATATAAATAAATTGCTAATATAAACACATAAACTATTAAATCATATCCATAGAGAATTTGAAAAGTGAGTTCCATTTCATGAAATTAACAAAATATTTGGATTTCCAATTTTTCCTTACATCTCTCCTTTATACTAATTTTCATTATAAACTAACATTCATTTCTCAAAGCCCCATAGCTTTTGCTGAAACTCAAACGAATAATCCACAAAAGACGTTGTGAGTGGAAAATTATAGTTTGCAATAGAAATTTTTCAACTAATGAAAAAGGAATATAATTTACACAATCAAGATGAAATGGTTGAGAACGTTATTTAAATAGGTGAGTATTGCAATTTTACAAACAAGACTTATGCTTAATATACTACATTAAGCTTATAATATACTACAGGAAAAACGTACACAAAATACTGTTCCAAGAAACAGAGATGGATAGCTAAGATGTTGAGTAATCTATGAAATTACTACACTAACCACCAAAATTAAATCTAAATCAACAGTCAAGATGTCACAAGAAAACCAATAAGTGCAAGAAATGCGATCAAGAATAATTGATAAGGGAATAAACAAGAAAAACTGCATGTAGATGAGAGGAAGATGGACATGTGAAGGAGGAAGAGAAGCAAAGATATAAATTATGGGTAGAAATTGCTCTATAATTATCATGATCAACAGCTCATCAGTAAATAGATTGAAAAAGGAGATGGGAAAGAAGGTAAATAGAAGAGGACGGCATCAAAAATCAAAGTTGATCATCATGATTAACAACTCATGCTGATGCAGAGGAGTTTTGGACCACATCTGTGAGGTCGAGACTTCTCCTATGATAACTTGTCTACCGCTAACAGGCCAATCCATCAATAGGAGGTTAGCAGTTACAGTTGTCGAGTATTTAGGCGCGCAATATGCGACAAGAACAGCTGATGGCAGCAGACAACTACAATTGAGCACACTTTCTCCGCGTCAATCGGAACAGCAACGCAGCAGCCTCCAGTGCCTGCCTAGTCGTAAACAGACCGTCGGCCTTCTTCCTTATTACGTACGCTTAGTGTGACTGCCACACCAACACACCGAACATCAGAACGGAACTGGAATTATTGGTCTTACTCCTCCAATTCCAAACACAACTCGGTCTGTCCAGTTTCCAAAACCACCAATCAAAGCTGCAAGCTTCAACAATATCCATCACTTCCAAACACCATTAACGTAACTTCCAAAATGACACATGAGAACCGTTCTAAATACAGTACATCTGGCTTACAATACACCAGAACGACACACTAAAAAACTTTTTAAATAGAGTAATAATCATTTTGGAACAGCATATACTTTAGCAGCAACATTAACGTTCTAGCTAATTTTCGCCTCTCGTGTTTATGTCTCTTTTGGTTGCATAATCCATGAGTAATTATATAGTATTGGACATTAAGAAAACAGGATTATTTTATAGATATCAAGACATTTTATTGAGAAATACGTTTGATAATTAGTTAATGAAATACTCATAAGGCAATGATTTAATTGCTTTCATAAGTGTGTGTGATCAAGTGGGACGATGAAGACATTCATTACACAAGTAGTCACAAGAATAGAGTAATTTAATAAAAAAATCAAAATTATTTTAATTGATACGGTACATTAAAAAACAAGAGTTGAACAAAATCTATCAATGAGAATTGGTGAGCTGATGACGTTAACATGGTGAGAGTCAATTTGTTTAAAGATGAAAACATCAGTAGAAAAAACATTAAAGTGGCCAAGGCTATATGAAAAAAAAATTCTGAATACCCTCACTCATACATCATAGCCTGTACATTGTCATCATATACAACAAAACGTTGATTTTCAAAAGACAGTGAATATCTTATCCGAAAATGTAGAATCCAGGAGAGCCATTCTAGTAGCATCAAATCAAAATTACTCGCCATAAAATACAAATGATTGATTTTCTGTACTAAAAGAATTCAAAATTAGTATTCCATGATCAAAACTATAGTTTTCGGCTGTCATTAAGTTTATTACATCCAAGCCATTAAATTAAGATGCTAACTTTGCGTCATATATAGCCCCAATATCAATGAATCAATATGAAATATTAATAATAGGCTACTGATGATAGAGAAAAGTACGAGAATGTAAGCCAAATTTTCTGAATACCCTCACTCATACCTCATAGCCTACTACTCGTACTTAGTCATCATCTACAATTCATATTATTATTACTATTAGTTATTATTAATATAAACTATTAGTTATTAGTGAAGTATTCTTATTTAATTTGGTTTGTCATATTGATTATTCATTAGTTCTTCTAGCAGTCTGCTTATTCTACAGTTCATTCAGCGGTATTGATCAAAGTTTTGACTTTCACCTGGAATTTATGGAAATGCTAATCTGTCAACTAAAAGCAGAGCGTTTAGTAATCGTGGGCTGTCCGCGCACTGGACTCCACCTAGTTTCACGAGCAGCCTTCTCTCAACTTAAAAGTTTCACGATATAATGAGCGCTGGCCTACAAGAATTTTGTAAATCTGCGTGATCAAGGAAAGCACTTGTGCAATACGGCAAATCGGCACGAGAGGCGACAAACCAGGTCGAATCCAAGTCGACGAAAAATTGCACTTGACATGAATGCACCAATTGTGTCATGTAGAACAAACTGGCATCCACATGTCATATTATAGTATCCTGTGAACTAATCAGTGTTTGGGTGAAAATCTCAAAACGGAATAGCTGTAAATTACAATTTAATGAAAATGGTTACAAGAGGCGTTAATATCACAAAAATAAAATACAGCAATTGAATAAGCTTATTTACAAAATATATAGGGAATATTATTCCCTTGCCTTGACGGATATTATCCACAGTCTCTCTATTATAATTTATATAGATGATATGTAATATTATTGATGGAATGTCGTTTAGTGATGGAGAGAACCAAATGAATCCATATCGTCCAAGATCGTCGTGCGGCCAACTTGTGAAGAGGCATGAATGAATGAGGGGGACAAGTAGTGTTTCGTCCTCACTAATAGTCACTACAGGGGGGGGGGAGGCAATGCTGCACGAACCTCACCACGATGTTCTTTCCAAACTTTACTGAAATCAAAGAGGTGAAGTACTGGAATTTTTATAATCTTAATCTCTTCTGAATTATACATGAAATTGTGGAAAAACTTTAATCTTCGAAACTGACTACCCTCCCACCACTAACAATTCTATGATGTCAGCGCCGTTATCGTGAATACAAAGTTTCCTATTGAATGCTACAAGTTACCATGTACTAGAAAATATACTGTTCTAGTGCCAGTACGCTGAAAATATATTATAAAACGCTGTCCTATAACATTGTCGTTTGACATAAGTTCTTCCATGGTACGAGTTACCATGTACTAGAAAACATACTATTCTAGTGCCAGAACGCTGAAAATGTACTATAAAACGCTGTCCATGCATTGCATACATTCCTGTATGAACTTTCATACAATACTTATTTCAACCAAGTGACTTTCATTCATCAATTATAAATGATATTCAAGACATCGATAAGTAACACACATGGCCTCTGCCTGTTTTGTAATCTGCATAAATAAAACACTCAATCAATCAAACATCTCTCCAAAAATATATCACAGGTATAGCCCAAAAAACGTTATCGATAGAGAAAATAAAATTCCATAATGAGAAGTGCTATCTGTAAGAGGAATGCTGGAGTGGAAGAATGCGAGTTGTATAAGTTTTTACGAAGGGGGATTAGTGGCACGACGCCTTGTTTGGCGGTTGATGTGTGAGTGAGAGGGGTGAGGTGGCAGGAGGAGGAGGTGAAGGAGTGAGACTGTTACATCATTGAGGCTTTCTCCGGGATGACCGCTGTCCACACTCGGAGGCCGCATACTGAGATATACTGAGACTGCTGCTACTGATGCTCATGATGCTGCTACTGCCGCAGACACCTTCCTATTTTGCATAACATTGTCGTTTGACATCATTGCACCCAGCCCAAGCAAGCTCTCTTAAACTTGTCCACCCTCGTCTCTTCACAAGCGGCTCTAATTGGATTTGCTCTCATTTTAATTACCATGAATTGCAACAAACTTCAAGGCGTTTGCAACATTTCATAAAATTGAAATCTCACTATACTACAGCTATGGATATACGTTCCTCCTATACTCACAGAGGAAATTCGTAAAATTCTTTGGAAAAAACGCATGATTGGCTGATTTACAACTGCACCGATTACCTTTTAGATTAATGTGCATTCAGTAGTTATTTCAATGACAAGATTTCAAAATTAAGATTTCAAAGACGAATACACAACAGAACGACGATTGAAAATTAGTAAATTCATCAAGGTGATTATACTAATATAAATTCTTCGTTTTTAAAGAAACATAATGAGTTTGCTTGAGATAAAAGATATTGATCAATATAAATGAAAGAAGATAATGATGAAACAAAATGGGGGTACCCTAGCAGAGAATAGGGACTTTAAACCCCTTCAAGTCAAAAATCATGAAGTGTAAACATAACCTATTTTTGAACAATTTTTTTCTAAATTTGGGAAAGGAACAGTTGTGGGCTTTAAGCTTGTTGTTTCTTTCCCAATCATTCATAGTTGAGAATGATATTGTATCTATCAATGTATAAATAAATATTATCGGTTTTTTATGTTGAAGTCGCATTGGACTGCATAAGCTCGACAAGTTGAAAAATGTTGTTTAATAATATTATCACTCCTTATTCGTATTTTTCTCCAGTAATCCTTCAACCTCTCCGACCTCCTGCGACGCTCCTATTCCGTATTTAATGGAAATTATCGTATTCCAAAACATAGAGCAGTCTTTCAACCCTAACATGAAATTCGGGCAGCATTTTATACGAGCTTGGAGGCTTCAAATGGAACAAATCATCGAACAGATTCTCATTCAACTCATGGATTCTCTATTGTAAGAAGTAATAAGAGTTGAAATTTAATAGGATAATGATTAGCTTACCTGACATTTAGTTCGGATTACATCCGCCTGTGAAGAGTATACTGCCGGTTTTTTACAAGCCATTATCCTTTAGATTTGGAGTGCTAGCCTTTTTCCTTCACCAGCTCATCTGCAATGAAGAAACCCTTTGTAAAAATATACGAGTATAATATACGTGATCGGAGATGCTTACTACAATGTGTTGGAAATAACTAGAATTCCTTCCCTGAGTTCCTGTTTGTTTCAGGATTCAGGAGTTTATTGAGTATCAAACCCTAAAAATGAAAGCAACTTTTTCAAAGCGACAGTTATGAATCCAGATGCTTGAAACGTTTAAATAATAAAAAATCTTCTCAATAACGCTGTTCAGTTTATTTCCGAAAAATGTTTGTAAAATTCATACTGTTTTTGTAGTGAAAATAAAATCCATAATTCATTGAATGTAACTGAGCTGAAGGACATAAGATTAGCTGAACAGGACTGGATGGAACAGTTGATTTGAGAATATAGGGTCGAATTAGAAATCCTCAAGTAATTAGTCAACAGTCAACAAATGAGATAGCGAAGAATTAGAGAGACAATAGGATCCACGTGATGAGCTGAAAAAGAAAGGTGATCATACTTAGAAGATGCTGATAAAGATTCATTTGATGAGGATGGAATGTCGCTGGGAAAAGTGGAATAGCACTGAGACTTTCATAGGCGTCAAACATTGACGATCAAGCCTTTTGGATAAGTTGCTAAATTATCTAAAGCAACAATTTTGGACTAATCAGTCATTCAGCTCAACAAATGTTTTAATAGAACTCTGAATTTCCCCGAATTCATAAGATAAAATACAAATATATTATTCTGGAGGTCGTTTGAAGGTCGAACAAATAATATTGAACATATGGACTTCTCCTTTCACTATCTATTGGAGCAGAAAAGGAATAGTCGTATGCGGAGTACGTGGACTCTATACTTACAGCTCATGAATAATGTAGAGCTTGGTTAACTCGAAAATTAACTCGAAGTTATGAGTTACGCTAGAATAAACAGTTTAGTATTGTGTGACTACACTACATTGAGTTGCACACAAGCAACTTGAAAATGTGACGTAACTGCCCAGCGCAATTCAGGTACTTATACCGTATTTTCGCTCATTTGGAACCTAAAAAGAAGTTTTTTGCATAATTTTTCGTATTTTCCACCAAGTTTCCAACTTCAACTAGATGACACAACACAAAATCCTTTGGAAGGCATTGATTATAATAATCTGTGTATAAGCTAATTTTCAATTTTTACACAAAAACAATGTAATCAAGAGTACCTACATATTACAGTTATATTTGAAACTGCGGACGAAGAGATAATGATAATCAAAATTAAAATTTACCGAGTGTAAATTAATGTACACAGAGTTTAATGTGAGCATTATCGAGAAACAATTATTGTGCAATGATTCATTAAGGAAATTTCTCCAGCAGAGGATTAATTATGAATTATATTTAAGGATAACAATAAAACTACACTAAAGAAGCACAGTGAAAGAGCAAATGAATAAAGATGATATTTCTGCTCTGACGACAATATTTTGTTGACAAGAAGCTGATAGAAAGTGTAGGTTGAGGAGTGATCTAATCATTAAACTATTAGTACCGATGCTCTTCTAACATCCACAGGAAAATCAAGAATGTTAACTGACTGTAGAAAGATAAAATAAATCGAGCTTATTGGCTATCTGAAAGCCGATTGCTTGAATATTCCACTAAACGATCATTAGGAAGGATTTTGAGCATGAAATCTTTACTCAGAAAAGATTTGGTCGTTTAAAGAAAGAATAAGTTATTGAACTAAGTGTTCAGTCTATACAGGTTAATGTTGATACATTTCCACATTCTTCATGCTCCCTAGCTAATTCCTGGGCAATAAGATGCTCAAGTTCCTAAATCAACAGTTTCTGGAGATTCCTTTGCCTCATTAGCAGAATGGAAATCTCTGACTGTCAGGCATATTTTCCATTTCCTTCAAGGAATTATCTTATAAATCTCAGCATTGCTTCCGGCCAGCGGCTTATCGCATTTGTGAGGAGATTTAATGTGATTGCCTCTAAAACAGTTGACTGACTGCACTTTCTATTGCAAATTGAGGAGTAATCTCTTCAAATGAATGTGGTCCGGTGCCGTATTGTGGAAAACTTCGCAACAATGACTGGAATGATAGGGGTGGGAATAGAATGGAATTTCTGATCATCTTCACTTCGCAGCTTCATGAATTATAACAATAAATTAAGTAATTCCTTCACTATCAGGAATCAATGAACACAACAATTAATCACAATCAACACTACATTACAACATTCACTCGTCTGATCGTTTAAATGGAGAATTAACAAACTCTGGATAATGAGTATGTAAATCAAGATACGAAGGTTTTTGTGAAGTATGAAAATGAATGAGTGGAAGTAAAGTCTCAGTGGTAACTACATAAGAATTTTGATCATGGCATAATAACGAAAAAGCTTGGAAGCAACTAATATACATTAGTTTCATTTTGTGAAGATCATCACATTCCTACAAAAAACAAGAATTGGATGGGAGGGAAAGTAATAAACAACTTTCCTCCTAGAATGTAAGGAATCATAGGATTGCATGTAATATATTTTCAACTCAAACTATATTGGTCTTCACTGGACTAGAATAAGATATATTAAGATGTAGAAACAAAAATACTAGAGAACAGTCAGACTGGAAAAGATGAAATATTGAATGAAAGCAATACAGTAGTTCTAATCATTTCTGATTAGAAATGTTTGAGCATTTCAATCATGAGACTGAAATCTAGAAGCTATATCTAGAAGCTATAATTTGATCTTAGAAGTATTTAGTGTAATATTTCGACAATTAATTAAGGAGTATCCTGATTTAAATGACACAAGTGAATAGTGAATAACCATTTTAGGAGTAATATTGCTCACTACGGTAACCTTGACCAACCCTATCCCTGATATCGCTTGCCTTTCATCCAAACTTTAATCTCCACTTAAATTTTAATATCTAAGTAAATTTTTACCCTAATATCCTACAGCCACTCATTCCAATATTTTCAATAGCATAAAAACACATATCTAAAATATATTTTTCATCAAGTAGTATTTGAATCGTATTAATTAAAATTATATTTAATTTATTCCTTTTAAGCCTACTTACATTCAAATTTATCCATCCTCTTTATAATCATATTATAAACTAATATTCCATTAAATAGAATGAGAGTTTCAATAAACTACCTACTAAGCAAACCTACATTTGCAAGTTCTTGGCTCCATACCTATTTAATGTTCATCATCAGGGCATAACTATTATTTATGCCAACAACAATAATTTGTTCAAATGTCATTGATTCTGTGATTCGTGATTCTGCATTCAGGATTCCAAGAAATGTATCTTCTACATGGCAAGATGGGATTATATTTTATATAAATTACTGCTGTTTATGAAGCATCTACGAATGGCAAATATGTTCATTCTAAATATTGAATTTATCTACACCAACTGAAGTTTGAATAATAACTTTTGATCAGACTTTTTTCAATTTATTGATTTATGATATCACAGTTATTATTTACAGTACAGTCTCCTACATCATATTTCCTGCATGCATCATGCACGTTAAATTCCATTCCAGGCAATGAATTGATTTATTTCATAATTCTCATTACATGTCTTTGACTCTTACATCATCCATCCCTTTTTCAATTACCATCCCCGAATTGAATATACAGCATATTGCTCCAAACGAGCATCATGGAAAAGTATAGCGAAATTTGCATGCTAAACATAATTATAGGAATACTCATAAAATTTGGCAAGTTTGAAGTGTGGGTGTTCGCACTACATATAAAACTAGCTACTGCCAAATTATATGGAAAACGTCAAGGTGATTGGGAATCAAAGTAATATGGAACCGGAAAAAATCAGGAAAAGTAATAGAAAAAAATCAACAACTTTCTTGAGAAGTGTTGATCCGCCATAACTGAACCACCAAACTTGATTTTGCCTGTCATTTACTGTGTTAATTGGAACTGCTTTCAATGTATTCTTTGATCCCTATACGTTTCTAGGTATATATAAGCTGATAATCCCTAGATTCCATAGATTCAACTCTAAAAAGTAAAGAAATATTCCTATGGCTTTTATTGATGGGATGTCCCTGACAAAAGTTCCTGAGTATACAATACTCAACATTATTATAAAAGTATATTCAACTCTAACTTTTAAATGTTTAGCTCTATCAAAGATAAGTCAATTTCAGAAAAATCAAAGAGAAAATTAAGAGCTCACCAGTTCTATTATGATTTAAAATCATCAATCTTTTCAATCTTAGTATGAGTCTCATAGTAGCAAAACTGAGGATAATTTATATTGAAGATACCAATTACCCTGAGAGCGGTCACAGTGGCTTAGAAAGCAAGTGACCTATTTAAACAATTAAATATAGTTTGGTTGCTCGATTCAACAAATAAAATATGGGATGAATTCAAATGAATAAAAACTTGTAGCACCCTTTATTAAAAACTTTAAACTATTTTATCGACTAGTTTCGACCAGTCGTTAAAATATTTTAAAGTTTTTTAATAAAGGGTACTTTAACGACTGGTCGAAACAAGTCGATGAAATATTTTAAAGCTTTTAATAAAGGGTACTAAAAGTTTTTTACATTTGTTTTATTAATTTGAATAAAGTAGCCCATACGTGAAGTGATTTTATGGGATGAATTAAGTTTGATGGTTCAGAGACGTCAAACGATCTCTCTAACCCTTTCAATGATGTATTATCTACCCATTCAATGATGGGTTATCTACCCATTCAATGATGGGTTATCTACCCATTCAATGATGGGTTATCTACCCATTCAATGATGGGTTATCTACCCATTCAATGATGGGTTATCTACCCATTCATATTGGGCCAGTAAAGTGCCCAATCAATCGGATAACTATGATTCTGTAGTGATTAAGAGTAGTGTGCGATAGTAGCGATGTGGTTAGTAGCAGTGTGCACCTTGTGACTAGATAGTGGACAGAAAGATCCAGATGCTGACCAGACTGGCGTTCCGCCTGATCGGGCGCCTGGTGTTGCGGGGCGGGGCAGGCGGCGGGGGCGGCACGGGCACCGCCTCGTCGGGCGACAGCGGCCGCAAGGTCAGCATCACACTGCCCACCTACCCGCCCTCGGTCGACGACGACGAGGATGAGGATGAGAGTGGGGACAGCACCACCACCACCGCCCCCGACTCCGACTCAACCGCCTCCACCACAGAGGCTGACTCCACCACCACCCAAGCGGTAACTGCTCCACCGACCTTCTTGTCAGCCGACACTAGTGCTCCTCACATTGCTAGTTCATCCTTTACGTGGTAGAGTTGACATCGCTATCCTTACTTCACCACGTCAACCTCGTATTCCATCTCAAATCACACAACAAACTCCCTCAAGTGGTAGAGTGGACATCACTATCCAAACTTCTCCTTGTCCACCACACCTTGTCAGACATAATAAGATCTCAAATCACATACAGAGTAACTAACGCTGGCACTATAAGTTTCTCATAGACAGGGAAGGCAAAGACGGGAAATTACTGATGACCAGGGCTCTTCATTCCGTCTCTTTTCATAAATTTCAATTCAGACAGATGTCTGGTACATTTAAATTGTTTAAAAGTTACATGATGAGAAGCTCTATCCGTCAGTAACTTTCCATCTCTACTTTTCCTATCTATAAGTAGCTTCAAGTGGTAGAGTGGACGTCTCCACGTCATTTTCAAGTTCTCCATTTCAATCACTATTCGGTGACAATAATTGATCTCAAATAATAATATTACGTGATAGACATTACTGTCCAAGCCTAATCAAGTGAACCACATATTGCTAGTTGTTCAATCGGTCGAAATTGTATCTACAATATCATATCTCTCACGTGATGTAAAGGTAGAGTGAACATCACTTTTCAAGCATCACTTTTCAAGTCAGGTACACTCTGCTAGAGCAGTTTCATTGTAGACATTTTTTAATGGGTCACTATTTGATTTCAAATCACAAACCAGACTATTTTCTGCGTAGTTAACTTATGGAGTGTGTTAAAACTTGTCGAATAGTCGGTTGTTTTTTCTTTCAAATTCATTGTTACTAGACAACAGTATCAAGTTTTGAAAACTGTATTTTCTATTTTAGTATCACATTTTCACACTTGCAACAGCATGTTTTGTGAGTTAATTACGCGTCTCAAAACAATGGACCTCTTCTACAATGTAGTATCTTTGTAATGGGACGATACTGTACACTTACAGTACCTTCACACTCAGTTCTCAAAGTCTTGAAATATTTTAAAACGAGTTGTCAGGTGAAGTATGCAGTGGTCTCAAATCTAAAAAAAAAAGCTTGGAAGAAAATATATGTCCATTACAAGTCAAAACCTCTATGTATAGGTACAAATCCATGTCTTATTCATGGAATTGTTTCCATTACCTACCAGATCGTGTTAATTAATAAGGAGGATCAATTGAAAACCTGTTCACTTTTTAATTTGAATAAATTGTCAGGATTACTCATTTTGTAAAACTTTTGATCCAAACTATAAACTTTCAAATATATTTAATAATACCTAAAAACAACATTTGAACAGAAGAGGTTGATTTTTTATACTGAAATTGAATCCATTTCAACTTATTCCATGTTTTCTTCCATTTCAGCTGCAGCCAGATTCCTATCCATATAATCATTATTCTATTAATCCTTCTTTAAATAAGACTAGCAATGTGTAGAGCATGAATGTTATGTGATGAGAATGAAGGTGTTGGAATTTATGCACTCATGTATCGGCCTGTGTTTGGAGGAGGTGACCTCTCAACTGCACATCTTCTATCATCTCCTATCTCTTCAACTTATCTCATATGATAACGACTGTATGGGACACTTTTCGTGTATATAAACAATTCAGATAATTGTGTTCAAATGGTCTGGTGTTTTTCTATTACGTTGTTCACAACATAGGTTATTAAACCAATTGTGGAATAAAATGGTGAGAAGCTTCCAGTAATTTGTAACAAAATTATAGGGTAATTAATTTTTGAAAAATTGTTCTAAAACGTTTAACATGTCTCTCAACCGTTTGTGATGTACCAACTTGTCAAATCTGTTGGAATTTTAAAATTTCATGAGAAAGAACACCAACTGACCACTCATTCCCTGACACTTACATGTTCAAATTATCCTAAACCCCAAAAATTAAGGAAGATTATTCAATACGTTAACGACAGCCAACCATCCAATTATTCTATTAGGCCAACATACCACTAGAGACAGCAATGCATACAACAAAATCAGTATTGTAATCTACATTCACCCATATTCCAGGCATTCACCTCAAGAAACTTTCCAAAATTGAGAGAATCATAAATTACCAGAACTGTACTACTGATTCTATAGTTTCATATCTCTGTTTTGTCTTATTAATTCACTACCAAGATTCAACAAGTAAAATGTTAACTATACCACGTTAGAATCAAATTCAAGGCAAAAATAACAACGCACTTCCATTTGGATCCAATCTTTTCTATGATCTAACAAATTACCCCAGATGTAGTCTGTTTCAATGCAAGTTATTCAATGAGAAGTTATGTTTTTCAAGGTTTTTATGCAAGAATCTAGCTCAATTTACAAAATTTAGATAGAAGATATGGTGTTACAGCCCACGAGGCTGATTTTGAATTTGATTATATTCAGTTCAATGGATAATATATTATACTATGTAGCACTGTATTATTGGATTTTAGGACAAGGATTATCCCTGTAGGCTGAATGTAATGTTTCAACTGTGTACTTTGCCTAATATTTGGACCCATAATCACAGAGCTAGTGGGAATAGTAAATCTTGATATCACTATTCATCATCTTGCGGCTTAATATTGTCAAGGACTTGCAAGACGGATACGTTCTGCTCTTTACTAACCTTGAACTATTGTTGTATCACGATAGCATAATGCCCAGGCACCGAGATTTTCCAAGTTGATCAAATTGATGACTAGAATATCGAAACACTTCCATCCTTGCATATGACCAAGGCTCACCTGTAAAATGGCAATTTAATTATTTTGAATTATTCCACACAAGTATATAAGTTCGCAAACATTTTATTGTTAGTGCCCCATTTACACTAAATCCTTAGTCACTAGAATATATACGATTAGATTCTGGTGCACACTCGTTTAGAGTCTTTCTCCTACTAGACGAATTTATGAGTTTTGGAAAGAGAAAGTCAACAGCATTATTATACAACAAAATCTTGTTTCAACCATCATGATTCAAACTGGAAATAATGTTATGGAATAAAATTATTTATTGATTCTTGATTTCCTTCAGGATTTGACTGATGAATAGAGTGCCAGTAGCATCGGGAAGACCTTTCAATTCGATTCAACTCCCAAAAAATGAGAAATTTATGGACAATTTCTAGCTTTCCTTGAAAAATACTAGTTAATCAATTATTAGAAATGGCCTACCTAAATTTGTGCGAGTAACAAAGGCCGTGTTTATAAGCGATTTTTAAAAACAACTCAAGCCAAGTATGATTGGTTGCTTTGCAACCGAACATAGAATCATTTTGATAGATAGGCCTACATGTTGCTGGTTGTAAAACAAGAGAGTACTCGGCAAGTCGCGCAACCCATATTGCACAAAATTCGGTTTAAATAAGTAGGCTAGTAGGAAAATGTTCTAATTGGACACGTTAAACCAATTTAAACCCGTTGAACCCACGTCGGTCCCAGCTGCCTGGAAATAGTAGTTAGATCACGTCAGAGGCTCTGAAATTGATAAGGAGCGACCTGAAAACGCTAACGCTAACACCGGACCTGAGCCAGCCAGGTCAAACGATATTATTATTATTATTAATGGAGACATGTTCTACGAAAAGGGATTCTAAAAAAAGCTTGTCCTTCAAAACAAGCTGGAGCGTTTCCAAAGGCCCCAAACTAATTTGATGAACGATCACACTCCTCCAAGTGAAAGGATATCATTCCATTGTTACCGAGTCATATTAAACAGAACAGTCATTGAAAAACGTTTAGGCATCTTGTTATAAGCAAACTTTCATTCACATAATAGGCTGGTTCAAGAGAGAAAGTCTTTCGGGGTTCATAAAAATCAAAATAATCTGTCACATGAACGTAGGCATCTGGAGGCTGGTGATTGTGAATGAGTGATGCCTTTCCCTGCACCAAGGTTGAGTGTGTGGTCAGTTGGGTTGGGAGATGCCGGGCTGCTTACTTCAATTACACTCAAGTGTCTGCGCTTCATCCAGGCATTGTGCAATGTGGACTGAAATTTCCTGAGCCCCGGCAATCAGAGCGAATCGCCGCACTGTGCAATTAGCTTCATGTCTTCATAGATCTCCTGTCATGATGCAATATGCAGGTTACTGGCACTCATATTATACAACAATTTGGATTTATTTAATCTGTCAATGATTAAAAAACAGTCAAATAAACTTGACCACACATGTAGGAACAACTCACAATGTGGTCCTCCATCTACTTGATGTTTGATTCTATTCAAAAGTCGTTGAACTCGTTGCTTAGGGATTCCACCTTGAAGATGACATTCAATATGCATCCAATTCATAAATACTGCCCTCACTACTACGATACCAAGCAACGGATTATAGGGATATACAGCTTCTTAATCATCTATGTGCAGAGTTAGCATCCCAAATTTTGAAACACTATTACAATAACATATTAGGAACAGAACAAACTCAACAATGTGCCAATCTTATAGGTCTACTCTTCAGACATACTTTTGAATCCATGGTGAGAGATATCTTGAAAAGTGTTCATGATTGGAGGAGAGAGGATATTTTTCACACCACAACTTTCCAATTTCAATCCATTACTTTTCTTTTATTTATTTATTCACAATATCACATCCAATAAACCATACAATACTGGAAACATAAATAAGACATGAGATTTTCTAAATTGTCTTATATCCGATTGAGAGACGTGTTAGGCGTAAATACATCAATTTTGTATCCAAGGTAGGTAGGCTACTCATTTTTGGAAAGCATGGGTTATGTACAGTCATCCTGTATCACTGACTTAACAGGAGAAGCATGTCACTGTTCTTTACCTGTACAATCAGACTTTTACAGGCAGTTTAATTTGCTCGACTGAATCATGCTACCAATATTGAGAACCATCTCAATCTGTGACTTTTTAATCACTTCACCATCACAATCATTTTCATCATCATCAATTTCAAATTTCATTTAGAACTCTTTCTATTCTTTGAGCTCTCTACTTTCATTCATAATATATCATTTCAAAATTTTTAATATTATGAACAGTTACTAGAGATTTTTTTTAAATCAAGATGATACTTGACTGACAAAATCCATGCTAATTTGTTCAAGATTTGTGAAAAGTTCATTTATTTTAGATTCAATCCATTCGATAATTTGAAAATAAATTTTCTCAATCACTGATATTCAATGAAAATAGTAAATGTATCTAGTCATGTAAGTTCTAATATAATATTCCTAAATCTCTTCATTACACATTTCCATTTTCATGCATATTCTACGAACTAAAATGAAAATATCAAGTAGAATTTTTATTTGTAACTACAAAATAATGTAAAAATATGGTTACAGTAGATCATGAGACAAATTAATAACATTCAAAACTATATTTTTATTCGTAATTCGTTACTTTTATTTGTCTACTTTCAAATCTGAGATGTAAAAAGTATTATCGGTAGTGAACAATTAAAAAATAATATTTTTTTATTGGTCAGCAAGTTAATCATCTTTTAGATATACAGTAGCAAACATTATTTTCAATTAATACTTAAAATGAGCAAATTTCAGATTGAATAACTTAAAATAGACAAGGAAAAGAATTTCCATTTTGAAACATCCAATTTAATATTTCGTAGCGAATAAGCATGCATATCTGTTTGTAACATGCCTGAAACCCAACTCTGCCTCTAACTGACTTAACCCCGCAAAAACAAAAAAAACAAAAGGGGGCTCTAACAATCTAACACGACTGGTTGATGTTAGATGGCAGTTGGACTTTCGGGCATGAGCTAACTTTATAATTCTCTATCATTGTTATACTGTACTTGGTATTCTACAACACAAGAATGTTATGCTTGTTCTTGGAATGTTTACAGATTTATTCTCACTTTCAAAATGAGCACTTGATTACGATTCTATATTTTTATATTTTCAGGTACAATATAATAGTTTTTCGAGGCGTATTTTTCCTGAGCGATAATGAATATATTGAACCTTTCATGAGATATGTAGAATTATAATCTATCAAGTAGGAATGTGTTATTTATTTTATTTATGTGATTGTTCATCACAGAGATGATAATTATAAAAATTGTTAAAAATACAATACAGAGGTTTTTCATTATGATGTAATGATGTGCATGAAATAACTGATCAGCCTCATTACTGATTTTTCAGTTTGATGATTATTGATGTTTAAGTGAAATGTATGTAATAAAAAAGTGCATCTGGAAATTGAGTTTACAAAGTAGAAGTTTACAATTTTATAAATGAACTTTGTTGTTGACATGAAAATTATGAAAAAGGAAATGGGAAAGTACAAAACTCTTAAATACTCATAAATTGATCAAGTGTTTCAGAACTTGAAATATTTTGAAGGTTCTGTTCAAATAACCAGCTTGATACCTGAATTTCAAGGTATTCATGTGGTTCAACCCGAAACTTGAACTTAAAATACATAATAAATTATCTTTTGCAAGGTGTTCAAGTATTACTTTAAAGAATGAACTTGTCAATTTAGGCTATTACAGATACCTGTGAGAGTGGAAGCCTTATTGTATGCTTTAGTAATTTCTTAATAGAATTTTAGAATAATTAATCCTGTTGGGTATACATAAGAAATAATATTTTTATGAATGTTATTTATTTTTTATAAAGAATTAAATATATATTATTTTAGAGAAGACGATAAACGAAATATGATTGAACGTTTCATATGTAATCATCTTTAAATAATTACGAATATTTAAGCTATCAACTACCTAATTGATTGATGTGAATGAAAGAAATTACAAGTGATTCTTGAGATAATTTCACCGTACCGTACTTAAATTTTACTAACAACTATTCCCATTGTACATTGATTCCCATTCTAAAGGAAGAATTGAATCAGAAATTGCAAGAATAAAATGAAATGCATGTTTGATTTGGAGCATTATGCTGTATACCAAAAGTACCAAGTGAGAAAAATATCAATTTGGATCATATGAATTTTACCCGCGAATTATATTTTTATAACTTTGATTCATTTATCCTTATCACCCAACTCCTCTCATGTTCAACTTATGTCAAATAATACTATAATTCCTTTCACACTTTCATAGATTTCATACACGTTGAAACACATAGTCTCCTTATTACCTTCAAAACTTTGAGTTTAAAAGAGATTAAATCAATCAACTAACAATCATTATCAAGTTGAATTATTGGATGAGAATCATTCATCACAACAATTTTTTTTAATTCACAACATTTACTAAATTGAAATGAAAAAGTGCATCATTTATCACAACTAATTTTAAAAACAATAAGCTTATATAACTCATTCAGCAAGGAATTGCTTGTGAAATCTTTTATTTGCATCAATTTAAATCTAATAAAAAATTGAAAACACGTAACCATAACAAAGCAGCTACTTAATCGTTTAGAAATTAATTGGTCATTGCATAACACTTATGATATCATATTACAAACAAAAATAGTGTACTCTAGGCAAGTATTGAATAACTATGTGTAATGTTTCTTTTTGTTGATTTTTGAATTTGTATGTCGCAGAGTGATTCGGAAAACCAGGTAGCAGAGTCACAGGTATCAGAGGTCAAAGTGCGAAAAGCCAGAGATACTGCCAAAGTTAACAACAACTCTGACCAACAGACAGCAGCAACTGGAGGTGCGTGCCCAACAATAATTTCCGAATTTCAATTTCAAATCATGTGTAATCAGTATGCGGGAGGCAAACATAATAATTATGTAAACATTAGAATTATTCTGCCATGCTCAACTAGCTAAACAGTAGAATATTTTACTGGTAATGTAAAATGTTGTGGTACTAATATTGTAGTATTAGAGTAGTATACTAAAGCCTAGGTAGGTACAGATCTTAGGTCTTTCAAAGTAATGAGCTTTTTCATTGGCGCATCATCTTTTTGAGAATGATTTAACTTTAGGGAACCATTTTTAATTACATAAAAAGTATCACTGGCTTTAAAGAATGTAACTTCAAGATAAAGTAATAAAAAACTAATCATTAACGGTTTTTAAAATTCTAATTTTGAGTGTTGATGAGTTTCATTCTAAGATACCGTAAGCTATCACTGCTTCAGTCATAGAATTGATTTCTATTCTATTTCTTTTGCACTTACCGTATTGTTACAGTAGTGTGGACTTGTTTGTTAGTGGATTGCTTGCTTGTGGATTAGTGTACACATGAGTGTTTTCAATTTTTCTATGACAAAATCTTTCTATGAAAAAGTGATGGATTGATAAACAATTATTTATTTGAGTAAATTATATAGATATAAGTTGATATCTCAATATGTACCGATTGTGGTAAAATTGGGCCTACGTTTTAAATTATTGGAAAAGTGAATATCAGATTTAAATACTTACTCATTTGATGTGCCTGGTAAGTTAGATAACTCTCTCTTACAATAACATAAACAAAAAATCACATACCGGTATTAAAGTATCCGTTACCTCAAATCAAACTCAACACATTAAAATTAAAAAGTTATAACTCACCATAGATAAAAAAAAACGTGCACAAGATTTTACGTTCAGAATAAATAAATATGTAGCATTATAAAATAAGATATAAAGCAGAATTTATTTTCTTCCATCCTTCCATGCTTGGTTTTCGGTTTCTGTTTCAAAGAAAGTGAGGTTATGTCTAATTATTTACATTTTTTTAATTTTTGTTTTTCCAGTTGTGCCACTCAAATCTAATATTTTTTAACAGGATTAATTTGAAATCAAGTTAAAGGAAATAATCATGATATTGCTTTTTCATCCTTAAAAAATCAATCCAAACAATCATTTCATCTAATAATAATCTAATTTGATCATGCAAATCATATTATAACACAGTAGAAATTTTGAATTATTTGATTTTCCTATGTTGGCGTCATGCTTTTGGCTTATACAAATAGAGCGGCAAGTTTAAAATTGCGGACGACCAAAATAGGGGTATCCTAAAAACGGGTTAAGCTGAATATGGTATGTATCGTTGTGTAAATTTAAATTTGTTCAAATCATGCTCTATCAGATTCAGGAATAAATTTAAGTAATCAAATAACACCTATTTAAAATTGAATTGAAAATAAATTGATATAAATCCCGGCCGAATTAAATTTCTTTTTATTACAATGTTAGGCTATCTTGTTTCCTGTAGAAAACCGGTATCTTTTAAACATTTTCATGGATATTGTTATCAACTTGTTTTTACTTTGAAAAATGATTTTTCATATTTCTTCAACTATGAGTTATTGGAAAAATATAGTATGGAATTTCTACCTATTATCAATGTTCCAATTTAATAATATTATTATATTAAATTAATACCATTATCTACAATCTCGATTGCATTAATAGAAGCAATGTCTAATTTTATCAATACAGTATTATTTATTTATAATTTCTGATCTGCATTAAGTAGCCAATCTCAGTAGTTTGGGATGTAGTAAAAGTTGAGCTGTGGTTCTCATTCATAGTTTTTGAACTAAAATACTCCTGCATCCTACAGTATTATTTGATAGAAATAGAGAATAATTTAAGAATATATATTTCTATGTTTTTTATCCGCATGTTAGTTATAATTGTCCATTCAATTGTATTCCATAGTAGGGATGAAAGCTATCCAAATTATCTATTTATTTGAATCGTATTGGTATCATGGAGTGGAAGACAATGTACTTTCCAGTTCCTGGACGTGATGAAATTTGGGTAGGGATGAATGAAGTGTAGAGTCTACCAACTCTACCTCAGAACTCAATCGTAAACTTAAGCACATGTCAATCAGTCATTCAAATCTCATCTCTAATGTATTTGTGATTTTACTTCAAATATATCGTTTTTTGTATTGATATATAATTGAAATATTTCGCTTTTGCCTCGCATGTTGCCAGACAACGATAACGATCTCGACTCTTCAGACAGTGCCGCCGACAGTGAAGGAGAAGGCAGTGAAGACAGTCCGAGAAACAAACGATTGCTCAACTTCAATCTAGGAGGCGGTGGAAGCGGCAGTGGAGGTGGCTCGGGCAATTTCCTCTTTGATATTATCAGGGTAAGTCTATTCATTGCAGCTCAATCTACTCAGTGATGTGGATAAGCATGCAAAGTAATGCAGATGTCTTTGAGAAGTCAATTATTGTATGATTTTCCTTCAAATTCACAAAAATCTCCTTGTGATTTATTATTCCCAATAATCACTAGCTACAATGGAAAAGGTTTTTTTGGGAGAACCTTGTTTCCAACAATATATGACTTTCCTGAGTAAGTAATTTTTGGAGCCTGCTACAATTCATGGAAAAAGATTGGGAATTTAAGAAAAATAGGGGGCTTGGTTGAAATTCTATATCAATCTATCAAATTATTTATTTGATTCTAAATTATTCTATCACCAAAAAAATATGATCATTCTATAATTTTACTGTTCTAGTTTTCATTTCTCAACTCTTTTGTTTTGGTTCATTTTCACATAAAATCTTTCATGACTTTCACTTTGATACTATCATTCTAATACGCTGTAAATATTAAATTAGTATTATTTATGAAAAGAATTAATTTCTAACATTCAGCTTTCCACTCATGACATGAAATACTAGAACGAAGATATCATTTTTATTTTGAGTTGCTAGTGTACTTATCTTCTAAGAAGCTGTAATAGCCTAGTAGATAACAATTTAATCATATTGGAATATTTCTATAGTTGTCATCCTGGCTTGAAAAATACGTACTTCAAAGGCATTCTTCTGATTATCAGGTTATTTTTAGCATATTTCAATATTATTAGCATAGATTTGGAAAACGACTAGCTGTTGACAATCAGCCACTCATAGTATTTATATTGCAGAATATTGACTGCAATTATTATCAGTTGGAAGAATTTAATATTGCCAAATTTGCACAATTTAGTATAATATTATGCTGTATGTGATATCCTAACTAAAAATATTATTAACAGAATTATCAATCTTATTAATGCTTGATAGGGAATCGTCAACAACATAATGACAATAAGTTTAAAACATCTCATAAAAATGACCTTTTTCTACTGTTTTATTGAATTTCTAAGAAATATTAAATTGAGAATTGGATGGATGTTTATTGAAAAGGAATAACTCATTTTTTAAAAATTGATTGAGAATTTTGAACAGGAACCTTAACATTTTTGGAAACCTATTGCGATAATAAGATGTATTTTTAGAAAAATAATAGGTAACAGTTCACATTTTTCCTCTTGGGTCTGTATAACAGGTTACAAAATGAATAGTATTCTGTTTTTAGGCAAGAAGAAATTTTACAACTTTTTAATGTCATTCGATGAGCTATGAAAGTTGAAACTGAAAATGACTGGTATTAAGGAAGTTTATTGGAACTAAATAGAACTGTCAGATAAAAGTGAAATCTAATGTTTGCGCAATTCCAGCTTCTGACAACCAGTTTGCTTCTGGTTGAGTTTTTTATAAAGCTTGTTCCAGTTAGGCAATTGGAGTACCTTTTACATTGTGCTCAATTTTTATACTGCTATTCTTTTCTGCACTTGTTATTCCAGTTCACAAACAGTCAGAGTTATTTGCATCAAATTTTGACTTGAAATGTTGAAATATCAATATTTAAGAGATTAGAAATTTTATACCAAGACCTGTTTCATTAAAGCCCATAAATCTCATGATCAGTTAAGTAAAGCAGCTCGTTAATATACGCTCACACACTAAAAATTAATATATTTTTTACATGAATTCCGTCTAGGTACACCAGTGTTTGCACATCTTATAGTACGCTCTACGCCGCTTATGTATCAAAAATCCTCAATTTTTCTATGATAATGACCCTTATGCTTAGAAAAGCATTGATCCTCATAGGGACTTGAAATATGATAATATGTCAGTCTGTTCTTGAATCAAAATTTCTCAAAGAAGATGAATAAATTATTGAGTTACAATACATTTTGAAAATATCGTGAGCTTTGAAAATTGATGAACTATAGCAGAGATTAATTGATAGAAAATGAAAAATCTTGAATGTGATAATTATTTTCGATCATGAGTATTACGGTAATAAGCTCAGAATATATTGAATAATCTAAAAGGGAAGCTATACATTTCATTCATTGTTTGTGGGTGATATTAATTTGTAGATAGCCAATTCAATACATTTTTGTTGATGATTGGTAGAGCTTGTTGAATTCCAGTAGAGGATCGATCACAATAATTTCACATTATATTAAATTAAAAAGAGAGAAAATATTCTTCCCAATTAGCACCGTGCCAATAGTTAATCCTTCCTTTGTAAAAAAATGCAATTCTTCGTTTCATATGGAAAAATATACAACTTTGATTATTGATACTATTTAGAAATTCAATTATTATTTCAATTTCAAGATATTTATTAGGCTCCAAACTGAGATTTTCAAACTCATCCACATTCTAACTACACCGCTATGTGAACCTGAACTTTAATCTAGGTGACATTACGAAAATTATCAATGTAATATTTGTTTGAATGCAACACCAGCCATCTTTCACCACCATTTATCACATTCAATCTCATCCACTGTTGGCATCACCTTCAAAAATATAAATAAAAATCCATCCAAGATTTTTTAATACACTGTAAGTTTATTTCCTCATCAGCCAGTAAATTTAACTGAAATATTTGTTGTTATTGGATTAATAATCTATTATCCTTTGTTATGTTTATAATCCATTAGATCACTGAGATATAAAATTATAAGCTTTAATAGGCTACATCAATCCAAACTTCAGGCAATTAAAGCTGGAATACATTAATTCAAACTGCAGGCAATGGTGTAGTTTTTCAGAGATGGGAAGTCTTCTACTTTTACTTCCATTCAAGGAAATAGGAGAATATAAGGTGAAAATTTGAGCAATAATTAGCTTACTCTTTATTAAACTAGAAAGTTTACAGTAGCCCATTGTAGGTATTGTGTAGGATATTATCACCTGTACCATTCTATGGTGGAAAAATAATATGAATTATGAGTTGTACGTGAGGATGCTTATCTGAGAACGTTTCCAAGTATTAAGAAACACAGGCAAGGAATTGTTTCTCCAATCATATTCTGCAGGAAAACATTGGAAGAAAATTTGATATAGACAGACAGAAAATATATCATTTCTACAGTAGGTTTAAAGTAGAAATGATTTAATACCAACAGTAAAAAGACTACAGTATATATAAATGTTATAGTACAGTAAAGGTTGATAGTAGAGATTAGAGAGGATTGTAGCAGTAGACACTGTCGCCTCACCGAGTGCGAGGTGCGTGTGGTGTGCTTTATAAATGTTCTAAATGCACGCACCGTGTATGTGTGTGTTGTAATGCAGCGAACGGCCGACGGAGCGGCGCGTATGGCAGGCACGGTCTATCGCGTACTCGCCGGGACGGACGACGTAGGACTGCCCGTCTACCCCCCGCTGCCGTCTGCCAAACAATCGGCCCGCCATCTACTGACCGGCAATCAACCAAACCTGGTAAATAACATCGAAAATCAACGCAGTAGTACAAGCACTAACAGAATCAGTGGTTGGCAATCAATGATAGCTCGGCATCGAGACAGTAATAATGCTACGGGGTGAAAACTGAATTTCCACCGAACGCGTTCCTTTTGTGGTTGAATTCCTTCATTTTCATAGTTGACCATTAAAATCCGGAACACTGAATTATCTTCTAATACATTCGTAGATACAACATCATCATCAACTCATTATGAATGATTGAGAAAGGAGCAACAGGCTTAAAGCCCAAAACATTTTTTTCCCCAAATGTTGATAGAAATAGTCAAAATTAGGTTATTCAAATTTAATTGAATCAAACATTTGATTGGAAATATTAGACGCATTAGTGGAGCATTAAAATCTGAACACTGAATTGAAAACTCTAGAAACATGAGTGGAGGTTAAGGAGAAGGAATAGGCCATAGGCCTACACTGAATTGGAAAAAAAAAGATTTTAATATAGGTACTTAAGATAAATCATGGAAAAAACTGACATTTCCTTTTGAAAATGAAGAGAGGATCATTAGAAGATTAATAATTAGATATCCTGTTTCATTGTTAACAAGTAACAACTCGTTTCCAACAGCTTAATTTATTTTGGATGTAGAAAGATTTCAGTTAGCAAATTTTCTTTTAAAATGATTGAATGTAGTTAGTTATTAAATAACACAACATCGTTTCCAAGTTGTGATTTATGGTGCCGTGCTACCAAATTTCTCCAGAAAGGTTTGATAGTTTTCACCTATCACCTAAAGAAAAGCTATCGGTTCCATTTACCAACATCTTGACAGAAATTATGAATGGGTCCACTGTTTCTGAATAAGAGCTCTAGTTTAGAGCAAATCAAATTATAATTTCATAATTTTTAATGATTCGAAAATTTCAGATTACATCAGAACAACCAATCACACACAGATTGAACATAATTAGACTTACAAATAAGCTGGGTATAATCATCTAATATAAATTCAAGAGTTTTCTAATTGTAACATCACAATGGTACCAAGGGGTAAACCACCCAGGGATCAAATCGAATCACTAAGGTTCAAACTAATTTTTATGAGTTGTGATGGTTAAGATCCTTGATCTGATATACTTTATTAAATCATCATCACAGAGTATCATATACATAATTTAATTGAAAATTAGTTTAGAATCTTCCAAAAATCTAAATAATGATAACGCATTCGATGATAACTAGTTTTGATGAACTGACAAATTTAACCTAATAGAAAATTATTTCGCTCGTGTAATCCTGGAATAATATCATTAATTCCAATCACTGATTCTGATATAAAGTTCATGGATGTTTTTCATTCACTGCGAATTTGTAATTCAAGAATATATTATTCCTATGAATTACAGTTTTTCAGTGTAGTGAAGACATTCAAATGGAAAACATTTCTCTGTTTGCTTTCCAAGACTCTGATCACACATGTCCTCAATCGATCCTCATCATATTAACCCTTTCCAGAAATAATAAAATTCCAATCACCAAATAATCTATTTTCAAGAACAGCTATTTGATTCAGACAGAAAATAGTGAAATATTTATCGAAGATCACTGGGATATACGTTTCGATACAACACAAATTGGAATATAAATTTCCACCATAAAACAATATAATAATTATACTGTAGTGAGCGCATTTAATACATTATAGATTCAGATCAAATCTAACAGTACTGATATGAGTAATGCAATAATTATTTCATGAGATGCAAACTCTTGCCATTGCAATATTGTGTAAGATCACTAGTTGCCAATGTAACTATAATGCACCAGGAAAGGCATTTTATTTCCATTTGAAAAATGGAAATCAACAAACATAGTTCGTGGAATAGCCTACTTTTAAATGAGGTGGGACTGTCTTCATATGAGCAGATAATTTAAATCATTCTCACTACTATCTTAGACAAGTAAGTTTGAGGAATTGAGCATTAAGACCTCAAAACTTAAAAGTAAAATAGTTAAAATATACGGTACCAAATGAAATTGACGTTTTGTGACTCAACAGCAAAGTATTTGTGAGGTAGAGTATTTATTTCATAATTGTGTTGTAAATAGCTCTGACCATTTAACAAATATGACCAATAACAAAAAGTTTTGTGATTATTGTGAATAAATCAATTATCTAACCCAATAACGAATTTTTATTTTGTAAATATGAGTATATCAACTGATATTTTGTTGAATATCTCTTCAACAGAGAAGTAAAAGAAGTCAATAGAATCAAAACATTTTAATATTTCTAACGGTAACTCGTCACTTCTATGTTTTTGAATAGTTAACTTTGGTAAAGAGTATTCTTCATCTTTGCTGTTGAGTAGAATCTTAGTGAGAGTTGATTGTTATTTGGACCATTGTAGGATTGATTTGATACCCAGTGATCGGGAAATTTCCTCTCATATAAGATTGTTCTTAATTACGCTACTTTTGGATTGTGGTAGAGTACATAAGATGTGTAAATCTATAAATGTTTATAATGTTCTAACAAAATCAACCCACTAATCGAATGAGACCACTCATTATAACTAAAATCAATCAAATTCCCACATAACTGCAACTGATGTACATTTCTTAACTAATTTTCATTCAAGAGACAAGAGTATGCTTGACATGTGGTACATTATATATGTGGTTCATTCCTATAATTTTGGTAGTGGGTCTAATCGATGTATATTCTAATAAACTACAACATAATTTGTCATTTGTTAACTACATGTCAAAGCCTGCCACAATCTCATCCCACATCCATCTATCCCAGCAAACAGGAAAATGTTTTCCATTATGTAAAATAGTTTTGTATATTGTGCTGATTTTGGTGTTTTTGGTTGATTGTCTCCAGTAGTCAAGTGTAATAGGCCACATGTCTCAACACTATTATAAGTTATGCAGCATGTTCAATGTTATTTTATGTTGTGTTCTCACTTTTTATACCATGGAGTTATTCTATAGTTTTATAGCGGTAGATGGGCATTGAAAATTTGATGAGATTTTTTGACGAGCACAATAGTTTATGAGCAGACATAGATTATTATACTACACGTACACGTAAACAACACAAGTAATACAGCATAAACACAGTAGACTATAAACAAAAAGTAGATTGAAACTATTTTGCGCACCATATTTCAATTTCGTTGGACAAATTTAGTAAACACTTGATGAAATTAGGAACTTACTCGATTGCAATGAATCAATATTTTGCAACTATTTGAAGATACATTTCTAAACAAAGTTATAATTATTTTATAATTTCAATTGATTGCTATTTTCTTATATCCACTACTCATAAAAATATCTACTTATAAGTGTAATGTAGCCATCCGAATGATAGTTGAGATTGTTTCTTCAAGCTAATATTCTATAATAGATGATAATTAAATTCATATCTACTTATTCTTATATTTTCTGTGCTCTTAATAAATCAAAATATTTTAAGAATATGAAAGATAAAGATTCAGAAATCTTCAACTGGCAAATTTTGTTCATGAAATAATATTGAATACGGTACTTGAATTGTTTGTATTTTTCTGTCATAGATGAATGAAGTTGCTGAAATTCACTTTTAGTGAAGATGATAAAAGTGATAATGTATGTTTTCGCAATTGAAATTTTTGCTATTGATTTTGTGATAAAACTTTATGTTACAGTAATAAACAAAATTGGAGGTGAGTCATATAAAGTGAATAAATTTTTAGCAGAGGAAAAATATTAGTCATATATAAAAACTTCAACTACCTATAGAGAGGAGTCATAGGCACATATTGATATTTTTTTATTATTATATAGGTTTGATTTCTATGTTGCAATATAATACTTATGAAATGTCTTGATTCCACCTGAAATTTTCTAATTGTCGTGTTCTTCTCATACAAAAGTGAGAAGTGAGAATGAAGAGAAACTAGATAGTTCCGCTTCAAAATACTGAAAGTCTAATATTCAAATAACTTGGACGAATGAGTTTCTGCAATAATATGATCTGATAATAGTTATTGAATTTTAAATTCCATATATTCTCAAAAATGCATAAGCTCCGATAATATTGTAGCAATAATAATTTTCATAAAATTCAGTAGGTACCAGATTAAATAACCATCAGCCTAATGAAAATAAAATGAGATTATTTTATTGCGTGGTGTTTTTCAAGAATTTATTCGTATAGAATGCTCTCTTATCAATGACTGAATTCATTTATTCAAAACTGCATTATAATATTAGCCAATATTATGATAAATTATATCATGATAAATTGAAGTAAAGTAAAGTAACAATGGAAGTGAAGTAACTGTTCAGATAGATTCTCACAGAATTGCTTTGAGCAACCACATATATTATATGCTCTTATTATTATTCATATAAATATTCTATTATAACGTTGTTAACATCAGGTAATGATTATTGTGTTGGGAGAAGTAGACGCTCAATGATTGAAAATATCAATTATTGTCATTGTACTTAATGAGAAGTATCTCCCAAATATTTATAAATTAATGACTTCTGTATTTCCTAGATAGATGAATGATTGATTGGATATCTCATCTCAATTTTTTCATCAAATCAATATTATTCAATTCTGTGCAAGAAATTAATCCTAAAAGATTAAGTCCTAATTTTATATATTTTTAGATTATACTGTAATTGATTCACTAAAAATAATATTGATATAGACATTTTCAATTTGTTTAGATTGAGTGGAATAAAACCAAATATAGTAAGTTTCAAGCTATTGTATTTGAATTCAATTAACTTATGACTTTTTGGATGGGCACGTTAAACTGGAAATGACAGTGTTATGAGGCCCATTGATGGTTCAAAATACAATATATTCAGGCCAAGTGGGATCTTCCAGCAAATGACACCCCACCAACAAAAAGCAATACGTATTTAGTTTTAATAAATCATAAGTGAATAATATTATTGATTTGGCAACTTCCTATTATCTCGTTATTGATTGTTCTTCATATTATTAGACCAGATGGGACCTTCCCGCAAGGGTCTCCCCTCCAACAAAAAGGCATACGTTTTTACTTCTACCATAGAGTAAATATACCGTTTAATTAAATTGAGTGGAGATACCTTGATTATTTTTCTCGCCCTTACTAACTCATGAGATATTAATTCGGTTGTCGACTTTCTTTCATCGATTGTTCTAGAAAATGTACGATTTGATTGATTATTCAATTATTATATGAATAATACAAAATTGAATCAAATTCGTATTGACATCAAAATTTGGATTCAATCAATTCAAAGATCACATTTGATTATGTTCTAGATGCTCTGCTGATAAGTGTTTCAGCTTTCGTTTTTTCTAGAAATTGGTAATGGTATAACTACCGGAATAGTACCTCAAATTGTTTTATAAATCAGAGGTTTTGACAGTAATTTTTTGAATGTATTTAATATATTTCATCCAGTGACCTCCTCTAAAGGGGGTATTAGGATTTGTCAAATCGTTTCTAAAACTTAGTTTTCTTAATGAAAGTGATTATTGATTGTTGGTGAGTGTTCTAGTAATGTTGCGATGTGTCGCTGTCGACAGTTGGTAGCTGGAAGCGGCACGACCCAGGAGAAGGACGAGGCGGAGAACGCGCCGCTAGAGGACGGATCGGTGTCGGCGTCGGTTGACGGAAGCGTCGACCTGACCGGTAAAGACGACGGCTACAGTGCCGGAGTGCCCGGGCCCCTCACAAGGCTGTTTGTTATCGCCAATCGCGGCATCGCTAACCTCATACAAGACTTGATCCTTGTAAGTGCACTGCCCACCGGCGCCGCCATATTGTGTCACGTCACATATTACTGGAGCCGCCATATTGGTGTCCGCTGTGACGTCACATGTGACTGGTTGTCCGGCCTCCAAAACAGCACAAGAAGCTGCAGGGCAGACGCTTTCGAGTCCCGCACTGTGTTGCATGACTGTGTTAGGGTCTGTCTCATGCACTGGCCAGCATCAACCATCTTCGATCAGCTGATTATACTTACTGCATTGCGCTGATCGAGGATAGATTGATGTTGCTCTGTGCAACCCAGCATCCAACATTCAACACATCCCAAAGATAAATTCATTGAACTCGAACATTTTACAATTTCCAAATGTGTGATTTTTGTAATTTGGTGTTAACATTTTTTTAAGTACCTACATGACACTCTATCCCATATTCAACTCATTCAATAATCCTCACAGAGTTTTCCAATTAGGCTCGATTATTGACTTTTTGATTAATGAGCCAATAAATAGGCTGTAGAGTTTCAAAACTTAAACAAATCAAATCTAGAAACTTGAAATTGCCACAGCCAAACTAAAGCTGAATCATGATAGGGAATATCTGGTTATTTTGATACACATAACTTGCTGTGGCAATCTCAAGTGGGTGATAATAACAAAAAAGTTTTATCATCTCTTTTCTATCACCTAGAAAGTCAAATTGTTTCATACAATCGTTATATCCTTCATAGGAAGTGAAATGATTCCATAATTTACTTTCCTAGCATTGTTGAAAATGCAAAGATAGGGATATATTGAACTGGGAATTTGAAATTCCCATCACAATCGGTTGTGACTTTGTGCATAATATTAAAAAATATATTCAAATATAAAAAACCTTCTCGTCACGATATGCCCGCTCTTAAGCCCTCAGCTTACGATACTGAAAATTATAACTACATTTACAATGATAAAAAAAAATTTCTCTAATGTTAAAAATGGAAAATCAGCGAAAAAAGGAGTTTAGTTATTATACTGTTATTATTTTCGTCAGATATCTTCACAGTAGTCTCATATCGTGAGACTAAAATCCAATCTATCCATTAAATAGCATGTGGAGGTTGAAAATAAAATTGTTGACGCTAAATTTAATAGTTTATGATCTATTTTTTTTTTTTGAGACAGATCCTTGATCACTCTTAGTGTTGCAGTATCACTCGTAGTGCTGTTCCTGCTGCTGCTGAAGTTGCTTGATTCATAAATTCAGATAAGCTTTTCTCCATTTATGGTGTTTTGTTTTGTTGGTATTGTTTGTTCAATTTGTTCAAGTTGATTTCTATTACAAATGTCTGAAGGAAATTCTACAATTTGCTTGAAATTCTCTACAAAAAAGTTTCATAGGCGTTCAAATCGCCTGATGATTATTCTCTTCGCAGGAATGTTTTTGAGATATCATCAAGCAAATTTGAATGTTGCCAAGGAGTGAGTCTCACTTCCAGCATTGCATGGCCATCCAAATCAGCGCACTTATAAGCAATGAATACTGGTAGCACAATCTCGCATGAATATTGATTTTTGCAGGACCTCCTAAATATTGAAGAGGTCCTGATTTTTTGCTGTTCATAGTTTCCTATTCCCATTACGCTGATACAGTACTTTCATTATTTTTTTTCTAATGAATTTAACTTATACTTATCACACAATAAAAGAGTCGAAAAAATATCAATTGATAAAAAGTGCATCTCTATTGTAGCCTATACGAAAATTTTGTAAAAAATCAATTTTTGAATATGATGATGTTTATGTTACGGTTAAATAAAAACGATATTGTTAATTTTTTGTTTCACCTTGATATGGAGAAATTAAACAACATAGGTAATGGACATGTTTTTGTTTTATGTTTTCTATTTGGTTTCCGCATATTGAAAAACAGATTATATATTAAACCAAAGACCTTAAAGATGCATAGACTCACATGCAGCGCTAGTGTCGTACTTGGAATTGAAATCCGCCATTGAGGGGGCAACCCATAAAATTATTACATACCAATGCCACCAATGCATTTCTGATCTATAGTATTACAAATATATTTATATAATATCTCGTGCTAAAATATCCCAATGGCGGCCTTCAATTTCAAGTAAGAGCTATCATTGGGAAGGCATAGGCATTGTGGGTCTATATCTCTTTCAGGTCTTTGTATTAAACAAAGATCAAACATCCAAAGCAATATTTTGTGATTATTGTTCATAAGGCCTACACATATGTGTGATAATTTTTTGTATCCTGTTTGGGTATCTTCTATTACCCTTGAGAAGAAGCAGATGCAGAATTATCAGTACCTTATGTTTTATGTTATGCAGCTAATCGATATCCTATAATATATTTATGGAAAAAAGCTTTAATCCCAATTGATTGTCAATTTTTCTAGATCTACACCAGTAAACTAGCTAATGTTAAATATTATTTTTACAGCGTCTGGCACAAACTAGTGAAAGAATAGTGAACTTCAAGGCTCGACTCATCACATCCATCATTTAGAGAAACTGGTTCAGCTCAACGTCATCAGAGCAGAAAGGCTCTTCCTGGTGCTGCGTGCTGCCTG
The DNA here is from genome assembly GCF_014356525.2 of Nilaparvata lugens. NCBI lineage: Eukaryota > Metazoa > Arthropoda > Insecta > Hemiptera > Delphacidae > Nilaparvata > Nilaparvata lugens. The sequence continues at coordinate 72,207,853 of NC_052506.1, forward strand.
TGCCACCACCAATACCATCTTGTCTGTTTACAAACATGCTCGTTTCGATCATGTTCTGCTGTCAACGTTAAACCAAAGTATGCGAATGCGACAACACCACTACAAATTCAAATAAGTTGCAATTAAATCAATTTAACTAACTCATTTCAATTTGTGGTGGTGCCGATGGAGTATTGTGGGAAGCCAATAGCAATCAATAGAAAGTTTTAACTGCTATTGATAAAATCAATTAATGTTCAGAATATAGATTAACTATTCAGCTCAATATCAAACGGCAAACTGTAGCTCAGTTATAAAAAAGTTCCATCAAGTGATATTTAGTCCATTTATTAATCCTATGAGAATATTTTTTTTTATATAGGCAATGAGGTTAAAATATGATTTCCTCTATTCAGCATGTTTCAGTATTCCTTCTCGAACTATTAGACTGACTGTGAAAAGTATGAATGTTGGTGTTCACAAACTTTAGAAAATCAAAATTATTTTATCAAGCTGAGAAGAATAGTTATCGATTAAGACAAGCGTTACACTTATATGTAATTATTATAATTTCATAAGTATTTCAGTTGAGCCATAATTTTTTTTCACACTTTTATTTTAAATGTTTTCCAAGTTTTGTGCTCAAACTTTCGTTATGACAATGAAATACCTAAGATTATCTAAAGAAATATTTTCCCTTTTAAAGTAAATCGAACTTTAATGCATCCTTCTGAAATTCTATTTTTTCTTATAATAGTACCTAATCCTATTTCTTCAGCTTTATTTGAGTATTTGCTCAATTTTAATGCAGATGGGCTACTATAATATAAGTAGTGCATCAAATAATTCACGGTAAAGAGTATAGATTTAATCAATCGTCTATTTTTGTAATGAATTTCTCTTCTACATCTTTTTCTCAATTATTATTATTATTCTTAGAAATAAAAAAGTGTGCTGTTATTTATTTATCAATTGGACAATTTTCTGTAAATTTTTTTTCCAATTAAATTTTCTTTTATTTTATTGGAGAAGAACTTGAAATTTCCATTTAGAGCATACTTTTCTTACTAAGGTTCCGAATTATACATAGATTTAGTGTCAGTTGTTTGGTGTTATGAATAAATTTTTCTAATGACATTCACATAACAGCATTGTGTCCTCTGCAAACGGTGAGGAACTATTGTTATTAATAATGCAAAAATTACTTTTGCAATAGCCTATTGGAAATAAGTCCTGCTAGAAAACATTATTTATGTGAATAATATTTTTTGAGCGTGGTGGCTCTCAAAATATCATCTATAGGAGTATCGAACGATTCAATGTAAGAAAGTTATTTAATTCTATGATGATTGGAATATGTTCATTTGTAGTTCAAATCGAATTCTGAATTTAAGTTATTCCGTGACCAGGACAAGAGATTAATATTCTAAATGTTTTTTTATTTTTGTTATTCAATTTCAAAACTGATTCTTCTTCTATAAGTTTTATTTGAATGTTGCCATTAAAAATTATAACAAAATGATAAATTATTATGCTTTCACATGGAAAGATATTTATCACATACATTTCCCAATAAATCAATAACATTACGGTACCGTAACGTAATGGAAATGTTGTTATAATTATTCACTTTTGTCCTGGTACTTATTTATATCTTGTATTGGATGTTATTCATGAGGAATGAATCATCTATCACTCTTCAGTGTGACTATACCTTAACTATATTATACTGAAATAGTGATAAATTATTATTCTTTTGTGTTGAATGAGACTATATATATTCAAAGAAGAGCTATGTTTCTCTAAATGTTGTACTATGTAAATAATGATGTACAAATCATCCACCAAGGAATAAAAATAAATTGTAAATTTGTTTTCCATCCATCACTTTATTATAAATAGAACATTTTTTGCTCACTTTGAATATCAAATTCCATTAAATAGATTCGCTTAATTTTTATGCCTCTAAGATAATGGTCCTGTATGAATAATAGTGAATTATGAAATTATTTTTATATACTTATGAAATGGTGTGTAAATATGTAAAGAGATTTTATAAGGACAACAAAAACGTTTTGATTTATTTTTTGAGCACCCTCAACCAGGACAAGCCTTCCTCCTCATCCTCTATTCATTCATCATTCCTGAATTGAGTTTTCTATAATAATTCATATTCTCTATTGTCGAAATAACTTTCACAGCATTTCGTTTGACACGAAAATATTGGAGTACGGTACATTTCAGTTTCATGAAATTTCCATATGATTGTGTTTTCAAACATGATGCAATAACTTGAATTAGGCTGATGAAATCTTTTCCTCAATAAAAGGTACCGGAACCACCATGTGGGCTCCGCTACTCACCAAGAAAATAATAATTGGTATCTCAGATATTTAAATTAATTACAAGATGGAAGTGAAATGATCCACGTATCTTTTAAACTATCAACTCAAGAAGAGTTTTGTTTATTTATTTACTCATCCCAATATGTTCAACATACGTTAAAAAATGATACTCTGGTCTATACTTAAAATAGCTCCTCTGTATGATGAGTCCAGTATGGTCAATAAGGAAACTTATACCAATGAATAATATCCAAACGAATCCGCCCATTTTTGTTTCCAATATTACGACTCGACAACATGAGCAGGCATTTTGTATTTTCATCCATTAATTTTCGTGTGGAAAAAATACAGTTCGTTCTTCAGCCATCTTGGAAGCCCGGGCTAACGCTGATCAGGCAGAGGCTTCAGTCAAGAAAATCAATACTTAACGCAATGTGGTGACGTCATTTACAGGCGAAAACCGTTCTGCGCATGCGCAGTGCGCGAAAAACGGGCGTGGTGACGTCATACCACAGTTAAATTGGACAGCGTAGCGTTGTCTCCTTTCAGAGACAACAGCTATACCTACTCCCCTTACAAGAAGAGGAGTGGTAATTCTTTACTTTCTCCACTATTTTAAGTGGAGAAAATAAAGTTCCCTACTATTACAGACTTTCAATCAGAGTGGACAAATCAATAGCACTTAAGCAGAGCAGTCGATTTGTACACTCTGCTATCAGTCTTTTATTTTATAGCAAAGTCATAGTTTTATCAAAGTTTGTCGAATTTCGAAGTTTTTATGTTTTTGATTTCATCATTTTACAATCTTTTCGGCAAAATCTTGCTTCGAGACTGTAGGAATGATTCCTTGAACCTCAATTGTAAAATTGGTGTTCAAGAAACAGAGTGCTGGATCAAGTTGGGATTTGGATGATGTTCGAGAGGAAAATGTTTGTCGAGCACTGAATTTCCAATACAAAAGCAGTGTGCTAATGTTGGATTCAGTTTTTATTCGAATTCGGACTGAGCAAGCAAACAGAAGTGCTTGGTGTTGAGCTGGTGCAGAGCGTTGGAGGAGCGCTCCAAAATTGCGACCAGCCAGCTCGACGTCCAGGTTGCGAATGAGAGATGAGCTGGAGTCTGGAGCAGCAGCTAGGTCGCTCGGTCCAGGGTCTGGCTGGGAGGCTGTGGTGGGGGTTGCTATGGTGATGGTGGTGGGGGTGGCTATGGTGAGGGAGCGGGGGCGCTGCTTTCATTCAGTCGTGGGCGAAGCCGCCCCCGGGAAATCAGTGCTGCCATTCTCAGGGAAATCTCAACCACCCCCAACAAAACTATCTTGCTCCAACCCGGCCTAATCATGACCAACGTCAACTAGTCTATCACTAAATAAACTGAGCTGTGAAATGGTAAGGCTAGAGTTATCACTGGCTAATCCCCCCCCCCCCCTGATTGCCAATAGCTCAACTACTTCCAAGCCAATTGAATTCCTAAACAATCCACTTTCTAGGACCACGCCTACCTACTATTTCACCTAATACACCGCTAATCAAATGATTATGTATTCATTCAACATGATATGAATAAATAAATAATACAGTATTATAAACGATTTGATGCTTTAAAATACGAATATCAAGTGTATCTATTCAATGAAAATACAGAGTGACCCAGAATAATGGGAACTTTTAAAAACGCCATAAAACATTAGTGGGAAGGGCAAAAATGATTTTATTCAAACTAATGTGAAGTTTAAGACTTGCCATTTGATAATTATTAATAACATCTATCATTTTTTGACAATTACTTCTTCAAGATGGCTTCCTCCTGAACGAATACACTATTGAAATCTGTGTTGACGATTCCTCATTGATCGCTGCAACATCTGCGTTTCCTGGTCCCATGATCTGTCCACCTGTGATGTTTTGTTTGTGGAGCTATCTCAAATCAAACGTTTTCAAAACTTGACCAATAACTGTGGTTGAATCATAACAGACAATTCAAAATAAAATTAACAATATTCCAGCTGAAATGCTACAGCAATCGTTCAGGAATCTCAACACAGATTCCAACAGTGTATTCGTGCAGGAGGAAGCCATCTTGAAGAAGTAATTGTCAAAAAGTGATAGATGTTATTAATAGTTCTCAAATAATGGCAAGTCTTGAACTTTACATTAGTTTTAATAAAATCATTTTTGCCCTTCCCACTAATGTTTTATGGCGTTTTTAAAAGTTCCCGTTATTCTGTGTCTCTATACTTAAAAAATGTTCTTTTTAGTCAAGTATGACGGTTCTTTCCTAACACCCAATCATAAACTAAACGTTAGTTGAAATATACTTATACAAGAGTCTAGAAATGGATGAATTATCCATTGATAATTTTATAATAATTATCATTGGTCAATTTGATAAATTTTTTATTCGTTAAAATATTAATGATCTTCCATCAAGCAATCCTGCTATCAATCGTGTTATTAGCTTGTTATAGATTTCCAGCAACGAATATTGTTTGATAACCCTCTGATGTTTTATTGTTTCACTTCTAAAGAGTTCACTTCACTCGATACTCAGTTCTTGTTATGCTTGAATTGAAGAAATTTCAATGGAAAATAATAGTTTACTTCGCCATATTGGAGACTACTTCTGTTCAAAGCCGTAGAATTAATCGTCGTATGAGAGAAGAATTCATCATTTTTTTTATTTTGAAGGAGTCATCAGCTTATATTTGGATTACTTAATTCAAAAGATACAGTGACTTGAAAAATCATTATAAACAAATATATTATCGTATATTTATTCAAAAATGTCTTGCTTTATTTAATCTCTCAGAAAAAATCTGTTGCCGACCGAACACTAAATAAATCTTAAATAAAAAATCTGGTGGAGCGCACTCTCACAACTTTCCTTGCCGTTATTAAAATTGATCAACTGACGCTAGTGTTAGCGCGCATCTCAAGTCTACTATTCAAAGATCTGAGCCAGCTGGTGACAGGATAATAATGCTGGATACACACGAGGTCTGCTATCTCTTCATAGTGAATGATTTAATAGAATCAACAGTTGCCAACATTTTGCAATCGAATAATCACATTTTCTCGAATTTCGAGCTTATTTTGAATTTTAGGTGAAAATGTTAGTGAACATTAATTGTAGAGATTTCATGCTCAATCTTTTCCACTTAAAATTTCTTGTTTTAATTGTATCTGAAGCCTATTGGGAATCTAAAATCAAACGTTGCATAGATGGGGCGGAGCTCCTTAAATTTTTACAGATATGAGACTTGTGGCAGTTGATAGAGCTTATCAATGACTATTCAAGGTATGAATTTGATCAAAATCGTTGAAGCCGTTTTCGAGAAAATCGCGAAAAACCCCTGTTTTTGTTTAATGTTTTTGACATTTTCGCCATTCTAGCCGCCATCTTGAATTGCATTAGATCGAAATTGTTCGTGTCAGATCTTTATATTGTAAGGTCCTCGAGTTCCAAATTTCAAGTCATTTCATTAATTGGGAGATGAGATATCGTGTACACAGACGCACATACACTCATACACACACACGCACATACATACAGACCAATACCCAAAAACCACTTTTTTGGACTCAGGGGACCTTGAAACGTATAGAAATTCAGAAATTGGGGTAGCCTACCTTAATTTTTTTCGGATAGCAATACTTTCCTTACCCATGGTAATAGGGCAAGGAAAGTAAAAATAGCTGAGCTGTTGAATGCTCATGAATAAGCCTTATTTTACAATGATATAGATTAATCGAAAATTGAAAACTTGGATGTGAATAATATGACTATTAGTTTCACTAGAAGGTAACCCGTGCTCCGCAAGGGTCTAATTAAAAATTTAATAAACTGAAAACTTGACCCACTGAACTCTTGAAGAATATAAGATCCATCCTCGGTAAATTAAAAAAATATATATAAAACTTAATGTTAATCAGTCCAGTAGTGATATTGCGTCATTCGTGAATTTCCTATCCTTGAAGTGTTTAAGCCAGTTCTTCCCTTTATTGTATTATAGATTATCATAGGTAGACCTAATTCAAGAGATTTCAATACAATCTGTCAATTATGTTTGGAAATTCCTAGGAATGAACTAATACTAATGCGTATTCAGTATTAAATCATATAATATAATAGATTTTTATACGGCTCATCTCTAAATATCATAGAAACTCATGTAATGTGTAGCTCATTTCTCTCTATCTTCAATACGGTTAATGGTAAAATGTTGGATTAGTTTTAGAGAAAGATGGTAGCTATAAAGGTGCAGCTGAGCCGTATTGTCTGTCTGCCCGGGTGGTGATTCAGGGTGGGTGGAAGAGGTAGAGGGGTGAGGGCTTGCAGGATTTTGAAAAGGGAAGCTGCCGCCGAGGGAAATTCGGCTTGTGAGAGGCTGCACCGGTGAGAGCACTGCGCATGCGCAGCCGTCTGTTCAGAAGCAGGATTTCGCAAAACACTATCAATCAATATGCAAGAAGAATAGAGTGAACAGGCAGTATAACTAAATCCAACGATGTGCGTTTCAGGATAGTTTTTTTTATCAGTAGCGATGATTGACAAAGTGTTCTTCCTTTTCTTACAATGGACTTCCATTTTAATTGTTTCGCTGTTATTTCCTGGGTTCATCAAATACACAGGTAAGGCGGCCGGCACTGGTCTATTCTATCCGAACCCTAGGCACACGTAATCCAGCATCCACCTTCCCCCCCCATCCTTATCCTTATCACTTCCACCCACCCACTGCCAATCACCTTTAATCCCGCCTTAATTTTTATCGCCCCCTTTCATCGAATTTCACTGCAATTAGCATGCAAAACATTTAACTTCAATGAAAATAAACAATTTTATAATATTTATCTCAAGTATTGTATCCTTTTTAGATTATTTGTTATTGTCACTCTCAAACCTCGAGAAGCTGGGTGTTATGGTAGGCCTACTAGGTCAGTAGCCCCCAGACATCCCTGTTCTGAATATTATTAAAATTTTCTTCAGAAATTTTTTTAAAGAAATAAAACGTCACTTGAGTAATATTATGCAATAGGTCATCCTACCTACTCATTATCAATAAGCTGTGTTGTACATGAATGATATTGTATGATGTAATCATTGATTTACGCTTACTCGAGAATGGTGGCTAGCTTCAAATATGTTCAACATATTGTATCATACAAAATTTTAGTTTTTCAAACAATATTGAAATAGTTGAAACCGGTTGTTATCAGTCGATGATATACTCTCAGTGAGAGTATCATTCACAGTGACCAGTAACCAGTCACAACTTTTATAGCATCAAGTACTCAATGAATAGGCCTGATTTGAATCCACCATCCTGAATAAATTTATTGACAAATACTATTTGAGAGATTCTAATCGATTAGGATAATCATTGAAGGAGACAGGGAATGTTGACACGAGTGAAAGAGATGGAATGAGAACTTACAAATAGTATCTTTCACTTAATGTTGTCACTAGATCATTACTTGCTGCTATAATATATATATATATATATATATAATATATATATATATATATATATATATATATATAGTAGTATATAACTACTATAATATAATATTCATCGTCAGCGCTTTTGATGACGATCACAGTAATGGCGGTTTGTATCGTTATACTCAGCACTTCAATATGGTGCAAGAGCATGTACTATGTGGCATAATAGCATGCCAAAGTATGTGGCATAATAAATTATGCCAAAGAATGTGAAAATCTGGGGATTTACTGCATGGGAAACAGTTTCCATGCTGTAATAGGCCTGAGTAATAAATACTAATACATATTATTATTATTATTATTATTATTATTATTATATTATTATTATTATTATTATTATTATTATTATTATTATTATTATTATTATTATTATTATTATTATTATTATTATTATCATTATTAATATAATAAGATGAATTCTACAGTGTCCCACGAAAGGTGTAACAGCCGAAGACCATGGATTCTACATGATATTTGCAACAAAAAATGGTCAGTCAAATTTCCTCATATCGACCCTAGCTCTCTAGATTGATGTTTCGATGAGTTTTTAAAACGTCAATAACAAGAAAAACATTGGTAAAAATCGGATTCCAAGATATGGTTGGAGAGAAGATGAAATTTCCAATGAGGTTCATATAACTTGCTCCTTTGTTTAAGGTTTTTGAACTTTTCATGAGCACTAAAAGTTGAAAAAAGTACAAAACCAAATCGCAAACATTTTGAACGCTCATAGAAAGTTCAGAAAACTAGGTTTGAGTGACCGTAGATTCTGAACCAACAAAAATCATATGACAGAATCAATTTAAAATCATCTAACTAGATCCAACTGCTTTTAAACCTAGTTTTCATTAATAGTAAAATCAGGTGTAAAAATGCTTTTAAGCATATTAAAATTTCAAAACTTTTCCGAGGGAGAACCCCCTCTTCCGGTGGGGAGGGAAATGGAATACCCCCCTAGACCCCCAACAAATGAGCCCACCCAAAGATTTTGATAAGTCGGCGCCCGTAAACCTCGGCTCATATATTTTTGATATTGAGCATAATCTTACCACATTAACTTAGTTATACGATAGTCCACCAAACAACCAAGCAAAAAAATATTATCCTGCCATATACAGGTTTCAAGCAAGAAATTCGATTATGATTCCAAATTTCTGTAATTTGTTTCTATAATCACTACCTCCGTAGACAAAACCACATTCCATTCTGGTGACGTCAGCACAGGTAGGGCTCCCACACCAATAAAAATTTGTTGATTTCAGCTGATCTATATCAGCTAGTGGTTTCATTGGTGTAGGAGCCCTACCTGTGCTGACGTTACCATCAACCACCTGTCATGCACTATGGCTTTGTTTTCGGAGGTAGTGCTATAATGCATGCTTGGCTATTAAGAACATTTTCTTGGATATCGTTTATAGAGACGGCATTGTGATGTATTTTTTCAAACTGAAGATGATTTTTCATACTTATATATAAGCCTACTTCTCTGGCACATATTTTTTTCAAAAATATAATATGATAGAATAAAGATTTACGTAACAGCTTCAAAAACTTTGTAGATGAATAAGCTACAAAAGCTCATCCTCAAAGATTATTATTGAAGTAGCCGGCAGTCCCGCTTTACTTTTTTTTCTGTTCGACTGCCAATATTTTACAAAAACTGTGGTTTTCAAGAAAGAATCCTCGTAGTTATCAGAAACTTCAATTCTGGTTTTGAGCCATTTTCAGAAGCCTTAAAGCACACATTCACAAAGCTGAATCCGTGTGAAAGTTTCAAATAGTTATGGTCGGTAAGTTCATATAGAAATACTGTGAGACAGCACAATTATTCATTGTGGCTTATTTCTGCATAATTCCTATCTAGATTCTAGGTGGACCTGTGTAGATCGGAATTGGTATTTATTGGCCAAATATAGATCTCCAAGAACTTAATAATCACAAGAAACACTGGAAAATACTTGATTGCAGGCACAGTTCCCTGAGATTCCTGAAACTTTCTTAACAAAGACTTCATAGTTTTTATCTGAGCCTGTGAATCAAATTCGAACATTTTTAATGAGAAAACTGGGAAAATGAATTGAAGAAGCTGAAAACCTATGGCTGAAACGTGGATTTTGAAACATTTTTGAGAATATCCCACTGTAAAATATAATGTTTTCTGAACTAAACCATGTATCAAAGTAACACTTTTGTTGACCAAAATCGTTCTCGTAAAAGTTAAGATACATAATCGTGGACGCATATTTTGGGAAACGATACTTTTTGGCATCACTGGGTTCTGGGTAGTGGGTGGTTCTCACTGGATAAGCCTAATTTGAAAATTTTTTTAATACTCATCACAAGAGTACAGTCATAACAGAGTACACTCTTAACAGTCTCTCAGTTCTTGGGCTGGACATTACTGAATTGAGTCCTCTAAGTCAAATTCTCTGAACATTTATTGTCCAATTATTAGCGAAAAATGTGACAAACGCAAGATAATTATTTGGAAAACTATCTGGATGTAACACGTGAATTTATTTAAACCACATATTCAAGCCTCTATCTCTCGTCCTAAACTAAACATGAATGTGAACCACATTGAAAAACTAGTGGCTGACTAGTTCTCGAATAAACTGAGAAACAAAATGAAAACACACTGAAGAATCGACGATTTTGGGCATATAATTATTGTGTCATCTTCTTCCTCCAAAGAAACTCTCCCTAGTCGTCAGCTAAACTAACAACTGAAATATGAATAATTTTGGTTGAGAGGTTTACTGTGTGAATTGAAAAACTGCAAGAGTAAAATTGAAAATCATAGATTCCTGTCGTAGCGTATTTCCGAAATCAGTTTAAACTGATTATAATAATAGAACTAGTATAATAACAATGTCATTCCTCAGAACCAAACGTATTACTGCTTAAAGAAGCGGTTGGTTTTATTAGTTTTTTCATTTCATTTTCATTTTCCCAGACTACAACTTCAGGTTCCACCCAATGCTTTAGGACCACTCATCTCTCATCACCATATCCGTCTCATTACCCACGCACAACCATGGAGCTCATGTAGACATCACCATCAGAAAAAAATTAGTGTCAGTCTCATTAATATGAAATGCAAATGATAAATAATTCGAATTCCCATAATTTATGATGAGTTTTCTTCTGTCGTGAATTGAAGCTATATATTCATGAGATTATTGTAATCTGATATTTTATCACGCAGAGGTGCTCTAGTAAATGATCCAGCAGGCTAACTTAATGAAAAGGATAACTTAATTAAAATTAACCAGTGTTACCTGAACAATGTGGAATCTATTATGAAGGAGCATTACCTAAACTGCATTTTCTCAATAGTATCAAATATAATATTTCCTTTTAAGTAAGTTAGCCTGCTGGATCATTTACTAGAGCCCCTCTGCCTGATAAAATATTAGATCACAATAATCTCATGAATATATCAATTTACGACAGAAGAAAACTCATTATAGATGATGGGAATTCGAATTATTTATCATTGCATTTCATATTTCAATCAATCAATCAATCAATTCATTTATTTCACAAACAAACATAATACAGAATAAAAAAGAAAGATATAAAAAAAATGTGAAATAAAAGTGGACAGTTCCATCTTATATCAAGATTATTTTTTGACCTCGACATTGTTTAATAAATAATGAATCATACCTCATCATACATGATTGGTCGATCTGTAAATAATATATTTCTGTAAGGACTACGAAAATCCACAACTCATTTAAAGAGACTCATACTCTACTAATAATGTTACCGTATCGCAAGGCCTGTTACTAATATTCAATTCTTATAAATTTTGCTGAAGACGTATAGAATATGGAGGAAGCTCTCAATCTGATAACACAACAAGAGATGAAGAGTGTGCATTCACATTCAATGCTAACTCATGACAGCTTAATGCAATTGCCACATGAACTCAATTGATTGTGCTCATCTCCAAGTTCACTGAATGTCCTTCACTGATGTATGTGTGCTTGATAGTAGACCTACTGATGCACTGCTAATATGACTTGATGAAGTGAAGTGTCATGCGTATCCAGTATAATTGATCAATTATAACACAGACCTAACAGCTTTGTTCAGTTGTTTTGGTACAGAGTTTGGATGTCCTTTGATGCTTAGTAACTCATTTTACTAACTACAAATACGAACACATAATAGTAATGTACAAATCATTTTGAGATATAGAATAATTACAATTAATTAATATATAATCTAGCCTCCATAGTCATCAATAATTATTATTATTACAAATCTGCTTAATCCTTCTTGACTTATCAGTTTTCTATTCCTTCATTGTTTCTGAGACATGGAAATTAGATTCTTCCAGCGTAGAAATCTGATCCACGGATAGTGAGGAAGAAATAAAACTGCAGTGAAAACTATAATAATACTCGCTTTAATACTTATTATTAGTAAAACGTGAACTTTTTAGTATTCACTGAAAAATTGATCACGATAATCTCGTATCGTTCTTCAAAAAAGAAGTTAGTAGTGCATCACTAAAATCATTTTATTTTTTTGCTGAGGGTGATGTCCACATGAGCTCTAGAGGCTTGTGCGTAGGTAATAAGGCGGATAATAATGAGTGATGAATGGGGCTACAGTTTTAGATTGGTTCCTAGCCACCGGGAAGCGATTCTAAAATTTTCATGAGTTATATTCAGAGGTGTTGGTTCAAACGGTCACCCTTGAGTAACCAACCTATCAATCATCATAATTAATAAATATTATAGAATACTGATGAATTTTCTAAACAAATGTTTGGAAACTAAACAAAGCCCAAAGACTTTTCAATCAGTTTGCTCTAACATACAGTTATTAGTCTTTCAATAGATTTTGATCAAAAAATGTACATAATTTATCGAATCATCGGTGTTCAACATAACGAGTGACGACGTTTTTTTAGCAAGAACCTCTCATTTATGGGGGATGGTACTAAAGTTTGTGGGGATATATAGTGGGGGGTTGCATCTTCAGGCTTCGTGGGGGGGGGGTAATGAGTACCCTTTGGTACAACATTGACAGCAGAACAAACCGCTGAATTTCGTTGAAAGCAGAACGAAAGACTGCTGTCCAAAATATCGTGACTGCACAAGGTATTAGGTTTCGAGCATTGTAAAAATAGTGTAATTAGTGTAATAGGTCGAGGTCGTGGTCGAGTTCGAGGTCGTGGTCGAGGTCGTGGTCGTGGTCGAGGTCGAGGTCGTGGTAGTGGTCGTGGTCGAGGTCGTGGTCGTGGTCGTGGTCGTGGTCGAGGTCGAGGTCGTGGTCGTGGTCGTGGTCGAGGTCGTGGCCAAGATCGTGGTCGAAGTAGTGCTTGTGGTCGTGGCTAAAAAACGTATTCAATAGATATGTATAGATTTGTAGATTGTATTGCTCGATTTCTATCATCAGGCATGCCAATCTCCTATTGAAATGAGAAGATGAGATAGAGCTGAACGTTTCTCCTTACCTGAAGACTATCGCCATGCCATGAAATGGAGAGGTTGTGATATCGAGAGGATGGAGATTGGTGGTTAGGGAGCAGTCATGACGAAGATGAAAAAGAAAGTAAGGTAGTAAAGATAGTAGAGTAAGAAAGTGAGAGAGTAAGATGAGAGCAGAATGTTTAAAATCGGAACAAATGCCTTTATTTGGGCCCAAATTTTCAAAGAAGACGACAGCGATTTATCGTTACTGGGCTCAATTTTAATTTTTGATCTTTTTAAAAAATACCAATACTTTCTAAGTTATAGAATTTTTAAAATGGAAGCCATTTTATAGTACATACAAAATTTCTTTTCATCGTTATAAAAATTATCTTTTCGCCACACTTGGATGTAATGAGCTGGTTTACGTGCGTCATATGGAGGCCGAAAGTGATTGTTTTCCGACCAGGCCGGTAAAACTTTACGGCCCTAGGGCTGTAAAATGACCTTGAATAACAGCTGATCGTGTCCGATCTCGATCTCACAAAAATCATAGAGAGATAATCTCATAACGACTGTAATAATCTATATAATTATGTATCGTGAATCGCGGTATTATGTCTATAATATATTTTATAAATTACTGTTTAATAATTTAATATTTATTGTGTTTTTGATATCAAACAATGAATACAATGGCTGCATTGTCCATTGTCAGAAAGGTACGTATCGCAAGTATTTAAAAGTGAAGAATCGAATTTGAAATCAAAGTACAATAATTGTATCAATATTTAAAAGTGAGGTAGAGTAATAATTGTTTCTTTTTTATTATCGAATTCCACTTCTTAATGCAATACAATCAACTATAATAACAAGAAAATACAGCAGAGATCTGAAGTTTAAGGTAAGCCTACTGGTGAAACTCAGCCTTGACTAAAAAATTCCTAGTAATTTTTCCGTAATTCATTATTAAAACTTTTAGATAATTTTTCTTTAATATTGAACCATATAGAGAAAACATTAGGCCCACTCAAGATTGAATCTTCGAATGTTTTCTCTATGATTTCAGAGCAATATTTTGTTGTGAAAATGCCGGCAAACCGGCTTCAAATTAATATGCCGCTATACACTATATTATAGTAGCCTACATACGTTACCTGACTTAATTCAGAGTGAAAATTTTATTGTGAAACAGATAATAATATTAATTTTAATAATATAAGTCATGAGCCAAAGTATGTTGTACCTTTGACTATAGAAAGAACCTTCTTCTATAGAAAGAACAACCTTCTTTCTATAGTCAAAGGTTGTACGCTTTTTAGGAGTGAAGTAAACTTTTTTAGAAGTCTAGTTTACAGTATTACTTGTATGCTAAGAGTTATCAGTCAGGCCTCTTCCTTCAACAATACCCAATAGCCGAGAGCGTAAAGGCGTTATACAACTGAACTCAGCTCAGTGAATAAACAGACACGATCTAGGTTCGAATCTCGGTCAATGACATTTTTTTTTGTCGATGAATTTCAACTTTTATTAGCTATTTTTTATATTAGTTACCATAATTTAAATTTCAATCAATTTTTTAGATATATTTTGAGACAAAACTGTGAAATATGCAATTATATTAATTTTTCATCACATTATTTCAAAATAGTAATGAAAATTCTATTCATCCATCTATCCATGAGATATTGCACCGGGCGCAAAGCGCGAGCTATAAAAATTCAAACAATTATTCGAATATTAATAGTATAAAAATATGGTCACTATTGTGAATTATTAATTAGTAATATTGAAATTAATTGACAGTAAAAGTTGTCATAACCAAGATTCAAACTATCAAAATAGGCTGTTTGAATTTTATTAATTTTTCAATTTCTTATAAATATTGGGAAGTTTTTTTTTTGGTGTGGCGAAAAATAGCGTTCGCAACACGGGCAAAAATGTTTTTCCGGCTCTCGAACGCTTCAAGTTCTCGACTTCGTCTCGAACTTGAAAACCGCGATCTCGAGCCGGAAAACGTACATTTTCGACCCTAGGTGCGAAATATACTATTATCGTTAATGGGCTCAAATTTAATTTTTCGTCGTTTTCGAGAATACCAATAATGTCAGTTATAAAATTATAAAATTGAAGCCATACTATAGTCTATACAAAATTTCTTCTGAGTTGGAGGGATCAGAGAAAGGTAGTGATACAGCTGTGGCGGAGGGGTGGAATGAGAGCATCAGATCGAGCAAGACAATTTGAGGGGGTCTGGTGTATTGAATTACAACCCTCCTTTCTCCCCCCCCCCAATGGGAGGGGTTCGGGGGTCCGTCTTGAGTAAAACATCAGAGTTCGGGGGTCCGTCTTGTATAAAAAATTGAGTTAACATTATAATAATATATAATATTATATTATATAAGTCATAATCAATGATTCTACCAAATCAGAGTCAAAGATATAATCCAGTAGAATAATGACGGGTGGTTTGTAAGAGTGTGTTGAAAGCAATAATTTATATAATTATACTTAAATTCTTTTCTTTCGCGCTCTCTCCGGTTCTTGAGAAGCAGACTTCGTTTCAATCGCATTGAAAATTGAGAAGCTTAATTCCAAAAGGTACTAAATCCATTTTTTTCTCAAATTCACTTTTTGGCCTTTCTAAATACTTTGTTATCGGTTCCATCGATTTCTGCAGTTTGTTTTGTGCCAAAACATACTTTAACACATAGAAATTGATGTTGAAAATTCAGTTTCATGGCATAATGTACTATATCCCTGAACTGAACAGTTACAAAAGGTACTATATCCTTCATAATTTCAAGAGATACTATATCCAATGCTTCTTGTTTACCAGCTGTATGGAATCATTCCAAAACGTACTATATCCCATCTGTTCATGTTTTGATATCAACAGACCATCCTTGAGAAAATAAGAATTCATTATTAAATATTAATTAAATGAAAAATACTAAGGCCCATGTTATACGGACAGAAAAAACGCGACAGATAAAACGCCGACGCTGAACTAACAATTCAGTGCTGTTATACGAGCAGCAATAACGCCGCGTCGTCGACGCCAGGGAGCTGTTATACGAGCAGCAAACACGCCGCGGCAGGCTCCGAGGGAGCCAATAGGGAGAAGTGTACGCCCGGAGGAGTATGGTGGGGGGGAAGTACGGATCTGCCGCGTAAAAGCTGCCCGTATAACAGTACTCGCGTCATTTCTATCGCGCTTTTTCTGCCAATTTTACCGGTCCGGTCGCGTTGTCGACGCTGACGCCGGGTTTACAGGGTCCGACGCGACAGATAAAACGTTCGTATAACTTGCACACAGTGACGTCCATTGCTCGGTAGGCTTGGCGTCTACGTGGCGAAAAATCTGTCGCGTTTTTTCTGTCCGTATAACATGGGCCTAAGTTCTTCATAAAACTCGCAGCAAATATTTTTTAAGCATTTGAACCTACGACCCAGGGACATCATAACAATAGTGTTTGATCTTATGCAAAACCAACCACTACTAAAAACTCAGATAACTGAAGCCTACTATTCCCGGCAGTTATGGTATTATACGTTTGGAATCATTATTCATGACTTGGGGGCATCACTAAAAAAAGAAAATGTTCATTTCTATAGTTGGTTGGAGAGTGAATATGGAAGAGGTAGTAATCAGATAGTCTACTGTCTATCTCATTTTTTGAATAGGGTTTTACCCATCATTGTTGAAGCACCTCTCAATAGACACATTAAAACTTTGCATGTGTTCTGTGACTATTGCACGGGCCAAAATAAAAACTATCCCATGCTTTTCATGCTTACAAAATATTGTTCAAAGCAAGGAATCAACTTGGAGTGGGTGTTTCCGGTTCGAGGCCATTCCTATTTACCCGCTGATAGAGCATTTGGGTTGGCTGAGAAACAACTGAGGAAGAAACTACAAATCATTGATTCTGAAGACTACAATGGAATACTATCATCAGTGGGAACTCTGCATGCATCAAATACAGTATTAATTTAAAATTGGAATGAAGCTATTAAACCATTCCTGAAGGGTTTCAATATCACTGATGCTAAAGTGATTACATTTGACCAAACTACTCCAAGATTGATAACAGTGCGGCAGTTTTACATGGAAGGAACAGGTACTCAACACAATATTTCCAAAAAGAATAGAAATGTTTCAAACATTGTGCTACCATTACGACGAGTCAAGAAAGCCAATCACATGGCACCTCCAAAAAAAGAAGATGTGCGAAACCATTTACAGAAGATTGGAATCAACTGGGAAGAGCATCCATTCTACAAAGAGTGTTTAAGTGAAGAAGCTTTAACTGTAAATGAAAACAATGATTTCTACTATGAAGATCTATTTTAATAGGCTTATTATTCAGACATGCATTTTCATCAAGATTTAAGACTTTTGCACTTCTCAAAAAGGTACAGCAGCTGTTTTCAAGTACTTATTCAGAAATATATTGAACTTTATGAATTAATCTTAACATTTTAAAACTACTTCAGACTTTTGAATGGCATATTTCATGACTTTCAATAAAACAAGAATACTTTATTTGCTCTCATATCATTCTACAATTCCATAACATACTATATCCAATCCATTCATTTTCAAAATGTACTATATCCATCAATTGAGGCAAAATGTACTATATCCATGACTCCTGTAATTTTTGAAATATTTTGGGGAAAGTTACAATAATTGGATCAACATAAATTTATTACCAAAAAAATACATAAAAAATACTGATTGCATTGAAATTGGAAATAAATCAAATGATACGTGAAATAATAAATGAGATGTTTTTCTCTGTTTGTGAAAAATTTTCCAAAGTGGATATAGTACCTTTTGGAACTAGGCTTCTCAATTCTCAAGATTATGTCCCAAATAAGCGATTCTCTAGTTGGTTTTGTGCGCCCACACAGCTTCCCAAAGAAAACTACTCAGCCAAGAGTTATGAAATTTGTTTCATAAAGTCAATGGAGAAGATTTTGAGATTGAGACCTACGAAATTGACAATAATTTTTCAATTGCTTCCTCCGGGTAACAATTATTTCTGTAAGTTCAAACCGTTCACATGGATCGGTTATAACCGTTTGTTATCCGGTCAATAGCTTCAGCATAGAACTGAGACCTGCTTGTATCGAGGATTTTCAAAATGTCCTAGGAAATAGAAAAAAATTATAAAATTGAAAAAAAAAATACTTTCAAAGTAAAAAAATGATCAAATTCGATTAACAGATTCAGCTAAAGGATGCGTAGTTTCTGTCAAGAGGTAGCCGGTAGCCTAATGAAGATTACCGTATTCCAAAATCATTACGATTTTCGATTTTATAGTTATTTGTTCGGTATTGCTTCACTAGCTTAAATTAGTTGAAGGCAATGAATATATTATACGGTAATACGAAAAGATAATACGGTAAAAAATATTAATTTTTCTATTCTGTGGGGGGGGGGGAGGGGCAGCTGACCCCTATGCCCATCAAAGTTAGTAGACAGACGTTTGTCTACTAACGTTGTATGCCCATAGCTTTGAAGTGTTGAAGTGCAAGTGCACTCATGAAGCAAGAAAGTAATTAATTTCCAAAAAAATCCAAAATATAAATAGAACAGAAAAGAATGAAAAGAAAAATAGTTATAAGGTGTGTTTGTAACCAAAAAGTTTACAAAAAGTAGTTTTTGGATGAATAAAATCATTTTCATTTCATTTCAAAAACTAGTTATTTGATATTTTATTTGAGAATAATGCGTATTTTGGGTGAACATGCACCGTTGACTGTCTGAGAGATCTACAATACTAGCTCTACGAAATATATTGTAAATTTTATCATACGTGTGAATTATTATATCAACATTGAAATAATCTGTTTTGAAATGGAATGTATATAAATAGAATTTTTCTATATCATCTTGA